>NC_052052.2:108560120-108909662 GCF_903992535.2 Arvicola amphibius | reverse complement strand
ATGAAGCTAGGCCATCAAACAACAAGTTAGGGTTACAGGTTATGAGATTTCCCAAGATCAAATCCTTGGTGTGGGCCATTCTGCTGCTGTTCTTCAGCTTTGAATACTTGGGACAGTTTCAAGAATCAGGAAGGAGGATTGAGCCATTTAACAAAATTATATATGGCCCAAAAGAAGCCTTCACCAAACTTTTGCAAATATTGATTTCAATAGTAATTAGAATAATATCAGATTCAAAAGTTAGACAAATGTTAATTGAATATTTGATTTCTGAAAATGCTAATTCATAATGCAAAAAGTAATATGGCCTTTAATGGTAACCTCAGCACCCATAGTAGAATGGATCTGACATACAGTAAATATTGAGTGAGGTAATCCAGATGCCACCTCACTTTCTCAACTAAACATTTAACTTCCAGTATCATCCTTACATTCTTTATGTGACATCTGTCGCACTATCCTGTTACTATATATTTGTGTTTAAGATTTGTTAGTCCCAAGTAGCTTCTTCATGCATAGTTTATTTTAGCCAACTCTTCTCCTGGTCTCTCATTTCCCCTTACCCATTACTGTACTAAATTCTCATACCTTTCTGTCCCAAGTATTTGATCTCTCTAATTTCATCTATATTCTATCATTCTCCCTTCCTAAATACATACTGCTTACAGTGACGTTTCTAATTTTTTAATTTTCACATGAACTCTAGGTTTTAACCCACAAAGGTAGACCCACCTAAGATACTGAGCATGAAACATTTTTTGTGCCCTGGGTAACTTCCATTTAATATAATTTTCTCCAGTTCTATCCATTTACCTGAAAATTTTATTATTTCATTTTGTTGTGCCAAGAAAACCCTTAAAACTGATATACTTTGAGCAAAGTGATAGAATATAAAATAACTTTCAAAGTCAATAATCTTCTAATGACAAACGTATTGAAAAACAATTCATGAAAGCAATCCCATTCACAACACACATGCACAGGCGCACGAGCGCGTGTGCATGTTTGCTCATACAGACACCTAAGAGTAAACCTAACCAAGTAAAAAGTTTCTACAATGAAAACATTAAGATACTAAAAAATTGATGGAGGCACTCAAATATGGGAAGACTACCCATGTCTACGGATTGGAGAAATTAATATTATGAAATACCTATTTACCAAAAGTGGCCAATAGATGAAATGCAATCCCAATTAAGATATCAGAATGTTTCTTCATTGACATAGAGCATAGCAATCTTCAAATCTTTATAGTAGTATAAGTGACCAACAATAGACAAAGCAATCTTGAACAGAAAGAATATTGTTAGGCATATCAACATATCTGATTTGGTTTAAAATTGTGCTATAGAGTCATACTAACAAAAATTCCATGATACTGACAGATAATACACAAATAGAATAGAGGCCCCAGATATAATTCCATGCAATTGCAATTACCTTATCTTTGATAAACATGCTAAAATATATATTGGAGTAAAGACACCCTCTTCAATAAGTGCTACATAGAAAGCAGAATTTCAGCTTCATAAAAATGAAACTACATCCTTACCTCTCACCTTGTGCAAAACTCAATTCCAAATTGAGCAGAGACCCAATGTAGACCATGATAACTTGAAACAACTAGAAAAAAGAATAGGGAATAAATTTTAACTTAGAGATACAGGAACAATTTTCCAAAGAGGTCTTCTATTAGTTTGAGGGAAAATACCAGCAATTGACAAAAGGAGTCTCACGAAAGTAAAAGGCTTCCATACAGCAAACAAAGCTGTAAAATAAAGCAACAGCCCCTAGAATTGGAGAAAATCTGTAGTACTTAAATATATGGCTAGAAAAAAAATCCAAGAAAATAAACTGCTCAATGGTTTATGGAACTGAACAGCAAGTTCTCAAATGAAGAACTACAATGGTTAACAAACATTTTTAAAATGCGCAACTTTGTTATGCGCCAGAGAAGTGCAGATAAAACTGCTTTAAGGTTCCTTCTTATCCCAGTCAGAAAAACATCATGAATAACAGAAATAACAGTAAATGTTCACTTGGAGATGGGGAAGAGAGAATGCTACTATATTGCTGGTTGAAGTGAATAAACACTTTAGACCTCGTTCTCTGGGAATGACAAGATTAATGCCCCTGAACACAGCAACTGTGACCAATTGCAAAATACCAGAACAATATTTGGCCCTTTCGTATCCAGGTGCAGAGGTCAGGAGAGATTTATGGAGGCTCCATGCTACCCAAAGATACAAGGACAGTTACCAGTTTCTGGAGCGAGAAGAGAATTTTAGTTAAAATTTTTCCTACATTTTATTTTAATAATATTATTTCCTCTCCTTAACTCCTCCCAGAACCACCTATCTACGCACCCAACTTCATTCATTCTCTCTCTCTCTCTCTCTCTCTCTCTCTCTCTCTCTCTCTCTCTCCCTCCCTCCCTCCCTCCCTCCCCCCTCTCTCTCTGTCTGTCTCTCTGTGTATGTGTCTTTCTGAAAAGAGAAGTCAAAAAATAAAAATTAAAACAAGTAAGCTAACTAAACTAAATTAAGAGAAAAGAACCAAAGCAAACACAAATAAAAGAAAGAACACACACACAAAAAAAATTAGAATCTGTTTTGGTTTAATTTACTATATCTGGGCATGGAGTCTGCTGGCCTGGAGTGGTTTATGCACACAGTGACACACCATTGGAGAAAACTGATTTTCTCTTTTCCAAGAGATAACAACTACAAATAGCTTCTTGGTTAGGGATGAAAGTTTTTCTACTTTCTCTTTTCAGTGCTGGAAGTTTTTCTGGTTTTGAACCTGTATAGACCTTGTACATGCTCTCATGGTCACTGCCAGTTTCATGTACATAATCTCTGTTATTTTAGGAAAACACTGTTTTCTTGGAGTCATCTGTCACCAGTGGATGTTATAATCTTTCTTCCTCATCCTTAAAATGGATACCTAATCCTTGAGGGGAGGGGTTTATAAAGACATCCCATTTAGTGCTGAGTGTTCCAATGTCTCCTACTTTCTGCGCGTTGTCCAGTTCTCAGTCTCTGTGTTAATTATCATCTATTGAAAGAATAAGCTTCTCTGATGAAGGTTCAGTGATACACTAATCTATGAGTACAGCAATATAACTTTCGGAGTCATTTTATTGCCATGTTCATTTACCAGAATAATAGCAGATTTTTTTTCTCTCTGACAACCTATGACCTATGCACTTGCAGGTTCTTGTCCACTTTCACAATGCCAAATATGGGCCCTATATCATAATGTGGACTTGAAATGCAATTTTGAAAAAGTAACTGGCTATTTCCATAACATTTGAGCCATGGTTGCAACCATATATATTGCAGTCAGATAACTGGTTTGTCACTGGTTCAGAGTGGTGATTACTTTTCCCTATGGTAACATGCAAAGTACTTTCCAGTATCAGTAGGTTGATTTGTCCATGTGTTATGACAAGAATAATTTGTCTTCAGCAAAAGGGACATTATATTAATAAAAAAAATATTGTCTTTGTGTTGCTGTCTTTGATTCCCTTCTCAAAGAAACAGAAAGATATCACTATAGAAAACTACACCCAAAACTAAGATTTGTGGATACCAGTCCCAATGGATATATCTTCAAAGTACACTTGCACCCAAGGTTCAGGGAATATTGAAGAAGATGAGGGAGAAAGACTTCAAAAGTCAGAGGATTATGGAGTTTACTGTGAGATTGTATCTCCTAGCAATGTCAAAAGCTACACCAACAAGGTTTTACCAACATGACTGAACAAGGATAACACCAAAAGTCATTCTAAACTGAATAGAGAAAAACTCATGAGGCCTCAGCCCTACCCAAAGATCTATAGGTACCTTACAAAAGCTAGGAAAGTGAACCTTGGTGTTCCCCATGGAAAGATACACTAACTGTTTACTCAGTGACAATAGAAATTAATAAAAAGGGTCCATGAATTTAAAGGAGAATTGGGAGAGACATATTGGAAAGTTTAGAGCAGTGATTCTTTACCTGTTGGTCATGACACCTTTGGGGTTTGAATACCCTTTCACAGGGGTCACCTAAGACCATCAGAAAATGCAGATAGTTACATTACAATTCATAATAGTAGCAAAATTACAGTTATGAAGTAGAAAAAATAATTTTATGGTTTGCAGTCAGTACACATGATAAACTGTAGTAAGAGTCATGGCGTTAGGTTGAGACACACTGATACAAAGGGAGTAAAACAAACTGAGTAATGTATTTGTAATCTCAAACATTTTTTTAAAAAAAATAGAAAAGAAAAGAGAAAGAGAAAGAAAATCCTTACGTAAATTTCCTCCAGGAAAGACACACAGGACACACTATCATCTCCTTAAATTTGATTTTTAAAACATATGGGTATTGTTTTTAACAAGAAAAGCTGTCGAAATAATTTTTAAGAGTTTTATTTGAGCTTGAAATGACACACTTAAATTCTGCTTTTGCAATAGAAAGTAAGCAGCAAGTATACACAAATTACACTGTTTATGCAAACAGTTCAGGGGCAGCCACTGACCTTATCTGAAAGAAATGGTCAAAGGTCAAAGTTTCTGGACTTTAAAGCAGTTAGACTAGTAACAGGGCCTTGAGCAGACACATGACAGTAAGATTAATTAACTTTCTTTCAAGCAATCATTAACTCTGCATGAAAGGACTAAATATTGGCAGTAATGATATTTATACAGTATAATTAATTTATAAGTAAAACATA
This sequence comes from Arvicola amphibius, assembly GCF_903992535.2. Classification (NCBI taxonomy): domain Eukaryota; kingdom Metazoa; phylum Chordata; class Mammalia; order Rodentia; family Cricetidae; genus Arvicola; species Arvicola amphibius. The sequence continues at coordinate 108,904,936 of NC_052052.2, read as the reverse complement.
ACCCATTTTACATAAGAGATTTTTCCTGGATCATTACATAAAATTCATGTCTCCTTTTAATACAAATATAATTATATTACTATGATAATTTATTAATATTTTGTTGTTATTGAAAATCTTATTTATATGTACAATGAAATATGAGCAAATCTATCTACTATTTCCCCCTACAACTCCCCTCTTTATCTACCTTAACAAGTCACTCTTCTAATTTATGTCTTTTTTCTTATATATAACACACTAAGTCCAATCAGTAATGTCTATATAAGCCATCCACTTGAACCTAGGAATCAACAAGTAAGTAGCCACATCCATATTTTAAAGTGTTTTACCCTCCCCTAAGCAACCCTCAACTAGAAATAGGTCCTCAGTAAATACAAATACAATTCTGGAGGTCAGAATGTTGTCTGCCCGGTCTTACATAGATATTATGTGGGAGGAGTCCAGAGATAGACAGTTTTGTGATTTTTTTCTAAATGGACTCAAATACTTCAACATATAGAAAAAGTCTCCTTCTAAGTAATGAATATTATAGTTATGAACAAATTACAGTAAAAAAGTTCTAAGATCTACTAAATTTGGATTATGGTTTGAATGTTGATTTGCTAAGAAACAAAAATTTGATGAACTTATACTTTTCAATTATTTTAAGAATGTTTGAGTCTTTTAGCATAAAATTATGACAATAATGCTGAATCTTGCCTTCCTCTCCTGACGTTCCTAGGTAAAAGTCCTTTTTATGGGGTACCTCATTCAGCCAATGGCCTTTGGGAGACTGGACCAGATGAGGTGTGGCCTTTGGGTACAAAAAAAGCACACAGGAGTGCCCACTCAGACTCTTCTTCCCATGTGCCACACCTAGATTGTAGACCCTATGTCCATTTCCTCCTTCTTATCCATGAGTTTCCCTTTTAATAAACAAAAAAATCCTTATTATACCCTACTCGGAGCAAGTGTGGGATTGTTTGATCTGCATTCTTCCCATCTGAAATGTTCCACTTCATCTGGCTGGCCAACATGGGGCTGAGTTTACATCAGCCTAGGCACATTTTTAACTACCTGTGGCCTACCTGCCACTGCCTAGGACCCCAACTTTTCCCCACAGCAGCCCACATTTTATTTTTTTAACATTGCAATCCCCATGGCATTACTCTGGGGGAAGCGCACAGAGCAAATAGTATGCGACTGACAGAAAGCCAAAAAAGACTCTCTGTGTGTATGGGATCACTTTAATTGTCCTAAAACAACTGCTCTTATTTTGTTAAACAAAGCATATTTATCAGTGTCTAAGTAGGTGACAATGTGTGCAGAATCCGTTTGGTACACTGCACAGAACCAGTGTGGAAAACATCCAGTCCATGTCAAAGGATACTGAAAAACTATCTGAAAGAATTCATACTGTTGAGTTTAACAATCAGAAATTGCTGAAAAGTTATGATAGGTTAACAGATAAGGTATCTTGCCAGGATGGCAATATGAATGCCATCCAAGTAATGACCAAGGATGAGACATTGGATTTATGGGGCAAATTTCATAAATTGGAATCATATGTCTAGAAAAAGGATCCAAAGCTAAATGAACAAATGAGAGCACTAGAGCAGCACACAGGACTGGAGATTCAGACTTTACAAAAGACATTGGAAAAATGATTTGAAACAATTTAAGTAATTATTGGAACTAATGATCAGGGAGCAAAGGTACAAGAACAGGATTTAGCCTTACTAGGACAAGTCAAAGTCAAGGATGACTTAGTCGGAGTTTTAGCTGCTTATCCAACAATCTTCTCTGGTGACAAAGGTCACCAGACATTCAGGCTATACAAGAAGACAAAGCAATTAGAACATTTTCAGAGTTACCAACAGCCCTACCTTTAAAATAGTTAACTGAGAAATCAAGATGGATTAAACACTGCCCTTTAACAGAAGAAAAACTACAGGCTTTAGAACAGCTGGTACATGAGCAACTAGATGCTCACCATATTGAAGAATCATGCAGCCCTTGGAATTCTCCTGTATTTGTTGTTGAAAAGAAATCTGTAAAATGGAGAATGGTGGCAGATCTAAGAGCTATCAACAAGGTAATTGAACTTATGGGACCTCTACAATCTGGAAATCCTTCGCCTTCTCTATTACCTAAGTTATGGCCTCTTACAGTTATTGATTTAAAAGATTGTTTTTTAAAAGAACAGAGAAACATTTGCCTTCATAGTGCCTACTTATAGTTATCAGCCTACTAGGAGATATCACTGGACCATTGTCCCATAAGCAATGCTCAATAACCCTACCTTGGGCCAATACTTTGTAAGTTAGCCATTGAAATAATACATAAACAATTTCATAATAAATAATTTACTATTATATGGATGACATTTTGCTGTCTCATTCAAATGCAATTATTTTAGAATAAATGTTTGAAGAAGTAAAGAAAGTTTTGTCTAAATGGAAATTACAATTTGCTCCTGAAAAGATGCAGAGAGGAAATTCTGTCAATTGCTTGTTATTAAATAGATATACAGAAAATTAGAACACAAAAGGCACAAATTAGGAAAGACTGATGCGGACTCTTAATGACTTTCAAAAATTGTTAGGAGATATTTCCAGTCTATGACAAGATGTTGGGATAGCACCTGATCTAATAATTCATTTAAACAAAACCATAGATGGTGACAATAAATAGTCTCAGGGAATTAACAGCTGAAGCTGAGAAAGAACTGACTGTTTTTAAAGAGAAAATACAGGAGGTTCATATTGATAGGGTAGATCCAAATCTTGATTACATTCTAGTCATAATGCCTTCCAGAATTTCCCCTACAGGAACTTAAATGCAGAGAGAAGGTAATATTTTAGAACGGATCTTTTTACCATATAAACCAAGTAAAAAAATTTAAAACTTATGTGAAAAAAGTCTCTGAATTAATCCCTCCTTCTGCTCTTCAATTGGACCTTGGGAGCTCAGTCTGTTGCTCTGATGAGGGACTTTGTCTCTATCTCCATCCATCGCTGGATGAAGATTCTATGGTGATATTCGAGATAATCAGTGTGTTAGTAGGGCAAGGCCAATTCAGGCACCCTCCATGACGGGGACTGAATGAGCATGCGACCAAACTGGACTCTCTGTAAGTGGCTGAAATGGGGGGAGGGGCTGATTAAGAAGCCATTGATAAAGAACCTTCATCTGGCGAGGTACGGAGATAGAGACAGAGACCCACAATGGAGCACTGAACTGAGCTCCCAAGGCCCAGATGAAGAGCAGAAGGAGGGAGAACATGAGCAAGGAAGTCAGGCCCACGAGGAGTGCGTCCACCATCGGAGATGGTGGGACTGATCTAATGGGAGCTCACCAAGGCCAGCTGGACTGGGACTGAACGAGCATGTGATCAAATCGGACTCTCTGAATGTGGCTGACAATGAGGGCAGACTGAGAAGCCAATGATAATGATACCAGATTTGGATTCTACTGCATGTACTGGCTTTTTGGTAGCCTAATCTGTTTGGATGCACACCTTTCTAGACCTAGATGGAGGGAGGAGGGTCTTGGACTTTCCACAGGGCAGGGCACCCTGACTTCTCTTAGGACTGGAGAACAAGGGGGAGGGGAAGGGGGAGTGGGAGGAAAATGGGAGGATGGGAGGAGGTGAAAGTTTTTACTCAAAAAAAGAACAAAAAGGAAAAGGTTTTCTATTACAGGGTAGTGAGTTAAGGCAATTATAAAGAGATGCCCTACTTGTTTATTCTACAACCAAACACTGCTACCTTCAGGGATTAACCCAAAGGGTACTCAAAGGAATGAAATCTGGCAGACGGATGTGTTCCACTTTACAGAATTTGTTGAAATAAAATAAGTACACCACACCATTGACAATTTTTCAAGTTTTCAATGGGCAACTGTCTTGAGCTCATAAGAGGCTTATATATTAATCACATATTTACTAGAAGTTATGGCCATCGTGGGTATACCTGCACAAGTGAAGACAGATAATGGTCCAGCATATGTCTCTAAGAAAAGGAAACAATGTTTCGCTTATTATAATATAAACTATATTACAGGTATGCAAAACAAAACTACAGGGCATACAGTTACAGAAAGATCAAACCAAACTATCAAGGATATCTTAAACAAAGTGAAAGGGGTAGAAAATACCCTAAAGGAATAGATTGCCTGAGGCTTTATTAACATTGAATTTTCTTAATGCTAATGAAAGAGGAACAACAGCAGCAGGAACACATTGAATAATAGAAAAAAACTTCTGAATTAAATTAGTTGGTATATTTCAAGAATGTGTTGACCTCAGAATAAAAACCATGAGATGTGGGGGAAGGGGTTTTACTCTTGCTTCCACAGGAGAAGAAAAGCTATGGATACCATCAAAATTAATAAAGATTCCTTTTGAAAATGATAAACCTCTTGAGAAAGAGAAATGACAGCTCATGCAGAGGGGTGACTAGCACACTGTTGGTAAGAAAACCTCATAAAGGTTGGGGCAGGGTTCTGTTCTTGTCATTGCAGGAAAATACTCATCTTCAAAAAGTCAAGAGACCCTGGACTTATGGATGCCTAAAAAGGAAAAAATAACTATCCAGAAAGGATCATCAAGCAAAAAGGAATATGACTTATGGGGACAGATTATCTGAGGGTAAAAATTCATTTTATATAGTGAGTAATAAACTCACTTAAAAATTAAAGCTGACTTTGGAGTTAGAAAATGGCTATCCTTCTCTAAATCCAAGCATGTTATTAAAAGGAAAATTCAGGGTTTTTGTCTCAAGTCAGGAGCCATCTAGTATGGGACAGAAAGAAGAAAAATTTTAGGAAATATTTTACATTTCTCTATATTAATTTTGTCTATATCATCTCTTTCATTGAATATATGTTTATATGAATATGTTTAAGTTTTTCACAATGAACAATAGATTTTCCTGCAGTACTCTGTGAAGTTTCCAGGAAGAAGATGGGGCCCCATAACAATAACCCCACATGGTTGATATTACATCATGATGCTGATAGTGCTACTATAAGACAAGTTTTGAATACCAGTTGCTCAAGATGGTCCAACTCATTTAGCTGAAATGGTGGACCTTCTTACAACTTTCTGGCCAGAACGCCAAATAAGAACATTGGAAAAACCCTATTGACTACTCAGAGAAGATCTGCAATTATGCCAAACTGTAATCTTGAAACTTAACCATTATTTAGCTTTACAGGATTCCATAATAGCTGGGAGTAATTTTAGCAGCAATGGTCCTTCTCCAAAAAAAGTTAGGAGACAACATTTAAGGGCCGATGATTACTGGTGTAGGGATGGGGTTGTGGTGAAAATTATGTAGGCTAAGAGATCTCTCTGGAAAAAGGGAAATTGAATGAGATAATAGGTATATTGTGTGAGCTTACTCACACTAATAATGATAATAGTGAGTAATGGAGTGAATACTTGTGAGCTATTATTTATTAGACAATTTACATTGGTATAGATTCTTGTATATTGATATAAATTCAAATTATATTTGTTATATTGGATATACTCTTATTTCTATATAAAATATTTGTACACCTATGCAAAATTATTTATTCATATTGTATTCATGCATGTTTTAACTCTGTTTAAGACATTTTATATATTGATACAATTTTAGGATATATTTATCATATTGCATTATACATTTCTACCTCTGATATGGTGTATGGACTTTAAAATTTGGGTCTAAGAATATGTTGCTTTGGAAAAGAGGTTATGCTTTTATTTCCACAGAAGATGAGAACCTGTGGATTTCTTCCAGACTAATGTGTATTGATGGACTAAGATACCCCGAAAGGTCACTGTGAGCCCCCCAAAAAACTTTGCCCAACCAAAAGCAGGAACCATTTTGGAAAGAACTATACCCAAATTTCCAAATATTGTTTATAAATGTTTGTTTGCATTTAAAACAGGATATGCTATAAAGATGAATACCTTGTATTGGTATAGATCTTTGTTTATTGATACAAATTTAAGGTCAATTCGTTATATGTATATTTCTGCTCTTTTTTAAGTTATTGTATTTGTGCAACTCTTTAAAAATGTAATCCATAATTAAGAAATACATGTTAATAAATAATCATGTATAATAGTAAAACTTGTAGTCATGTTGCTTATATTTTCTAGATATGTAGAGATATATTTCAGTTAGATAGGTATTATTCAAACCTTTCAAAGACTAGCAGAATATGGCTTTTTAAATGTTTTAAGAACTTAAGACTTTTCATGACAATGAGACACAGCTGATCCTGGCAGCACCAGTCTACTTTAAGAGGATGATGGGCATCAGAGAGGCTCCTTATGGAGTTGGTTAGCCATTTCAGTAAGAAACTGCTCCTGACTGGATTGCTTGATATTGTGCTGTATGAGCTGGACATGCAGGACTCACAGAAAAATGACTGCTGAACTTGCCTAAAGGTGAGATGGTTCTTCAGGGTTTCTGCTTCATGAAAGAGTCTGCCAGGCATTCCACAGGACACAGATGAAAGTGACTGAAAAACTGCCAATATAGGTGGAACTCTCTTTGAAATTTCCTGCTTCCTGGAAAAGTGTGATGGATACTATGGGTCTGTGGGCTAAAGAGTGGATGCCCCAATGGTACAGAAGATCTTTGGGTAACTTTCTAGGTAGCAAGATCTCTCTGTCAATTCTAGAGTTTTGGAAGTTATTTACAATACACTTTCTGTTCACTTAGGGAATGTATATCCTCTGGAGTCTTTGACAGAGTCAAAGAATAGATAGTTATAATCATAATTTTCCTTAGTTGTGACAAAAGATAAAGTAGATATAAATGTTGCCTTTTACCTGTTTTGTTATATGTAATTTTATTCTATTAAAGTTAAAACTTTTCTTTTTATTCATACAAAAATGGGGAGGTATGTGGAATTCCCTCCTGTATACTGTAAATATGTTTTATTGCCATTGGTTAATAAAGAAGCTGTTTTATGCCAATGGCTCAATAGATTATAGCCAGATAGGAGAAGAGAGAAAGATAGAGTAGGTGGAGTCAGGGAGAAGCCATGTTCTAATAAACCAAACTTCTAAATGGCCAACATTGAGTATTTGCTTTGAGAAGCACAGGATTACCTCAGAACAGAAGAGTAACACTCCACTTGCCATTGATGAACAATTATATCCAGTAACTTGACCACAATGATGTCTGTGCACATTGTTTCTTTTGACGTCTGGGACAGATGTGCTACAGATATAATAGACCATGATGCAAGCCCAGACTACTATACTAAGCAAAGCTTTAATCACCATCAATGTAGAAAACAGGATATTCCATTACAAAACCAGATTTAAACAATGCATATCCTCAAACAAAGCCCTACAGAAACTACTAGAAGGAAAACCCCACAAGAATGCAGGCAACAGATAACCTCATACCAACAAAACCCTAATAAGAAAAAAACACAAACTACCATCAAAAAATAAGCAGGTGAAGTGTAAAAGAGATGTTGCTAAAGGTTATATTTAATATCAAACCTGACAAACCAGGTCAACCAGACAGAAACTTAACAGAGAAATAACAGACGTCATTACTCAAATGGAGTTAACAGACATCTATAGAATATTTCATCCAAACAAAAAGGAATATACCTTCTTCTCAACACCACATGGAACCTACTCTAAAATTAACCATATAAAAATTAACAAAATAAGAAATGAAAAGGGGGACATAACAACAGACACTGAGGAAATCCAGAGAATTACTAGGTCATATGTCAAAAACCTATACTCCACAAAATTTTAAAAATTAAAAGAAGTGAACAATTTCCTGAATAGGTACCACATACCAAAATTAAATCAAGACCAGGTGAACAATTGAAATAGAACTATAACCTGCAAGAAAATAGAAACTGTTGTCAAAAGCCTCCCAACAAGAAGGAAAGGAAGGAAGGAAGGAAGGAAGGAAGGAAGGAAGGAAGAAAGAAAGAAAGAAAGAAAGAAAGAAAGAAAGAAAGAAAGAAAGAAAGAAAGCTGCCCAGGGACAGATGGTTTCAGTGCAGAATATTACCAAAACTTCAAAGAAGAGTTAATACCTATGCTCCTCAAAGTGTTCCACATAATAGAAACAGAAAAAAAAATTGTCAAACTCTTTATGAGGCTACAGTTACACTGATACCAAATCTTGACAAAGGCACAACCAAGAAAGACAATTACAGGCCAATCTCATTCATGAACATAAAATACAGGAAAACCTAACCCAAGAACACATCAAAATAATCCACCACCATGATCAATTCAGTTTCATCCCAGAGATATGGAGATGGTTCAACACACAAAAATCTATCATTTTAATCCACCATATAAATAAACTGAAAGAAAGAAACCATATGATCATCTCATTTTATATATATATATATTAACTTTTACCTAAAACCAGAGATATGAAACCTCAGTTCTGTTATGAAGTGCACCAGATTGGACAGGCCAATCTGAGGTACAGCAGTGTTTGGTTCTTCCCTAGGTCTCTGGGAAATCCAGTCTCTTGTTCCTGGCCATCCAGGTAGTGTAGAGCATGGGCTCCCTCTTGTGGTATGGCCCTCCTGTTAAACCAGATATTGGTTGGCTACACCCACAAGTTCTGTGTCACCATTGATTTCTCCAGCAGGTCTTGGACTCCAAATGCCAAATGCTGCCAGTTAGCCCCTCACCACTGTCCAGCTCTGCCTTCAGGCAGTTCCTTTGGCACAATCCCCTGTGTGCATTTTGCAGACAGCCAGAATCTCTCTCTCTCTCTCTCTCTCTCTCTCTCTCTCTCTCTCTCTCTCTCTCTCTCTCTCTCTCTCTCTCTCTCTCTCTCTCATTGTTTGTGGGCTTTCTCTGGACCTCTTCTTTAAGCTTCTGCCACACTAGGTAGCTGCCACGGTACCCACTCATGCTTCTACTGTTGTTGCCACTGCCATAGACTCTCAGCTCACTATAGATTAGCAGTTGCAGTTGTCATCAGCCAGGCTGTGCACCACCTGTATTCTCTGTGCAGATGTCCTTAACAGTGGCAGTCAGTTTCACACTTTACCACCATCCTCAGTGGATTTGCTGAGACAATTGGCAATTCTCAATGAAGGGAATTAGTTTTTTTAAATGGAGAGATTTCTCCCATATTAAAAAAAAGTGGCCGGGCGGTGGTGGCGCACGCCTTTAATCCCAGCACTCGGGAGGCAGAGGCAGGCGGATCTCTGTGAGTTCAAGACCAGCCTGGTCTACAAGAGCTAGCTCCAGGACAGGCTCTAAAGCTGCAGAGAAACCCTGTCTCGAAAAACAAAAAACAAAACAACAACAAAAAAAAACAAGTGAAAAACACTATTCTAATGGAGAGAGTAAGGTCTCTGTATTATTCCACAATTAATGATTTAAAAATAAAACAATTAAATGAGGAGATAAGGATCTTAACTGGTATTTATGCAATGTCAATTATAAACATTAATTTGGTAATCGTTTTGTTCCTAAAAGAGTTGATATGAATGCTGTGTTGATTGATATGAGTGACAAGATACGAGCCTTAGTAAAAGTTGCTAGAGAAAATAAAATATTCTGACTGATAATTTACAAACCTGAAGAGATATTCAGACAAAGAAAGAGGAATTGAAAGAAGGATCAAGGTTTTTATATTATAAAATTAGAGGGGAATATCTCACAGTTACCAAACAACAAACCTTAATTAATCCAGTCACCTTACAGGAACAACTACCAAATGACATATCTCCACGGCTGTGTAAGAGCTGAGTGGATTCCTGTGGAAATGTTAGATTTGAGGAAATTTAAGGAAATGATAGTGTCGTGGTATGAATTCACCTTTTGTGAAGAATATGTTAAATTAATGGTTAACTAGTGGCAGAATTACCCATAAGACTGGAGATACTTGATTATAGCAGTAATGGAACCTGATCCTCAATTGTCACAGAGGACCTGGTGGAAAGATGAAGCTAGGACCATTGAACAATGAAGTATGGCTAGAGGTATTGAATTCCCAAAACAAACTTCTCAGAAAGGACAATATGCTGATGTACAAAGGGTTCTTTTTACAGATTGACTTCAGCTGTAAATAAAATGATACCAAATTCAGAAGCTACACAAATACTAATTGAATCTTTGATTTTTTAAAATGCTAATTCAAAATGAAAATGGATAATACCAGATTTAAAGGCAAGACCAGTACCCATAGAGAAATGGATAACATACAGTCAATAGTAAATGTCATAACCAGGATGATAATAGGACAGGTAATTTCCATAGACTTGAAATAAAAATAAAATGTTAGGTATTTTAATTGTGGTAAACAAGGTCAGTTAAAAGGGGATTGTAGACAGGCCATTCCTACAAACAATGTTTATTCCAGTAATAACTCAAACAGAAGGCTCTTACCTTCTGGAATATGCAGAAAGTGTGACATTGGACCCAAGAATGCAGATCAACAAGGAACATATAAGGTACCCTTTGCCATTGGGAAATACATAGGTGACTAATCTTTTAATGCTTTGATTTTGACCAAATGTTTTGACTCTTTCTTAAGGTATAAATATTTGCTCAAAATTTATGAAGTTTATATACACACACTTTCTATGATGATATTAATGGTTATATAGAGCACTAACTAACTCTAGAAAAAGGTTTCATAATTTCAGGTTTGAGTCTCTATTTGTTATCTAGAAATTAAAATATTTCAATACCATATTCTATAGTTTATTGAAGTGGTTGAAAATTACTATCTATGCAGAATGCAATCTCCATGTACCTAAAACACCTGATTAGTCTAAATATAATTATGACAAACATGGATGGTTATTGACTTATAGTACTTAATACCTGTATAGCTAAAAGACTAAGACTTCATCTTAGAATATTAAACAATGTTTAAACAACTGTGTAGCAAATAAGGACAATGACCTCAAAATGTAAACAATGTATAAGTATTTTGGCCAGAGGCAGAATATTACAATGCAATATGATAAATACATTCTGAAATTGTATCAATATACAAAATGTCTTAAACAGAGGTAGAAACATGCATGTATACAATATGACAAAATAACTTTGCATAAGTGTACAAATATTGTAAACAAAAATAGGAGCATATTCAATATAAAAATATAATTTGAATTTGTATGAATAAACAAGAATATATACAAATGTAAATTACCTATAAATAATAACTCACAAGTATTCACTTTATTACTCATTATTACTATTAGTGTGAATAAGCTCACACTAATCTACCTATTATCCCACTCAATTTCCTTTGTTTTCTTTAGTGAGATCCCTGAGCCTACAAAATTCCCACCCAAACCCCCAACCCTATACCAATTATAATCAACCCCTAGTTGAATTCACAAACCCTGAGGACAAACTTTGTTTGGAAAAGGGCTGTTGTCTTCTAGAATTACTTCCAGCTGTCGTGGTTGTGATATCCTTTCTATGGAACCCTGTAAAACTAAAATGATGGTTAACTTTCCAGATTACTGTCTGATAAAATTGCAATTGGTTTCTGAGTACTCAATTGGACTTTTCTAAAATTCTTAATTAAAGTTCTGGCCAGAATTTTGTAAGAAGGTGCACCATTTCAAATAACCAAGTTGGAACCATCTTGAGCAGCTGGTACCCAAAACCAGTCTTGTAGTAGTACTATCAGCATCATGATGTCATATCCACCAGGTAGAGTCATTATTGTGGGCCCCATCTTCTCCTTGAAAACTTCAAAATTGCTGCAGAAAATCTCTTTTTATTGTGGAAGACTTAAATATTATTCACATAGACATATATTTAATAAAAGGTACAATATAGATTAAAATAGATATAGAGAAAAGTAAAATTTTTCCTAAGATATTTCTTCTTTCTGTTCGATACCAGATGGTTCCTGAAATGAGATGGAAACTCTAAATTTTTCTTTTAACCACATGTTTGTATTTAGAGAGGTATAACCTAACTACAAAGCCAGTTTTGATTTTAAAGTAAGTTTATTATTCTATTGGTTAATAGATAAAAATATATATTACAAAGAATGAAATTTTTCCCTGTACACATTAGTTATATTTCTCTTTGCTTGTTGATTCTTTCTGGATAGTAATCCTTTCCTTTTTAGGCATCCAAACATCCAGGGTCTCTTGACTTTTTGAAGATGAGTATTTTCCTGCAAAGACAAGAACAGAACCCTGCCCCTGCTCTTATGAGGTTTTCATACCATCAGTATGGTTGTCACCTCTGTGCATGAGCTGTCAATACTCTTTCTCAGGTTTATCCTTTTTAAATTGAATCTTTATTAATTTTGATGGTATCCATAGCTTTTCTTCTCTTGTGGAAATAAGAACAAAATCTCTTTTCCAATGAAGCACATCTTCTGGTTTCCATTCTGAGGTCAACACATCCTTGAAATACACCAGCTGATTTAATTCAGAACATTTTTCTGTTATACATCTCTCTGCTGCCATTGTTCCTTTTCCATTAGCATTAAAAAATTCAAGATTAATAAAGCATTAAACAATCTAAAGCAATCTATTTCTGAGGGTATTTTTCATCCCCTTTCTGTTTGTTTAACATATCCTGTATAGTTGGATTTGATCTTTCTATAATTTACTGGCCTGGATTGTTTGGTATACCAGTAATATGCTTTATATTATAGCAAGCAAAAAACTGTTTCATTTTCTTAGAGACATATGCTGTATCATTATCTATCTTTATTTGTGCAGGTATGCCAATAATGGCCATAATTTCTAATAAATATATGATTACTGAATCAGTCTTTTTCTGAGTTCAAGGTAGTTGCCCATTGAAAACCTGAATAAGTGTCATTGGTGTGATGTACACATTAAATTTTCCAAATTCTACAAAGAGGAACACATCCATCTGCCAGATTTTATTCCTTTGAGTACCCATTGGATTACTCCATGCAGGTAATCATATTTGGTTATAAAAAGAGCAAGTAAGACATTTATTTTTAATATTCTTAGCTTGTTTACATGTAATTGAAAACTCTTTCTTTAAACCTTTGCTGTTAACATGATGGTTTTTATGAAATTCTGATACATTCAGTATACTTTCAATCAATAACTGATTAATTTCTGCAATATATTTTGCTGAAGACCTGGCAGGCACAGATGGAATTGGATTTCTTTTATGCATATGGGACAAAGATTATCCCTGACTATATCTTGAACCTGAGTAAATAATGAAGTCAATTCTGTATCATCTGGTATAAATTCAGCAGTTTCAATATGCAAGACAACACTTTCTTCATATTGCATATCAGGAGCTATTTTGAGAGATTCTCTAAAATCTTTCAGTACTGTAAAATAGCATATGACTCTGCCTTTTGGACAGAATTATAATGGCTTTGTTCTATCTTACTTAAATCTTCTAATTTGTAACCTGCCTTTCCTTATTTATTTGCATCATTATAAAATGTTCAGGCTGATGTTATTGGTACATCTCATACAATTTGGGGAAGGATCCAGTTAGTTCCCTTTATAAGGATAATGCTATCATTTTTGGAATAATTGATATTAATCTTTCCTAAGAAATCAGCACAAGCTCTTGCCAGGGTTCATGATCTTCCCATAATTTTTTTTAATTTTATCAGTCATAAAAGGCACTGTAATCTCAGCTGGATCTACACCTGCTAATTGACAAAGTCTCAGTTTTTTTATAATTAATTCAAAAACGTTTCCACATAAGTTTTTAACTTTTTACTTGGTTTACGTGGTAAAGAGATCCATTCTAAGATAATACTTTCCCTCTGAATTAAAACTTCTTTAGGGGAACTTCTGGAAGGCAATATGACTAGAATGCAGTTAAGATGTGGATTCACCCTATACACAGGTGACTCTTGCAATTTCTCTAACAATTAATTCTTTCTCAGATTCAGCTGTTAGTTCCCTTGGATTATTTAAATCTTTGTCACCATCTAAGGTTTTGTTTATTAGATCAGATGTTATCCCAACAGCCATTCATAGACTGGAAATGACTCCTAACAGTATTTGAAAGTCTGTAAGAGTCCACAATTGGTATCTCATAATTTGTGCCTTTTGCATTCAAATTTTCTGTAAACCTGTATTATAATCTACATAATTGACAGAATAATTGAGTATGTTTGACTCAGAGAGAAAAACGTCATTCATGTAATAGTAAATTATAGATTTAGGAAATTGTTTACATATTATTTCACTGACTGACTTACAAAATATTGGCACAGGGTGGGGTTATTGAGCATTCCCTATGAGAGGACAGTCCACTGATATATTCTAGTAGGCTGAGAATTATTATATGTAGATACTATGAAGGCAAATTTTTCTTTGTTCTTTTCTTGTAAAGTTATAGTGAACAATTTTTTAAATCAACAACTATAAGAGGCCATCATTTAGGTAATAGAGAAGGCAAAGGAATTCCAGATTGTAGAAGGCACATAAATTGAATTACCTTATTGACAGCTCTTGGATATGTTACCATTCTCCACTTTACAGATTTCTTTTCAACAACAAATACAGGAGAATTCCAAGGACTGATTAATTCTTCCATATGGTGAGTATTTAGTTGCTCCTGTGCCAGTTGTTCTAAAGCTTGTAGTTTTTTCTTCTCTTAAAGGCCATTGTTTAATCTACATTGGTCTCTCAGTTAACCATTTTAAAGGTAGGGCTGTTAGTAACTCTGAAAATATGCTAGTCACTTTGTGTTCTTATATAGCCTGAATGACTGTTGACCTTCTTTCATAGAACCTTATAATATCCAGAAACATGAGTTTTTGGACTGCAGGAATGTTAATCTGGGTGTTCCATTGCTACAGCATCTCATCATTCCATAAATTCACTGCTATATTAGCTACATACAGCCACAGCCTTCCTTTCTATCATTCTGGCCCTATGCATTCAACCCATATTGTGCTTTGTTTCACTTGAGACAGGGTTTTAATTCCTAGGAATTGAACATCTGCCTCTTGAAGAGGCTAATTTGGCTGCCAAGATTCTTGAGTAATGATAGTCACATTCACACCTGTGTCCAATTACATTATTTGTATGTACTCTTAGCTTTGATCATTTATAGAAGTCCACCATAATATATGCTTCCTTTTTCAAACTGGAGCTTTTGATTCATTCTCCATGTCTATTACATCATCCAGAAGAATATGTTTGTTTGTTTTTTTTAACAGTAGGCACTGGATTTTTAAAATTTTTCCTAGTGAGTCATGTTTTCCACAGTGAATGGGAACTGGATCACATTTGACATGGGGGCATGTGATAGGTTCCAAAAAGAGTTTCCCAATGGTATCTGGTTGCCTTGGTCTTCTTTTGTTGATCTATATTCATTGGTCCATTGTCAGCCTTTGCCACACATCTTACATAGTCCATAAGTTTGAGAACTTTTATTATTGTCAATCCCAGAGGAGATATTATTTCTAGGAATTTCTTGCCTACAATCACTTTTCAAATACCCTATTCTACCACAATTAAAACATTTGGTATTTTGGTGTCTTCTCATCCCATTGGAAATTGCTTCTCCTAATACCTAAGCCCCAGTATTATAGTCTAATATCTCATCATTGTTGTATGCAGGATCCATTCACCCATTGATGTTGATCCAACATTTAAAGGCCCAAGTATCTTTTTGCATTAGAAGTTGGTATTTTTAAAAGCCAGAGATTCAACAAATACACATCTAGCTTCTGGGTCTGTTAGTTCTATTTATATAGCCTTAATTAATATCTGTAAAAAGTCATTTAAAAGTTCTCTCTAGCCCTGTTTAACCATAGTATAAGATTCAATTTTTTTCTGGTCATTGAGTCCTGTACTAAGCATTTAAGGCTGCTGTGTGGCATAGGGACAAGATGTGTCCATCATATAAAACCTGGTCATTTGGATTTGCATAATAACCCTTGCCAAGAATTTGATCTTGGGAAACCTCAGATTCTTTTGTTTTTCCCTGTTGTTCTAAATTTTTTATCTCTTCTCACTAATAGCACTTCCATAGCAGCTCTGGTTCATATTTGAGAACCACTAAAACTGATTAGAATCAATCATGTGGAGTTATCTTATTTCTTGAGGCCCATGTTTTCACCATTTCCCTAACAAATGGTGAATGCAGCCATAAGATACTTTCGCTTGTTTAATTTTCTTTAAATCACTCATATCTATAGGTTGTCATTTACATTCTTTGAATCCTTTAGGGTTTTCAGTACTTGATGGCTTGTCAGAGGAATTACAGGGTATATACCTAGAACCCTGAGCAAGTCATCCCTGACTTTGACATATACTGATGAGGCTAAATCCAGTTCTTGTACCTTTTCTCCGTGCTCATCTGTTCTGATAATTTCCACAATTGTTTCAAATCTTTTTACTACTGTCTTTTGTAAAGTCTGAATCTCCTGTCCTGTTAAAAGTTCTAGTGTCCTCATTGATGCATTTAACTTCTGGTTTTTAGTCTGCATATATGATTCCAAGGTATGAAATTTTTCCAATAAAGATAATGTCTCATTCTTGGACATTATCTGGATGGCATACTTATTGCTTTCCTGGAGGGATACCATATCTGTTAACCTATCAAAACTTTTTAACAGATTTTGATAGTTAAATTCAACAGTATGAATTCTTTGAGATTATTTCTCAGCACCATTTAACATGGATTGAATTTTTTCTATAATTAATGTTTTTCTTTTCAATGGTATTAATTTTTTCAGCTGTCTTTTCATTATTAGTCTGTAAAGACTGTATCATGCTCTGGGAAGATGTATAGCTAACAACAACCCGCCTACTGGGGCGTGGCCTCATAGACTATTTACCTGGATGCAGAAGCATGTCCAACCCTCTTCCTCTCTGCCTTCCCCCTGGACTCCTTTTTTGCTGGTTTGGTTTGTTTGGATCTCATCTTTATTTATCGTTCATGCAGACAATCCTGATTTGTAAGTTTTATCTATTAATAAATACCTGTATATGCCTTAGTTCTGAGCTAGTGTGGGATTCCTTTTATTAAGCACCAGATCTCTCCGCAATCAGTATCATTTCTAAAAGTGTCTCATTCTTGGTTCTGTTATCAAACCGTTTTGTTAAGGAAATAATATGAAAAACTAATCTAATTCCCAAAATCAAATAAATGAATGTATAAGGAAAATCACATAAGCCTTGCAGAATATCATCCATAGTATAAGCAAAATGGTTATTAAATTTATGAATAGTAATACTGTCTGTCATCATATAACTTTCAAATTTATTAATCTACTCACCACTTTTAGGAAATTTCAGTGAATTGTTGTAGGCATAATAATATTTATTGACCAGCAGGTGTTGCAGTTGCAGCTGCTTGGCAGACAGAAGTGAACAGTGTGGGCATGTTGGTGTCTGCTTATATACTGACAAATATGTATTGTTTAACAAATTAAGAGCAGTTATTAAAGACAATTAAAGCGATCCTATACACAAAGAGAGTTTTTTGATGGCCAGAATGAGAAGAAACCCAAAATTTCCATCAGTCATGAGCCATGATGTGTGCAGCTGGCAGATGTAAGAATATGGAAATTCGTAGTTTAAATTAAACAGTGGGCTATGATGGGGAAATTCAGTTTCCTGGGCAGTGGCAGGTAGTCGCAGACAAGAAAACATGCCCAGGCTGGCAAACCATGAGCAGAGTGGGAACCAAGGGGGTCCCGATAATTGTGGACTTGTTACCACATTGGGCAGTACCAGAAGTGGAATATGCCAGATGAAGGCGAATGCACAAAATGAAGTAATCCCACACTAGCTCCAAATAGGGTATAATAAAGAGTTTTTTATTTAAAAGGGAACTCATAGATCACAACGGGGAACAGGAATGGAATCCAGAATCCAGGTGTGAAAAGAGGGAGCAGGCAGACCAGCACCTTTTTTTGTAACCAAGGCCACACCCAACCTGGACTATCTTCTCAAAGGCCATTGGCTGAAGGAGGTTCCCTGTCCTACCAAAAGAATTGATACAATCCCTATCAAAATTCCAACACTATTCTTCACAGAACTTGAAAGGACAATTCTCAGTTTCATATGGAAAAACAAAAAGTCCAGGAGAACTAACAATCCTGAACAATAATAGAACTTCTGGATATATCACCATTCCTACTAGTTTTATTACAGAGTTATAATAATGAAAAATATGATATTGGCATAAAAACAAGCACATTGATCAATGGGCTCAAATTTAAAACCCATCCAGAAATCCACATACCTATGGACACCTGACATTTTTTGTAAAGAAATAGATGCTAGAAAAAATTTAGAGCCTTCAACAAATAGTGCTGGTCAAACTTTAGTCTGCCTGTCAAAGAATACAAATAGATCATACTTATCACCCCGCACAAAATTCAAGTTCAAAAGGATCAAATACATCAACATAAAATCATGTACAATGAACCTGAAAATAGAAAATGGGGAACGGTCTTGAAATAATTGGCACAGGAGATTTTCTGAACAGCACAACAATAACATAGGAACTAAGATCAACAATTAATAAATGGGTCCCAGGAAACTGAAAAGCTCTGTAAGGCAAAGGAAACTGTCATAAGGGCAAAGTATAGCCTACATAATGGGAAAACATTTTCATGAATTTCACACCTGATAGAGGACTAATATCCTATATGTGTGTGTGTGTGCATATATACTATTCTCTCTCTCTCTCTCTATATATATATATATGTATATATATATATATATATATCATATGCACACATGTATATACATATATATATATAAATCTTATATATAAAGAATATTGGACATTTCTAATCTAATACTACTATTCAACATCTATATATTTTTTCAAGAATTTATATATAAAAACCTAAATAACCAATTTAAAAATGGGATGCAGATCTAAACAGAATTCTCAATAGAAGAAACTCAAATGACTGAGAAATACTTAAATATTTAACATCCTTAGTCATCAGAGCAATGCAAATCAAAACTACTCTGAGATTCCATCCTACCCTTGTCAGGATGACTATGATCAAAAACACAAGTGACATCTCATGATGGGGAGGCTGGGGAGCAAAAGGAACTTTTTCTACAGTGATGGTGTGAGTGTAGACAGGTACAATCACTGTGGAAATAAGTGTGGCAGTTCTCCAGAAAGATGAGTATTGATCTACCTCGTGATCCATCTATACCACTTTTGGGCATATACCAAATAATGCTTCATTCTATAAAAGAACACTTGCAAAATAAAAATAAAAAAGAACACTTGCTCATCATGTTCATTGCTACTTTGTTTATAATAGAGTAATAACCTAGAAATTAGATCCAACCTACATGGCCCTCAATAGAAGAATGGGTAAAGAGAATATTTACACAATAGCAAATTTACAAAATAAAGGATTACTCAACTCTAAAAGAAATGATATCGTGAAAATTTTAGGCAAATATATGGATCTAGAATAAAATCATTCTGAGTGAGGTACCCCAGACCCAGAAAGGTAAATATATAGTCTGCTTCTATGTGGATATTAGTCATAAAATAATTGATAACCAAACTACAACCTATAGGTATTGTAGAGTTAGTATTGAGGAAGAGACTAGATGGGATACATGGATCTCCCTGGGAGGGGAAAACAGAATATGTTTTATGAGTGGAGATGGAACAAGAGGGATGGGGATGTGAGGATGTGGTTGGAAGGAGTAGGAGAAATGGGCGGGTGGAGGGGATGAGACACAAGACAGGTAGACGTGATAGGCATATGAGGGGTGAGATGGAAACATAATGCATTGGAAACTTCCTAAAGTTTATGAAGGTAATACTAATTAATCTCCAAATAACGGGAAAGATGGAGTCCCAGTTGGCCATCTCATCACCAAATGAAGCTCCCAGTACTACAAATGGGTTGCATCAAATTGAGTTATTGACAAAAGGATTCCATGGAAATCCCCAAACAATCCAACCTGTTGGCAGGACATTTGGTTGCTCTGCATATACTGACAGTGAAGCCCCATTGCTGGAGATAATACCTTCACAACACATTGAAAATGGAGAGTTTGCTTAATGTAGATATTTTCTTCCCTGCTCCTATATCTGCCCTTCCTCCATCTCCATTTAGGGAGCCATTTTAGGGTAGGCAAGTGACTTGGCTCTAGAGGGGATCCCAGGTGTCCACGGGGATGTCCCCAGCTAGGTCCTTGGGCAGCAGAGAAGAGGGTGCCTGAACTGTCCTTGCCCCACTATCACGCTGATGATTATCTCGAATATCACCACAGAATCTTCATCCAGCAACGAATGGAGATAGAGACAGAGACCCTCATCAGAGCAACGGACTGCCCTCCCAAGGTCCAGTTGAAGAGCAGGAGGGAGAAGACGAGCAAGGAAGTCAGGACCACGGGGGGGGGGGGGCTTCACCCACTGAGACAGCATGCCTGATCTAATGGGAGCTCACCAAATCCAGCTGGACCGGGACTGAATGAGCATGTGATCAAACCGGACTCTGAATGTGGCTGACAATGGGGGCTGACTGAGAAGCCATTGATAAAGGCACTGAGACTTGCTTCTACTGCATGTACTGGCTTTTGAGGACCCTAATCTATTTGGATGCACAGCTTCCTAGGCCTGTATGTAGGGGGGAGGGCCTTGGACTTCCCACAGGGCAGGGTTCCCTGCCCTCTGGAGGGAGAAGGGTGAGTGGTAGAACAGGAGGGGAATGGGAGGAGGGGAGGAAGTATAGTATACATTTTTGAATGGAAAAATAAAAATAAAATAAATAAAATAAAATGATAGATATCACCAAGAAAGAAAGAAAGAGAAAGCAAGCAAGGAAGGAAGGAAGGAAGGAAGGAAGAAAGAAAGAAAGAAAGAAAGAAAGAAAGAAAGAAAGAAAGAAAAAAAAAATGAAGAGTTTGAGCTGGTACCTACCTAAAGCCTTCACCTCTACATTCTAGTATTTTTGATGTGAGTAGGTACCCGGTAGGCTGCCACAAGAGAAATGTAAACCCCAACTCACATGCAAAACCTTTCATCTACAATTGCTCTCCTGCCTGCAAAATATGCTATGGTGATGGTGACACAAAGCTTGTGGGAAGAACCAAAAACCAAGAACTAGATAGTCCAGAGGCCTACGGCATAACTACATACTAATGGTCTAAAAAAATTAATAAAGAAAATAAAAAATATTAATAAAAGTATAGCTTTTAATTTATTATTTTTATGGGGTCTTGTATATGTGAACAAGTAGGTCTGATTCTTGTTTATTCCTCAGGGAATCCATTCTGTTTCATCTTATTATATTTTATTTTGTTTCTTGTTTGTTTTCTCTAAGAAAACTGTTATTTTTTTAATGAAAGACAGAAAGTAGATATAGATTGGAGGGGCGGTGGGAAGAATTTGGAGGAGAATTTAGAGAAAGTGGAAAATATATGATATATAGTATGAGTAAAGAATATACTTTCAATACAAAGAAAATTTTTAAAGAGGCAGGAAAATCAAGAAAAAATGAGGAAGAGGCAGAATGATATCTAAAAGGGTATCATATTTTCTCCTCAAATGTTGTAGAATCAAGGTCAGCTTTCCTTATTATGGGAACAGATATTGAACAATAGTCCAATAATGTTTCCAAATGCAAATGAAATAAGTTTATTTCTATCTACTTTCTAGAGTTTACAAAGATTCTATGGAAAATGGTTGTTAAGATAAGGGAAAATAGCACCATGAACCAAAGCTGCTGCTTTTGTGACAGCAGTTGTTGCTGATGTTAGTGTACATCCTGGGCTGAGAGGAGAGGGTAAATCATTTTAGAGATGATAAGCCTAACTTTACTCTGATGACTCTTCAAAGCATTGGACCAATAAGATAAAGTATTGTTAACTCCCAGGATAATTACTTTAAAGCAAGAAATTTGTTAACTGTAGACATGACCTATCCACCAAGATCACACTCATTATGCTCAGCAAAGTTGAATAAAAACACAGTAAAATTTTCTGCCAATTGTAATCTCATTTATTATGTTTGGCTATTTATTTTGTTTCTGTAGCTATTTGACTGTTTCCAAGAGACTGGATAATATCAATTAGCCAAAACCAAGTAAATCATTGATATTTCCAAAAGAAAATGTGAAACTTCATAACCCCATATGTTTTGATGTTTGATGTTTTGTGGCTGTTTTCATTTACTTGATGTTGTAATTTATTATCATGAAGATAAAATAATGCTCTATGGTCTGTGAAACATGGGCAGGCTCTTCATGAGTAATATCATATTTACTATATCATCAAACATGAAGAAATAAGTCTGATGCCCAGTTAGAAGCTTCAACTCTACTGATTAGTGTTTGTGGTAATAAAAATTGCTTTTCATGCAACCTGAGAAGAAAGATAATCATCAATATCACTCATATACAAATCCTGAAGCTTACAATAGTGATCTGTCCGCAAGATATACTGGTGGAATAGTGGTACAAATGTTATGGAAGTAGCCAACCCCACTTTGTTAGATTAAAGGCCTGCAACACAATACGCAACCCATACCTGATATTGGTAATCAGGCTAAGAACCTGAGATTAAATAGGCCATAAGCTCTAGGGAGAAACCTACTACTGTTACTCTAATAAAGGAACATAGCAACTCCTGATGACATACTTCTCTACCCAAAGATCACTCAACCCCCTGCCATCTCATGGGCCAACACTATCTCAGGAATGTCTCACTGAACATTCCAAGTTCTCTGTAATTTAGAAGTTGTAAGGGAACACTGGCACTGTTGATCAGCCTTTCCAAGAATGCTTCCCCTTCTAGACTGAGAAACGTGAATATGATGTGCACTGAGTTTTCTTTTAGGCTCACAAGTCAGATGAGCATTCTCACAAATACCTAGTACTTGTAACTTTGCTAGAAGTGAAGGTATCCACCCACTACAACTCCTTAAGTTATCATTTCCTAAATTATACACCCAAACTTCGAAAAAAGTTAATTTTTTTTGTCTCAAAGATTTAAAACAAAACAAACCAGGCAAGAAATGCAGACAGTATTAAAGAAAGATCTTTATAGGAATTATTGCCATTATTTCAAAGCGTAATGAAAATGTAATGATTTATGGTAGACTGGTGGACACGGCTCTAGCTGAAGTTGAGTTGTTAAGCAGTTCAGACTGAGCATAAATGATATATTTCAGTCGACAGCATCTCGGATGTCACCTAGGTCAATAGCCATAGAGAGGGACTTCAAGACTTGGGATAGAAGTCAAGACAAACGCATCCATATTAAAATTCATCAGAAAAAGGGTATTCCGGGTGGCCCTTACCACTAAAATAGAAAAGAAAAATATAAAATATTAATGCTTGGATTCATTTCCATGGTGGTAAATCAGAAATCTATGATGCTATCTTTAGACTTAGCCACTCAATTTAACCTGCCTGGTTGCAGAATCTACTATTTTTATTTTCATAAACTTGGATATGAAGGAAATGTTTTTAACAAAGTAAAACTGCTTTTTTTTTCAAATTAAATTCACTTGCCTAGAGCAGAAAAATGCAAACAGACATACACATATACTTTTTCCTTTTTGCTTCTCTATTTAGTATGTCAAAGCATAGAAGGAAACATTATGTCTCATTTTAGTCTCTCAATAAAATCAAAAAGTGAATATCATATTTAATGAAAGTCTAAGCATTAATCATCACAAAATAATGTGGTGAATACAGCTTATAGGTACTAATTTCCTTGTCACTTCATTCATTCATTATTTATGTGCTCACCATTGTATACAACATAAGGTGTTAAATTCAGAATGTCAATAATAAGATAAATTTCTATGTTAAATTCAGAATGTCAATAATAAGATAAATTTCTATGCCTAAGAAACAAGCTTAACATATAATTTGTGGATCTATAGATTATCACCATTAGAAAGTATAAACTGAAAACATTATTACTTATTATAATACTATATAACAAGGATTACTAAGTACTTGAAAGTCTCTTAACATGCATTATTAATGTAAGATGTCCTTCTGTTTATGTGTTGCTTTTATTGGTTAGTGAATAAACTGTTTTTTCCAATGGCTAGCAGAGTAAAGCCAGGTGGGAACTCTGAACAGAAATATAGAGAGAGAGTAGGTGGAGTCAAGGAGATGCCATGTAGCTGCCAAAGGTGAAGTACATGCTGGAGCTTTACCCAGTAAGTCACAGCCTCATGGTGATACACAAAATATAGAAATGGGTCAGTTTAAGATATAAAGCTAGCTAGAAATATGGTTGAGCCATTGACCAAACATTGTAATTAATATAATTTCTGTGTGATTATTCAGGTCTTAGTGTCCAGGAAAGGAAAGAGAAGCCTCCACCTACACATTATATCTTGTCTTTATCTTTCAATGTTCTCTATTAATCCATTATCATCTATTAGTGATAACAACACACATGCCATTGAAAACTATCCTTTTAAAATATCAAATTATATGTCCAAAGAGCAAGAAGTAAGATTAATGTTTTTGCTTATTTGTTTGTGTGGTTTTGGTTTTGGTTTTTCAAGACATGGTTTCTTCATGTAAGAGCCCTAGCTGTCCTGGAACTAGTTCTGTAGACTACACTGACTTTGAACACACAGTACTCAACAGCAGAGGCAGGTGGATCTCGAACTCAAAGAGATCCACTAGTCTCTGCCTCCTGAGTGCTGGGATTAAAAGCATGTGCCACCACCACCCAGCTAAAAATAATTGTCATGATGGCAGCTTTCAAGAAACTAATGAAGTGATTGATTCTATGAACAAACATTCACTGAAAAGAAAAAGACATAAGCTAAAATAAATTCTGACACATTAATAAGAGTGACTTACAATGGAGCAGGTGCATATCTTAAATTTTTGTTCAGGCCATCTAGAATTTTCATATCCTCTGAAGGCAGCTCAAATTCAAATACCTATTGAACAATTTGAAACATTTTAGGACAGTGTCCATTTGCAAAATTTTAAAACCCAAGTGAATCATATTTTATTCTACAAATGCAACTTTTGAATATGCAAAACCCCGTGAAAGTTATTTTATGACATTAAGCAAGATACTCAAGTGATCAAAGGATATCAGATAAATGTTAAAGGAAACCACTTTTGAGGTCTGTTGAAGCAGTCCAATTTACCAAAGGGAACTTTATTCAAAGACCGTGGTGCTAGATTTCAAACAATCTTAAATAAATTTCTGAACCTAATAATTTAAATATTTACGTAAATAGATAGAATTCTTTGTAACACAGTTTAAGACATGATTTATTCAGGTGTTAATTTTATCATTTCAAAAAAAGAAAGTATTTGGCATGAATAGGATTTCACTGGTTGGCATTGGGTTTCTTTACATAAAGCAATTTTCTACTAATTTATAAATTATTGGCACAAATAAATCATCAAATCTTTGGTTATTTCTTTTTTAAAAAGATGATAAATAAATAGAAAGCAGAAAGGGGGGGGGGGGTAGAAAGGGAAGGAAAGAGGGGTGGAGGGAGGAGGAAAAGCTTAAAGTGTCCAAATCTAGCTACTGATCCGTCTAGTAAAAATCACTGAGCAAACTTTTCTTTATATTTAAAAACTAACAAAAGAAAAAAGGATTAATTAGTAAATGATTATAAACAGCACCACTTCTCTTTATAAACTTAACAGGATATATGCAAATGCCTTAATGGAAAAAATTAAGTTGTTAATACATTAAAAGGCCACTTAAAATTGTAAATTCTCATTATAGTTACGTATTAAAATTCCTAATATTTCAAACCTTCAGTTCTTCCTCAACTGATGGAGAAATTTAGTATTTATCTAAAAACTTAAATATTTAAACACTGAAAGATATAATCAAGGTAAACAATAATAAATTAAGAAATTCATACATATATGATTTATTGGCACGGAAAATCATATTTTATTTTTTATTAAAAATCTAATTATATCATCCCCACCTTTTTTCTCCTCACTCTCACATGTCTCCTTGCTAGTTTATGATCTTTTTGTTCAATTATTCCACACACACACATACACACACATGTACATAAATGCATTCTGTTGAATCTGTCTACACACACACATGTACATAAATGCATTCTGTTGAATCTGTTTAGTGTTGCTTGGTTGTATAGCATTTCATGGCTGACCAGTGGCTATTGGATAAGCAAGTACCCCACCCTAGGAAGACCAATTCTATAGGCCTTGGGCTCTTAACATTATTTGTCTGTAGTTCTCTATCTAAGTATGCTTGCTACATTATGAGATTTCTTCTTTACATGCAATGGCATCATTTGTCATTGTCCTTATTGAGGTCTTGTTTAAGACCTGACTTATTGTTAAGTCATATTGTTAAGGTAGTTTGTCATATTTTGAAAAGAGGTTCACATAAATAAGACAAAAAGAATCCATGATTATAATTACTCTTGCTGGCAACACTACATAGTCATTTAGAACATTATTTAACTGTTCTTTAATTTTTATTTTACATAATTTCAGAAGCTGCACTTCAACTAGAGTTTGGAAAGAAATGTGCTTTTTAAATATATATGGTGTGTGATGTTGTATTCCCAATGAAGAAAAGAACATGGCATTTAACCACAAAATAAAGAAAAGAAGAAACACAATAAAGAGAATTCTTTGCTAATGAAAATAAACACACACACACACACACAGAGAGAGAGAGAGAGAGAGAGAGAGAGAGAGAGAGAGAGAGAGAGAGCACAGCAGAATTTAGGATAGAATAAATCTATCTGAATTTGTAAGGTAATTAATGTGGAGAAGATATAAATGTTGCAAATTAATTACAACTCATATTATCAGGTCTTCACACTCCAGGCAAATGTGCACCTACTTCTACTAATAGGCAATGGCCTTATTCTGACTCCTTTAATTTTAACTCTTTCTGCCCTTTATCTATTTCCATATGTGTATATATGGTATTCATGTGTTTTTATATGTGCATATGTAGGGGTTCACATATGTGTGTATTGTATGTGGAAGACTGAGGTTGATACCAGACTTCATCCACATAGCTCTTGTACTTTATTCTTTGAGGCAGGGTCTCTCCATCAGACCCAGAGAACAACAATATGACTGGTTTCACTAGTCAGCTTTCTCTTGGGAATCCCTTATCTCTGCCTGCAAAGCTCAATTAGAGGAGTGCACCATACCCACCTGGAATGCGAGTTCTGTGGATCTAAAATCCAGTCCCAGGTTTGCTTGGCAAGAACTTTAATAACTGAACCGTCTCCCGGATCTTAACTTAGCAGAATATATGGTAGATAATTATTTGCCTAGATTTAAAGTCTTGAAAGAGGAATATGTGAGGAAAGGAAGCCTATGCCATTTGGCTAATGAATGAAAACTATTTGGGGCTAAAGAACATCACAGAAAAGATCAACTGTATCCTGAGTCAGATGGATATCATCATCTTGCAAACATATACACTAGTTCTTTAAATGCATTTGAGAGAACTCAAGGTAGACAGACCACTCAGTGCTCAGATGTAACTCTAGAAAGATGTAAAACCATAGAATAATGAACTAAAAAATATACTCTATATTAAAACTCTAGGATGGTCCTGGTTCATTTTTCAATTGTTTTACATAATGGTATAACTAAGTTCTTGTAGTTGAAAACAGAAGGCCAACAATATAGTCTTCAAGAAAAGAATATGATCTTAGCCAGTAAAGCAACTCATATGAAATAAACACATCCATATTAAAATATGTGAGCATGATACTAGCTATGGCCCACTGGCTTAAACACTATCTGAACTTCCAGAGCAGGTTAGAGTCCCAGAACACACCGTGCAACTCACAATCATTCACAGCTTCACCTCCAGAGCATGTGATACCCTTTTTTAGCCTCTGCAGACACCAGGCAGGGATGTGGTGCACAGACATGTATGCAGCCAAAACATCTATCCACATAAATAAAAATTAATAAACAAAAATAAAATAATAAAATATGTGACTATGCAAGTCAAATACAAAATAATGCCACAAAAGTTTATCATATGAAAATATCTACCCAAATTTAAACTCTCGGTTCATCAAACACTGAAGAGACCCATTGCAAAGCTGTTCACAGTTCACAAATGACTTAATTCTGAATTCGAAATTTCTGTGCTCTCTCTAAATAGAATATTATCAAGCTAAGTTGTTATGTTGGAGAGTAGAACAAAACATTTCTGCATGCAACTGAAATCTCATGTGAGCAGGAAATGCCAGGGAGTTTGTCTGGGCCAAAAAGTTTCCTGAGAGATTTCAAAGAAGAAAATAGAAGAGAGATGATGTGTAAGAGTCCAGATGCCCACAGCCTCCCTGGTCACCTGTAAGTTCTCTTTTATCTCATTCTCTTTGTAACTCTGGGCAAGGACCACGATTCCACGTTGAAGATGGTAACGAAGAGCAATCTGGGCCGGACTTCGCTTGTGCTTTTTTGCCATGTCACAAAGAACTGGATCATTCAGGAGAACCGGGGAGTTTGGGTCCACCCTGGAAATAAAGGCCGAAATCTTTAGCTTCAAAAGCTAAGAATTGTTAGGAGGCTTCAGAACCGGGGCCTTAAAAAAAAAAAAAAATCATTGGACCAGTTACATTTGCATCATCAAGATCTGCTCAAAAATGGAAATTCTTCTCTCTCTCTTAGCAAGTTCAAATGAGTTTCTGAAACCTGAGTTTATATTAGTATTGAAAAAATTTCACCAATACTGATGTTTGGAGTAAACTCCGTACTGTCCTTACCATCGTTTAGGTCGCTGAGATCCAAGAGCACAGTAGGCAACCAGAACAATGTCTTTTGACTTGCAGTAGTTCAACAGTTTGCTCTGGTTCAGGTAAAGATGGCATTCCACCTATAGAGAGATAAACAAAATGGTATCTGATTATATGAAATGCTAATGTTTATGTAAAAGAGAAGGATTAAATAAGAAAATGTAACATATTTACATTATGAATATATTTAATCTTTAAACCTTAATTTCACATCTATATACTAATATGATGCAAAATTATTTTTAATATGAGAAAATAATTCTATAAACCAGATTTTGAAGTTCAAATTTCATTGTGCATTATTACAAAACAAAAATACAGTGCTGACTTCAAGATGTTTCCAGAACTAACTGGGAAATTTAAATATAGACAGGTTCAGATTATGTAAGAGAATTGTTGCTAATTTACTTAAATACAATTCTAACAATGTCTGCTCACATCTTCTCATTGGGAGATATTTTTCTGAACTCTCTGAAAGTAAACACTTAGAGAAACTACTTTGAAGAAGGTCATAAGAATGTTTCAGAAATAGAGCCAGTGAGTTAGCTCAGTGGGTTAAAATACTTGCTGACAAGCCAGACCTGAGTTTTCTCAATGGAACTCACAAGTCATCTCCTGTCCTCCTTCACATATGCACCATAACACATGCACACACACATAAGCATAGACACATGTGTGGACAGACGCTTAGGCCATGCCCCAGTGGGCGAGTAACCACTAGCTGTAAGACTTCCTACAGCACACATGCACATACACAACACAAATGCCCACACTCAATTGGTGTTTAAAATTAAAAATTAAGGAAAATATTGGAAAGATATAAAGTAAATATATATGTAGAGATAGACCCTGTATGGGTGTATTTCTTCATGTGACAAACTGTCACTGTTTTGAGATACAGGTTAGGAAGCAGAAATATTCTTCTTCAGTCTATCAATTATTTAGGATGTTTCACAAAAATTATGATAAGAATTTTTTGAGAAATTTATGTTAAATATATATTTGTTATATTGGAAAATCACAATTTCGTGTTATTATGAAAAAAAAAAAAACGTAATGACCTGAAACAGTATTTTCTATTCAGGAAAAGCTACTAATAGCAGACCACTTCATGATAGCTAAGTTAGGGAACCAGCATAGCTGCCAACAGCAGAGGAAAGGATAGAGCTTATGTGGTTTCTAAGCACACTGGGAGTTTTTACTTATAAAAATGTATAAAGTTAACTGCATGTACAAAAATTAATGCATTGGAGATAATCACAGTGGGTAAAATAAATTAGTTGCAGAAAGACAAGTACCCTACTTTTTCTCACTTTTCTAAGTCCTAGACCTTGTAGATATATGAAATCCTACAGATGACATCAAAGTTGAGACAAGCTGCTTGGGGAACAAAGAAGAAAGAAGAAGGGATAGAGAGGAGTGGTTCTGCTTCTTCCTCCAGATGGCAGGCTGCATTAGTCCATGGGGATGGAGGGATCAGAAGTGAGGAACAGGGTTAGGATGGCTGTGGGTATGACAGAGACATCCCTCCAGGAGACAGACTTCGGTGAATCAGCTCAACTTTATTCCATGTTATAAGGAAAATATAGAATTGGGGACCTTGAAGACAAACCCAAATTGAAATTAAGTGGCATGCTCCTATCACAAGACCACATACATTGCAATAGAGTTCTATAGCAAAACTACTAGCACAAGTCTTCTAGCAGGAATCTGTGCCAAGGGTAAAGGTCAATAAATATCAGGAATCTGGCTAAGAGATAGCTTTTAGATAAGATCAGACCTCCAGACCCAGGAACAGTCTCCAGATAAGGGCCAGTAGAGAGCAGAAAGTATTGCTGAAAAGAGAGGGAGTTTCCATGTGCTATGCTTTTGGAAAAAAGCTGCCAGACCATGATAAACTGAGACCTCTGACCAGCCAGCAAGGCCTTCCAGCAGAGAGTGCAGTGAAGTGGACTTTGGGCCTGTGCCAGGCAATGCTTTCTTTATGTCCAGCACATGCCCTATTCTGGTGCACTGTATAAGATGCTTTTCTTTTTCTGATCTATAATTAAATACTTCAACTGCCTGAAAATCTCTTCTTTGCTACCATAGCAACCAGGTCACTACAGTTTTCAGACAAAGATCTTTGTTACATGATGAGAATGTGTTAAATTGTAATAGAGAATATAGAGCCACTCACAGAATACATACATGCGTTTAAGTGGCTTATAAGAGATGAGGAAGAAAAGAAATGCTCACCTAGAGGTTTTCTGGCACAGAATCAACTGTATGTTCTGCATGTAATCCCCGAGTGTAGCTTCTATCCAACATTAATATCACTATGAAAAGTCAATCAGTTAAATGTGCATGGTTTTTAGACTGTACACTCCCTGCAGCTATGTCTTTCTTTTAAAATTCCAAGACCAGGCATACTAAGAGGAAGGAATAACCCCTTTACCTCCAAAGCTGTCAAGCCTACTCATCTCGCTCATTTTCATTCTCTCCTTTCACTGCTCATTCCATGTTTTTATGACCTTCTCACTATAAGTCAGCCCATTTGCCAGCACCTTCACTTGTCTGATAGACTACATTTTCCCAGGTCAGATAAGTCTACTTTGGTCCTGAAATACTACTAGTGACATCTGCTTCCTGGATCAATTTAAATCTCCACATTCTGCACCAGTTGGACATGACAGTATGGTCTCCTTTTCACAAAATTTAATAACGCAAAATTGAATTTTAGAATCTCAAAGTATCCTTTGCTACAGTGACACTATCCTTGGAATCTTCTTTTCAATGAAAATAAGATGAGTTGAGGAAGGATCAAATGGACCTGAGGCATCAGAACAGAGATAAGGAAATGCATATGAGACTAAGGGGAGTGTGAAGTTTCTCACCTGGTTGCAGACAGGCTTGTACTTAAGCCCAGGCTTGTTCAAGATTTTTTCCAGCTGCCTGCTATTAAAGTTGGACACCCCAATGGACTTGACCAATCCTGCATCCTTACACTTCTCCACGGCCTAGAAACAAAGGAGTTGTGAAGAGTTATATTTACATTGAAATAAATGCAAGATGGAACAGAACACACCATTTTGCTCTGGACATACAGTTCAGTGGCAGAGCACTTGCTAGCAGTGAAAGACCCTGGGTTTGATCATTATCACACTAACATTGAGACGGTGGCACTAAGGAGACACTGCCCAGATGATCACTGAAACTGAATGTGAAAAATATCAAAAGAGTGAAGATAATAGAGGAAGAAAGTGACAGCCAGGAAGGAATTCCTGCATCCTTACTAAGAACCAGATTTTCACACAACATATGTTGGCAAAATACATTCATTCCTACTGTCCTGAGTAGTTCTTCATTGCCCTTCATTACACTGTAGTAATGCATGGCTCCCCTTCACTCTGGTAACACACCTATATAAACATAATGAATTTATACACCCAAAGGCATATACCCCTCTTTCTCAAGCATGACCCGGCTTCCCTCTCTCAGCTCCTCCACTGTCCCTCTTCCAACTGCTCACCTCCCATGTGGCACAGATATCCACTGTGTCCAATAGTGAATTTCCATGTTCATCTGCTGGAAACAGATCCTCCCCTGGCTGGAACAGAAACAGGCTTCACTATAATCTGACTAAACACAATTATAATCAAAGGAAAAACTAGAAATTGAACACTAAATATGTATTAAGGGGAGCATCATTCTATGTACTTACATTTACAAAGTGATTTGTATATAGAAGTATAAGGAGTATTCTCAGGTACTTGAACTAGTTCCTGTGTAAAACTATATATATATGTGTATATATATACATATATTTACATATATATTAGTTATTATTGTTGTTATTAGTAAACCTTATTCTCACAGGTCTATCTCTAGTCTCCTAACTGATGTCCATTACTTTGTTACTTCCTTTTCAATGTTTTGATGAGATATTTCTCTTTCACTAAAAAATTTAGGCAACATACAACCTTGACTTCTGAAAATAATGGATTTCCGTCCTGACTCAAGCCAAATAATCAATGTTCTTTTCCTACCTGGACATATTTGGGCAAAAGGAAAGTTTGTCCACTAAAGATGGTTAATCAAAGTTTTATTCCAACCTAATTTTGATGGAGGAAAACTTACTGATGCTGTAAAAAGGTGATATCCAGAAAGCTTGAACTCTCTCGATGCCACAAGAAAACAAGATGTTTTACTAAAACCCACATACCTAGTAGTGTAATATGAGAAATGCATAAATATTGTCATTTTGAACATTTTTTGAGTCTGTAATTCTAGCAATTGCTCGGGCTTCCAATTTTATGGCCATTTGCATAAGTACTTTGAGTAGATTATGTAACACATAAATTGAATTTACATGAAAAATAAAACAGAATTTTTTTTATCTTGATCATCCAGAAAAAAATGATAACCATGCCATGGTCAAAGTTGCTAAAGTCTGATCATTCAAATTGCTTACCTTCATTGGCACTGGGTAATGAAGAATATAGAGGTCAACATAATCCAGTTGAAGGTTTTTCAGTGATTTTTCCAAGTTAGATCGAACCAGCTCTGGTCTAAAATAAGTGCACCAAAGCTATTTACATGAAAGAATTGAAGTAATCCTAGATTAGTAAATAATCCAAGTATGGAAGTTTTATTTTACCTAATATAAATACATTTGCACTATATAGAAACTTATAACCAAAAGGCATGAAATCCCCTTTGTTCTGTGGTTTTTATTAATCTGACTTACAAATATGAACTTGATTGTAAATTTGTTTTAATCCTTCAAAAATAAAAGAAAATTTCTCAAAAGACAAAACTCATATTTGTTACTAATAATATTCAGTCTCTAAATTAAATCTCACATAGATCAAAGGCAATTATTAATCTAATTATCTGATCCATTCTTACCAGTAGAGAAGAGTTAGCATCGCTTTTTTTACATAATTAACAGAAGCAACAGATGACATTTTAATGTGTGACGGACACTAATAAATGTACTTTAACCTTTAATATGAAAGTTCTTTTTTACTGCTCTTAAATAGTTAAAGGTAAAATTACTATTTGAAATATAATGGATTTTACAAAGCTATCAAGAAGATAGAGACAGTCACAATTTCATATTTTAAGCTGAATTCACAGCCCATGTTAAAAATGTACTACTTTGAATTGAGCTCAGTTCAGAAAAGAAAAGGACTTCAGAGTGATATATTTGAGGACAATGGGACGTCAAAATCTTTTTTTGCTTTTCATGAACTCATCTACAAATTATATGTAATAAAAATTGTGCCAGTATGTATATTTTATCAGTTAAATAATGATCCAGTTAGTGTTTGCTGGCCCATATCACATTTCAGTTCATCGGTACATATGAGAACTACACACACAATACCTTTGTAGTGAGGAATATGTCTTCTCTCTTCACAAGGCCAGCTGCAATCTTGCTTTGAATAGCCTGCCCTACAGCCTTTTCTGTTTGATACACATAAGCGGTATCGATGTGGCGGAACCCAGCGTCTAGAGCTAAATTTATAGCCTCCAGTGGCTTATTTTCAGGTATCTAAAGAGTAAACAAAAGCAGAATTTAAAGGCATATAAGAGAGGGAGTTCAAATGGATGTAGTGAACAAAAAGGAGGAATTTTATATTCCTGTGTCATTTTCTTCTACTTTACTACGTAACAAGAGACTGGTTTCCTGGCCACTAAAATTTTACCTCCTGTAAAACTTAACAGTATCCACAAACAGTAACTGTGGAGAACACAGATACAGAGGTGATTTCAGGAGCCTTTCCCCCATATCTAGGATAGTTGAGCATTTGAGGTAATAGGTTTCAACTTTTCTTTCACTGGGTTCTTCCTGGATAATAATGAGAATTTCATATCCCATAACTCCTTCATACCCATGCAATAATGATCAATTATTTGCATCAGAAGACCTCAAGTAGACCTCAAATTCAGTGATTATTCTAGAAATGCTTACAGAACTGAGTATATAGAAATAGCCCTGTTATAATTTAGTCAGGTCACAAGTACAATGAACACAGGAGAAAGGTATTTGGAACAAAACAGAGAGGAGATACATATTCAGTGCAGCATCACGAGTCTTCCCCCAGTGAAGACTCCTAGGAAGTACTGAGTTCTTTTCTGCATCATATTGTGACAATACATGGAAAATCACATCGGTATAGAAAGCTGTTCCTAATTTGTAAGGTATTATTCATGTTGGGTTAACAGCCTTTAAAGCAAAATTTACTTTGTTGAGTGAAAATATAACCAGACATTAATTTAAGATTATTACTTATTCTGCCACAACCTCCGTATGTTAAAGGATAGAGGACCATGCCATGTCAAATTACTTTTGCATTTATTTAAAAGCATCAGAGTTAGACATGGCACACAACACCTTTAATCCCAGCACTCTTGAAGCAGAGAGTTCAAGTTCAAGGTCTATCTAGTCTACATAGCAAATCCCAGGCCCAGAGCTTCACAGTAAGACCCTTTCTCAGAACAAATAAATTTAAAAAAAATGGAAAAAGAAATTCTTTTCATGGTGATGTTATAGTAAATGAGATGGTGGATCTAAGCATTGAACCCTGAGGCCTGTACAAGTGATCAAGCTACAGGGCTACTCAGGCTGTGACTTCTATAGTGATCGTGGCCTCTTTCTCTTTCTAAACTGTTGTTTTAGATTAATTTTCTGTGCAAATGTTTTGGCTGCATATATGTCTGTGCACCATATGCATGCAGTGCCTGTGGAGGATAGAAAAGGTTGTTAGATCACTAGAACTGGAGTTACAGGTGAACTGCCGTGTACCTGCTGGGAATAAAATCCTGGTCCCTGAAGAGCAAACAAATAAATGCTCATAAACCACTGAAGATATCTCCTGCTGCATTGCCTTCCTTTTCTTTCGGCAATTTTACCATACAAAGTAATTAAGTCCTATCATATTTCTTCAGTCTTGCCCTTTGGATATTTCTGACATGATAAGGCATAGGCCAGACAATATGGCCATTGGCATGCCATACATATCCTTGTAAAAAATTACAAATAAGAAATACATGAGTTCAAAGTTTAAAAAGTAATTCGCTTATCTTAAAATCAAAATATCAAAGATTTTAAAACATGAAATTCCTTCCAGGTTTGTAAACTGTTGCTTTTGTTCACTTCATTTCAGAGCACCTTCTGGACCACTATGCTTTAAACCTAATGTACATTAGCAAAGACCAGCATTTCACACCTGCCATTTTCACCATCATGATGTTGCAATGTCCGTCCAGTGCCCAGAGTTGGGAGTGGTGCATTGGATGCTTTATTTAACTCAGGCGCAGCATTTGCTGTGAAATACTGACCACTCCCAAAACAGAATTGCAGTCATCCTAGGACTTTTACTTTGTTTCTCATCTACACAAATATTCTACATGCTAATTTTCTTAAGTCTGGCATTTTGGGGGTATGGGGAAAATATCCTAGAATATAGAGCTAAAAAGAGGAACCCTCTCTCCTTCCAATCAGCATCAAATCAAGGAAGCTGACAGAGTTTCAGGCTGGTGACTTTGATCTCTTCTACCAGCCCAAGGCACGGTGAAGCAATTGAAAAACGATCACAAAATTAGACTTTGACACAGGACAAAGCCAAACTATCTCCTTCCTCCTATGTAGTATAGCTCTAGTCTAGAGAAACAAAACTCCGTGAGTCCCACTGAGTCCCATGGGAATGGGTGATTTGACAGCTTTATCTCCCCCATCCTCCCTTAGGCTATTTTCTCCCGAGCCCTCCACTGCAACACCATTGTTCTTACCTCTTCAGGTTTGTATGTGCCAAAGCCCAGTGCTGGAATGAAGTGGCCATCACTTAGCTTCACGCGCTGCTGGTTGGAACTCATAGTTTATCACTCTTCTGTCTAAGCAGGTTCTGATTCTCCTGCAGCCTTTGTGGAACAGTGAATATGCAAAAGCCTTATGTCAACTTTCTGGCTAATGGATAACCAGAAGCCCAGAAACTCTAATGGGTATCCTGGGTTACTGTCTGGTTAATGATTAAACAATCCTTCTGCCTGTCTAATGGCTAACCAGTGACATTACCTGTTTAACAGTTAGCCAACAGAGAAGGGAGGAGTAGGAAATTTAAAACACTACTTCACAGGTCATTTGGTTTCATTCAGAAATATCAAAGATATTTCTGTAGTGAATCACTATATAGTCATAATTTCTTTTAGTAAAATTTTTCTTTAAACTATAACAATTACTGTAAGATATTGCAATTAAGTGAACAATTAGTAATTGCTTTCTACATAGAAACCTATTCTCTTGTGGTTATGGATGTCTCAAGTCTCTGCTAGTTTCCAGCTCAGCAGCACTCTTAGTTCTTGTGCTCCTAAAAGAGACAATATGAAATACTTCACACCAACTGAGCAAACAGGCTAGCACTGAATTTTAGCAAACAAGGAAACAAGAACAGACTTCAAAATAAGAGCAGACCAAGCTTGGCGACAGTGGCCTTGTTTCTTACAGGCACGCTCTCCTCTCTGTTACCTCTTCATCTATATTTTCTTCAGTTAGGGTACTTTTAGGAAAAAGCCTGTATCTCTTAGATTTTACCCCAATTTCAGTCTAAGAAGCAAGGAGTGGAGTTTAAATAGTCCCAAAGTTGAAAAGAAAAAAAGTGACAGCAAAGGGCACTACTCCCTTGTGAGAAAATTCCGGAGGACTGTTTGAGATTATCCAGGCAGAGACAACCGCTCCTGCATGTTGTTCTTTATGACCTGTTGTTTAAGGGTCCTTGACACTGGCGCATTGAGACTGAACACTACCAAATATTATCATATCTTATTCCGTCCAGCTACACCATCTGCACAACCTTCCAAGGGCTCTGAGTTGTCCCAATTAAAATAACCACTCCAGTGATACAGTAACTATAAGTGTGCATTGGTGGAATACATACTTTGGTGGTAACAAACAACTAACTAATTGGCCTTAAAACTCAATCAACAGTGGGGAAAACAGTCCTGAAACCAGAAACCTAGCCAACTACCCAGTACTAGTGAAGCCATGGCTTTTGGAGAAGAACCTAAGTCATTATAACAACATTTTAAATTTCTGTTCTTAGATTCAAAGACAAGTGTGATCCTCAGTCCTTCCTCATCAGGGAAATGTCTCTAGGCAGCAGGCAGAGGTCTTTACAGAAAATCACAACTAATCAAAATGTCCATTTGTGGAGTCCAGTCCCAACTGATACATCTACAACATGGCCCCTGGACCTAAGGCTCAGGGATAACCGATTACTCTCTATATCCTGATGTGGAGAGACCATTGGTCAGTTCACCCCCTGTTCAACAATAGACTTTTGAAATCTTTCGGGGAAGAGAGGACGCAACTCATCTGGCTAGCTCTTCCTGGGTGAGGGCATTGTCATAAGGAACGTCTGGATAAGAGATCACAGAGTCCTCCAAAGAATGAAGTTTAGAGACTCTTTAATAGAAAAAAGTAAAGATAAGGGGCAAAGGTTAGCATCACTTGGTCACTCTCAGTTAAAGTTTTGGGTTGTTGAGCCTGAAGATATCAGTTGTACAACGATGCTAAGTGAACAAGAACCAGAGACACAAGACAAAAATCAAACCGTCAATGTTGTGGGAGACTGTTGGTATAAGAAACATGCAATTTTTTTATTTGAAAATTCTAAGAAAGACATAGGTCATTTGGTGCAATCAAGCTATGATGTGTCTGGATCTGGTCCAGAAGAGGTGCCGCACTACCTTTTGCATAACTACTTGAAAAGTAATCTGTTAGTTCATGGAACAAAGAAATCTGATTGCCCACTAAAGGAGGAGCAAGGAATCAAATAATATCATAGTAAATGAGAGGCTAACCAGGGCCGAAATGCTTTTATGGAAGTTAAGACAGGATTTATCTGAGGAGGCCAGAGGGGAAAGTGAATGTGTCATTAAGACACTTCCCATAAGGATAATTTCAGTAGCAGGAGCTGTGGAGCATAGTCCACAGATTTGCTTATCTCAACCTTGGTTCCCTTAGAAAAGAAAGCACAGTGGGTAATTGTTTATTGCTCCAGTGTGGTCCTCCCCTTCTCATTCTGAGTCTTTCTGAAACATAAGGCTGAAAAATTATCCTGAGCTGTGGATCCAGCTGTTCTACAGCCTTTTGAACACTATTCCTTTTATACTAGCTAAAACCAGTCATCTGGTTTTTATATGTCTTTATATGTGTTTGGAAGCAGAGGGGTTCCCTGGCTCAACTAGATCAAACAACAATCTTAGTTGGAGCAGATAGCATTATTTTGTTTTATGCACTGTGGAGCATTTAAGACCACATGAGAGGTCAAATAATTAAGCTCCTTAAAGAGTCAGAGAATCTCCTAGAGACTTTTAATTGTTTATACTTTCCTCTATCAACTGTGCCATCTGAAGGAATGGGGAAGTTTTTTGCTGACCATACAGCTCAACATAGAAGCACAGAGAAAACTCTCTTTTCTTTGACTCTACATATAGTCTATGTGCAGCTTAGAGTTCAGTAGTTGGAAATTCTAAGGCCTCTCCAATTACAAGGACAGGTAACTTACCAGAGAAGCCAAACATTCAGAATGGTTCCTTTTCCTTCTGTGCTCTGGCTGACTTGGGAAGATAAGGTTCAAAACACTAGCTATCCTTCTAGACATCCCATTCTTGTTGAGTAAGCCTTCAAAGTTAGGTTTTCAGCATCCAGGAGGAAAGTTTTCTCCATCTTGTGCAGTGACACATGATTTTTTTTATGGCTAACCTTTCTGTGGCAGGCAAAATTTAGATGAGAACAGATTTTTAACAATTAAGGCAGAAAATATAATTATCTTGATTAAACATAATTTTTTCTCTAACCCAAACTTTATGAATGATACAAACCAAATAATTTTACACTGAGCTAAGCCCAGGCTTTATATCAGTGCACTGAATTCTGGTCTTAGAAATTTTAGCAACCAGCGAGCCGCACGGTGGCTCATCGTGTAAGGTGCCAGCGATTGTGTGTGTGTGTCCGCAAGTTCGAATCCCATGTGTCTGTGTGCTGCTTGTGCAAACCGTGTGTGTGTGTCCCTCCCTCCCACAGCTTCTTGTGGGAAAAAAAAGAAAGAAATTTTAGCAACCTTTACTTATCATATACATGCCTTCTGTAAATCCCCTCTCCACAAATCTTTGTAACTTGCATCCTACTTTATAGTCTCTCCTTCCTAATTACGGAGTCTTTTCTAATTCCCTTCCTTTACTTAAAACAGTAACATAAACAAATATATCAACTTACTCAAAAGGAACTGAACCCAAATTATTTCCATAGGTTAACCCATAGTACTAGCCCACATGTTCTTAAACTATAAGATTCTTGTCTGTGGTAACTCCTAGGCAGACTTAATCTCTGCTTGGATAATTTAAAAAAATTTACATAATTTTTCTTGGTCTCATATGATTCTGAGGGTTTCAAAATGTTGGATTCTGGCAAGGCCAGGCTATGATAGGAACTTCCAAGGACCTCAAACAGTGAACTATCAAACAAGAAAGGGCATGAAAAAAAGCACACCCAGCCAAAACCGTGTGTATGCTAACCTTGCAGTTGTGGTTTGAGACACAAAATGTGGCTGTTCCAATGAAGG
The DNA here is from genome assembly GCF_903992535.2 of Arvicola amphibius. Taxonomy (NCBI): domain Eukaryota; kingdom Metazoa; phylum Chordata; class Mammalia; order Rodentia; family Cricetidae; genus Arvicola; species Arvicola amphibius. Next base: position 108,864,625 of record NC_052052.2, on the reverse strand, counting down.
ACTGTGAAAGATTGCAAATGGTTTCTTTTTCATAGGGGACTAACGCAGGAAAGAGAAACCACTAGTGCCTACTGCACAAGAGACTTGCCTTAAGTGAGAGCAGGCTGCACCCAGGAACCTTACCCTAGTTCTAACTCGCAAAGCTTTTCCCCGACATTAGAAATGGGCAATAACAAGCAATAGAAACAGGCCTTTCTCCCCTCAGAGAAAGGAAAAACACTAAACACTCCTAAACAAGGAAAAACTGCTTGGGAAGAGATTCGATGTTGAAGGCTTACCACCTGACTTTTTTAAATTTCAAATAGTTTAATGATCTCCACATTGCAACAAGACCAGATTGTACTCAATTTCATTCTCCACAGAATTTTTGAATCACTATCAAGTCTGCAAGTGCTAAAGCAGATGAGCTCACATGAATAAATGCTTGGAATTGGGATCTAATTTGCAGTTTTTGCAGAAGTTGGAGTTCTCCTTTAACTGCACACATGTGGATGAAGGAAACTTTTCTCATTTTTCCTTTTCATCTGCAAAGTAGATCAAGCAGGACAGGGATGTAATTAACATGAAAGGCTTAAACATAAAGGACCTCATTGCATTTGTCATCCCTGAAGAGCATGTCAATAACTGCAGCATGGATTCTGGATTTAGGCTCCATTCAGAGATCAAGTCTTTACACCTCTGGTTCTTAAAAGAGCCAGACAGTAATGAAAAAGAAAAAAAACAAACAAAAAAACCAAGTTGCCTTCTTTTGAGAGTGACTGGGTTAAATCTGTCCCACTTCTTTAAGATCAGGGGGGCATCTGATGAGGTGAGGATGGTCCTGATTCCCCAACAGAAGGAACATGAATCAGAAAGGTAAGCAGCATTTCAGATGAAGTGTCCCTCATATCCTATGCATCGTCTAGTCTCCAGGGGCAGTCATGTGTTCCTTAATAGTCTAGTCTCCAAGGGGCAGACATGCTTTTCTTTAGGTATCACTGGAGAATTTTCATCTAGAGACTGAACAATGATCAATCTCTGGGTCATCCTTTTAAGATACCCACCATTCTCAACTCTCTCCCTTCATTCTTGGGCTGTACTCCAGATAACACCAGCCCAGTTTGATCCTAAGCTCTATCTATAACCAAGGAGTTTCTCCCAGATAATTTTGTCCCCTTTTCAATTAAACCTGGTGTTTGAGCTTGCTGACAACACAGCTGGTGCCAATCAGCAAACAACAGAGTCATACAGTGTCCCTGCTTTGTTTAGGGGTAAGGACTTCATATAGGCTTTATAAAGAATGCACACAAGCTGGGAGCATGACTCAGTGGCATAGTGCATACCTCATATGTACAGGGACCTGGGCTCAATTCAAAATACAAGATGCAAAAAAAATTTTTGCATTTCAATGCCAAAGAAAAACAGTTTCTTTGGATCTGTGAGGGGGCTTGGCCTGTAAAGGTACTTTCTGTGCAAGTCTGGGGACCTGAAATTGACCTCCAGAAATTACCTAAAGGTGGGAGCAGAAAAACAATTTGCAGAACTATATTTATACCTCTCAATGAATGCCATTACATATGTACCCCACAAACATTATGTACATTCAAACACACACATAAAATAGCAACAACAGTAATAATAATTTTAAAAGTATTTTTTAAAGACAACCGAAGAATCCCAGCAATAGGGGCAAGGATCCCCATGAAAGCGATGAGGGTGGTTTAGGGTCACTTCCTGCCAACAGTCTTCATGTTTTCCAAGGCCATACTAGGGTTTCATAAGAAAAGAAGGCTGCTTGGTTAAAAAGACATCCTGTTCTGCAGCCCTCAGAACAAGGATCCTCTAAATTCATCCTTAGAGTTTTGCAACTTCTCCAGATAGCCAAGTGCCACATCAGAATAATCAGCTCAGGGGACTCCAGTGTCTTTCCAGGACATATTAGAGCAAGCAAAAGAGTTTCATCTCGGCAATACCATGGGAAAGAGTGCAAGACAAGGTTCTTGACCATTCCAAGTTATCGTTAATGCTCACACAAGCAAGAACCAAGACACAGCTGCCGTTTCAGCTTTTTTGGGTCAAAGAAAAGAACGAAACCAACAGGTTGGATGGCAGTGGCAATTAAACCAGGGTACAAACAGTGACCGAGAAGTGGGGGAGGAGAGAGGGGAGCCATTTAAGCTAAATGATTCTTAGAGCAGAAAAAGCAACAAGAGGAAAAAGTTTCAGTACTCTTAGGAACTAGGAAAGAAGCGAAACAATACACTTGCCAAGTCAGAGCAGAGTCCTTGCCAAAAGTGTTGGGAGGAGAATGCCTCTCTGTGCCCTTTAGCTAAAGAAAGTGGACCTGTATTGAGCACCAGATGTCCTGCAGCAGGTCTCCAGTTCTCCAGTCTCAACTCTAGCTTCAGTCTTGTTTATTCTGAATTCCAAAGTGAAGAACACACAACACAGAGAGCAGCCAAGAGTTTCATTTTAGAGGACAAGGCAGTAAGAACTCTCTTCAGAATAAGAGCTGGCTGAGCCCAGCTGCACAACCTGGCAACGGGCAGGCAGGGACTTTTATTTGTCCTCTTTTTATAACACTTGCCCTCCCTCCTCCAGGGTGGGTCCTTCTAGGAAAGAGGCCGGCTTTTCTCAGGACCCCATTTTGCTAGGATTTCCACCTAAGATAGAGAAGGTTCAAAAATATGTACAGGATTTTAATTACCCATAAAATAGAAAAGTTCACTGTGTATGCTTCCCTGAAAATGCCAAATGAAGATGACTCAGCTTCCACCACCTATTGTAATTTATGTTTTGTTTGTGGGTGCAGGCATGGGCCAGTACTTCCCTGAGCTAACCTCTTTAAGCCTGAAGTTTATGTGTGTTTAATTTTCAAAGCTTTTTACTATGATGAAGAATCTACCTTATCACACAACACAAGAAACAATGAGCTATTATTACAGTCCTAGGAGAAACTAGGATATTCTACAAAGATGCTTTTGTCCTTCCAGGGTTATTAGACTATTGAAACAACAGACCTTAAGAAATTAGATTATCCCTAGGAATTTTGAACCTGGAGAAAAAAAGGCTGTGATGACAGGACAACCAAACAACCAAATTGTCCACAGGAGAAAGATTTATGATGTAATAGAACATTTTTCAGGAGGAATTGGGCCCACAAGGCACCACATCTTGACCACAGTACCTAGTTGTACATACTGCACACTATGGGAGTGGTTATTTCAGCTGGGACCACTCAGAACCCCGTTGGGATACACAGATAGTGGTGCTGGACGAAACACATGTGTGCCATGAAAAGTTAACAATTTTAGGTGGATGACACCACTCAAAAACCTTTCAAGTTTTGCATCCTTGAATCATAGACTACAATAAATATACAAAGAATTAGGTAACGCTGTACACCATAACTATTTAAAGGTGTTTATTTATTCATCCAGTTATTTATTCATTTATTTTGGAGCTAAATTTAAAATCTTTGAAATTTTACATTTCTTACAAGCTTCTCTTTAAAACAGCATCAATGACCATTAATAAGTTTTATTTGCTTCATACACAAGTGCAACCCACATGTATAATAGCTCCATTTAAACAGAGCTACAAAAATAGACATTATAATGTTTCAGCCCAAACAGAAATTTAAATGTCCTTAGCCATTTAAAATGTGGGAAAAGTTTAACAAAAAATGTTAAACATCTATTATAGTAGAACATAAATATTTTAAACTTGGGGTTTTGTCTTAACAACTTTGGTATAAATAGATCAATTCCTAAGAATATCGATTTGCTTTAAATATAATGAATAGGAAAAATATAAGACTAACCTTTTAATTACAAACAACCTAACACATATAAATGTACTCCTATGTGCTTTCATCTTTATAAACCACCCATAGCTCAACTGTGTTAAACTTCTGTATTGTTGAGAATTTTTATAACATTTGAGATATATTATATAAAATCATGTACATGCTATTTTATATATTACATTAATATGGCTTATTGAGACACTAAATATAAACATAAAATTAAAACACCAAATATAATATATTAAAATATTTTATATATACATATATGTGCTATTTCCTCTTCAAACCATCATTTATCTTCTTTAGATCTTGATATTTAGAATCGTAAGTAAAAACTAAATAAAATTTGATGTTTTAAATCAAAATATTCTGATATTATTCGGCAAATAACACATGAAAATCTTTAGATTTGCAACTGTGTCTGCAATTGAAATTTTGACTTTTGGTAGTTTCCTAGATACTTATATTTATATAAACTCATATTTATTTGCCAGACTAATTACAGATGTATCTGTAGATGGCTGTTTCATCCATTCTTTAAGAAAAATAATATATCTGGGATATGAAAGTCTAAGTCTGAAACTCCCTGTCTGAAACAGTAGCTCAGAAGTCACCGCATATGACATGGGAACAAGGAGAGTGTGACATTGACGTTTATACTGTCTTTCCAAGGGAGAAAGATTGGAAAGACATTGACAGTCACATAGTAAGTGATAGGGTAACAGAACATCTAAGAAACACAGGCAGACTGAAATATGTGACCCACAGGAAGTCAGAAGGTAAGGTACTCACTGCTGTAGGTACTCATTTGCTGTAGCAAATTCCTAGTGAGAGAGGATGCATAAGACTTAGCTAAGCCTCCTTGTCAGAGAAAAGAGCCTGACAGTCTTGCTGAAGGGTAAGCTCACAGCTCCTGAAAGCCTTGAATCCAGTCGTACATTCTGGTAAGACGTAACTTCTCTGATGTGATGATTTTGGCCAGCAACTATCATGACGGTGAATCTCTGTTTACTGTCGAGCCATGCTGGTGACCTAATAACAGGGAACAATCTCACCTTGAGAATCCTGGAGCCTTGGTGAGATGGGAAAAGGAGTTAGTCACAAAGAAGAGGCAATCCTGGTGTAATTCTAGTGGAAGGTTTGGCTCAGACTCTGAAGGTCATGGTGAGAAATCAACATCATCCTCAGTAGCTAGATGCCGGTTCCATCCCCTTATCTAAACATGTTATAGACCGAAGCCTTACATCACCAGGTGGCCTGCCTCTGCTGCTACCTATGCCAGTTGCAGTGCACTATCAATGGGACTGAGAACTATGAAGCACCAGCAAAGTATTTGACTTCCTCTCCTCATCCCTCCTGCAGCGTGTCAAGGGCTGAGTGCGATTTGAAAGTGTATAGTGATCTATATATACAGATGTCAGTGCTGTGTTCACTTCTTTCACCCCCAGTGCAAATGGGAGAAACTCCTACCTAGAATATTAGTCATTCCTGAAGTGTACAAGGTAGGGAGTCCTGAGAATGGGAAAGAATCTGCCTGGCCCCATGCTGCAATGTTAAGTGTAGCCAAGAGAGGATTTTCATGGTCCACAGAGAAAAGAAGCAGAAAAGCACTGATAAATATGTCACACTTAGTTGGCTGAACAACAAAGTCTAACTAGTAGGAAAACCAAGAGAAAACCAAGAGAGTCCAGCTTGAAGTGACCCCCACCCCTCTACCTGACCAAATAAAAATTAAGAGAAGTAAGAAAGAACACTAATGCTTTGTCTTTTCTTTTCTAATTTATTTCTCTCTTTCTCTTATTACTATATATTTGTAGTATTTTAATTTATTTTGTTCTTTGAAAAAATGTTTATATTTTTATTTTCATTCTTTTTAGGTTTATTTGTTTTTTTACACTGAACAAATCAAGATAGATAATGGTCCAGCACATGTCTCTAGGAAAATGAAACCATTTTTGCTTATTAAGATATTAAGCATATTACAGGTATAACACATAAACCTACAGTTCAGGCAGTTATAGAAAGATCAAATCAAACTATAAACAATATCTTAAGCAAACTGAAAGAGGTGGAAATGACCCCAGAAATAAATTATATAATGATTTATTAACCTGGAACTTTCTTAACACTAGTGAGAAAGGGACAACAGCAACAGAGGGAAATTGGTTAATAGCAAAGTCTTCTGGATTAAATCAATTGGTTTATTTCAAGGGGGGGAAATTTTATAGGCTCAGGGATCCCTTTGAAAAAAAAGGAAAAATTGCATAAGATAATAGATTAGTATGAGCATACTCACACTAATAATAATAGTGAGTAATAGAGTGAATACTTGTGAGTTATTATATATAGGCAATTACATTGGTACAGATTCTTGTATATTGATACAAATTAAATTTTATTGAAAATTATATGCATGCATGCTTCTACCTCTGCTTAAATCATTTTTATATATTGATATATATTTATCACATTGCAATGTACATTTCTACCTCTAATCAATATACATTGTTTATATTTTGAGGTCATTGTCCTCACTTGTTGCACATTTGTTTATTGTATAATATTCTAATATGAACTCTTAGTCTTTAAGATATATAGGTATTAAAATTAATAGATCAAGAGTCATCTATTTTTTTCATACTGATAGTCTAATCATGTTCTTTAGATACATAGAGATTATATTCTGCATAGATAGGTAATCTTCAATCACTTCAAAGAGCTATAGAATATGGCATTAAATAAATTAGGGTTTTGTTGAAGTGAGACATGATTGCTCCTGGCAGCACTGATCTATTTCCGAGACAGTGTTGAACACTAAAGACACTCTACTTGGAGCTTGTTTTCTTCTTGACAAAACTGGCCTTTGGGAATAACTACCCATGCCTCAACCACTTGCAAGGCACATGGTATACAGAAATGGATAACCAGGACTGTCAAATCTTGCCAAGACAGGGTAAGATGGTTTTGAAAAATTTCCTGCCTCCGAAAATGGTCTGTCAGTTATTCTAGGCCTTAACCAAAGTTGGTTGCTTCAATGTTGCAAATAAGACTTTGGGTGATTGTCTAGGTAGCCAGTTGTCTCTGTCATTTGCTGCATATTTTTGGAAGTTTCTTGATTGCACTTCCTGCCTACTCAAGTAATATTATTTCCTTTCTGGGATCTTTGATGGTGTTGAAGACTAGATAGTCGTAGTTACTTTCCTCTCACGACTTGGCCAAGTTATTTGTTATACAAGATTTAAACTAGTTAGGATAAGCTAATTATAGAATATATTTGTTCTTATTGTATATAATTTTGTATTAGGCTTAGAACTCTATTATTTAAACCAAAGGTGGAGGCGCTGTAGAAAGTCTTACAGCCAGTGGTTATCTGCCCACTGGGGTGTGGCCTCATACTATTTATGCTAATGTACAGCATGCATCCAGCCTCATTTCTGGCTGCGGGATTCGGTTTCTGATTTCCATTTCAGCAGAGGATTCTGATTTGTGAGTCTACCCCTAAATAAATAACTGTCTATTTCTTAACTGTGAGCTAGTGTGGAATTTCTTTAAGTGTCTTACTACATAAACCTCCACTGATGAATCCAAAAATAATGAATGATTAAACTGCTGAAGAAAGAAAAAAATCTATCAGTAGTGGAGGAGAAAAATCAGTAATATGGATAAATTTCAAGAGGAAACAAATTTGAGAATAAAAAGCAAATTGAAATGTAATAAAATATACAGCCCAAATCCACAAGACTGGTTTAATTAAATTTAAAAGAGAATATCAGTGATAGACGACAAAGTTGCTAAAATGCTACATTCAGATATGCATGAAAAAGTGCAAACTAGAATGATCATAACATTCCAGAAATTAAGAGAACAAACCTGAGACCCCATTAGACAGAAGGAGCTGAGATCAGCAATAAAGGCACACAAAATCTACTCAATGAAGTTATAGAAGAAAATCATTCAAATCTAGAACATTCGAGCACAAGGGATATTTAAACCTTCAGTAGACCCAAATAGGCAAGAACCTGACCATGACACACTGTAATTGAGATGCCGAGACAGCAAACGTAAAAGCTGCAACTGAAAGCTGCCACTTCACTCTTATAGGCAAAACCATCAGAATAACATCAGACCTACGAGGAGAAACTGTAAATCCAGAGGAGCATGAAAGCTATTTCAAGCTTTGAAATATATAGTGCCTAACCAAGAGAAAACAAAATATTCAAAGTCCAGGACAAATTAAATTCATGACCACTAAGCCAGCACTCCAGGAGATCCTTAATACTTGCTACATAGAGAAACCATAGGGAAGCTTTTCGGTAAGTCATTAAGGTAAGGGCTCAAGGATTCAAAGAGCCTAGAAAATGAGGTAAGAACAGACAAATGGAATTGGATGAAACTTAAAAAGTTCTTCATAGGACACTTTCTAGTCTTCCGGCTGGGGCTAGTCTCCCTGGCTACTGCCTCCAACTTCCGATCCCACCCAGCTTGCACCCAGAAAAACCATCCCTTCTTCCTCCCCTCTTCGGGTTCATATAATCTCCAGCTCAGCCTGATCAGGGCTCTGGGACTGCGTAGGGAGTGCAACCGGTGGGCGGGAGTTTCTTTGTTTCAATAGCCAGCCTGCAGCAAGGTAGACCCTCTCTGGAACTCCCTGGCCAGCAAAGACACTGGATATTAGGACCAGAAGACACATCTGGGAGGTGAGTGACTTCCTGACCCCTCGGCAGCAGCCTGATGGAGCACAGCCACTCCCTGACCCCCAACACTTTCTAGTCTTCCGGCTGGGGCTAGTATCCCTGGCTACTGCCTCCATCTTCTGACCCCACCCAACTTGCACCCAGAAAAACCATCCCTTCTTCCTCCCCTCTTCGGGTTCATAACATCTCCAGGTCAGCCCGATCAGGGCTCTGGGACTGCTTAGGGAGTGCAACCAGTGGGCAGGAGTTTCTTTGTTTCAATAGCCTGCCTGCAGCAAGGTGGGCCCTCTCCGGAACTCCCTGGCCAGCAAAGACACTGGATACTAGGACCAGAAGACACATCTGGGAGCAAAGACACTGGATATTAGGACCAGAAGACACATCTGGGAGGCGTCCCCCCAGGAATCCCTGATTCAGTGCTGTGGAGTCCCATCTGGATGGCCTTCCCTAGTGTATTCAAGTGTCCTGACCCTGTACAAAAGCCACCTACCCAGAGGGGTGAGAGGCTGCCCTCCAGGCAGGTCTGTGGAGCCCAGCAAGGGAGTGCGGGCTCCTTCAGATTGTGAGGCAAGGAATAGCTCCTGCTCCGGCACTGAGGAGATCCACCCAGACTCAGTCACAGCAAAGATTGGACCAAGACACCAAGTTTCTCCTAGCTCCATTTGAAGGAAGAGATGGGCAGGCGCCAATGCAAGAACTCCTCCAACAACCCAAAAGGCAACATGACATCACCAGAATCCAGGCATCCCAAAACAACAAGAATTGAACACCCTACTCCAGAAGAAATAGAAGAAATCGACCTTAAACAGTACTTTATGAAAATAATAGAGGACCTTAAATAGGGGGTAAAAAACTGCCATAAAGAAATGGAGATGACAAACAAAAAGGTCGACGAAATAAATAAATCTCTCAAAGATACCCAAGAAAAACAAGAAAAAGCAATCAAACAGGTAAGGGAAACAGTACAAGACCTGAAAAATGAAATGGAGGTAATGAAGAAAACACAATCCGAGGGAAGACTGGAAATGGAAATTCTGAGTAAACGAACAGAAACTACAGAGACAAGTATTACCAACAGAATACAAGAGATGGAAGAAAGAATCTTGGACGCTGAAGATACTATAGAGGAAATAAACTCACAGCTTAAAGAACAAAACAAATCCAACAAATTCTTAACACAAAACATCCAGGAAATCTGGGACACCATGAAAAGACCAAACCTAAGCATAATTGGGGTAGAAGAAGGAGAAGAATTACAACTCAAAGGCCCAGAAAATATATTCAACAAAATTATAGAAGAAAATTTCCCCAACCTAAAGAAGGATATTCCTATGAAGAACCTTCACCTGGCGATGGATGGAGAAAATGACTGAGCCCCACATTGGAGCACCGGACTGAGCTCCCAAGGTCCTGATGAGGAGCAAAAGGAGGGAGAACATGAGAAAGTCAGGACCGTGAGGGGTGCATTCACCCATGGAGATGGTGGGACAGAACTAACGAGAGATCAGCAACTCCAGTTGGAACGGGACTGATGGAACATGCGACCAAACTGGACTCTCTGAATGTGGCCGACGGTGGAGGCTGACTGAGAAGCCAAGGACAATGGCGATGGGCTTGGATTCTATGGCATGGATGGGCTCTGTGTGGGCCTTGTCAGCTTGGTTGCTCACCTTCCTGGACCTTGGACTTAACATAGAGTAGGGAACCCTGATGGCTCCTTGGCCTGGAGAGGGAGGGAGTGGGGTTGTGGGTGGAGGGGAGGGGAGGGAAGGGAAAGGAGGAGGGGAAGAGATGGAAATTTTCAATAAAAAATGAGAAAAAAGTTCTTTATAGCAAGGAAGATAACTAACAGAGTAAAGGGTTGGCTAACAGAGTGGGAGAAAAATCTTCCCCAAGTATACATCTGATAGACTATTCATATGCAGAAAATGTAAAAGTTTGTTAAATTAAATACCAAAAAGTATCTCATTAATGAAAGAGAAATAGAACTGGCCAAATAGATTTCAAGGAATAAAAAAATTCCCAATAAATTTAGTTAAAAATGTTTTACCATCCCTATGCATTAAGGACATAAATAAAGATTCAAACTACACTGAGGTACCCTCTGACCCCATGGAAAATAGGTATTTAAAACAATGCTGACAAGCAACAGAGTACCCTTATACACAACTATTGCAATTGTGAGTTACGACAGTTAAGTTTCTAGTTCAGTAGACAGATTAAAAATAAACAACTAAAAATAGATCAAGCATGTGATCCCTCAAATTCACCCCTGTTTGTACACTGAAGAAACCTTGAGCCAGCATTCCACAGAAGCACTTGTACACCCATAGTGTTTGCTTGATGAATTGATGAATGAGTTGAAGAGGACATGGTATATATACACAGTGGAATTTTATTGGGCCATAAAGGAATAAATTATGTCACCTGCAGGAAAATAGATGAAAGTGAGATTGCCATATTAAGCACATAAACCAGACTCAGATAAACATACATACTTGCTTTCTCTCATATGCAGAATTTTGATTTCAAATAAGTGAACCTATTATATAACATATCAGATAGAGAAAGATTTTTAAAGAGAAGGGACCAGAGAGGACAATGGGAGAAAGAAAGACAAATATTATGTTTTCTCTTATGTTTTTATCTAATAAAAAAGTAAATTCAAAGTCAATTAAACTATCCTTTTATCACCCAACTAATTGTTCTGTGTATAATAGCTGAACAAAAATTTTTTCCCAGTCTAAGTAACTCTTCAGTTTGGTCATGTCATTTCTGAGGACCAACTTTACCACTTGAAAACCAACACTGAGAGAGACACATGTGAATCCACTTAGACCAGGTCCAGCGTCTAGCGAGATATTTTGGGGCTATTCCACAAAAATGCAGTACGACTCATATATCTTATCTTCATTACCATTTAGAAGATTAATTTCTCTTAATATCTTTTAGATAAACAAATACTGTTTTTTTCATTCCTAAACACAATAATAACATAAATTATTTCATCTAAAACTATTTCTGGGGAGAACTAAGGTTTAAAAGGTAATCCACCACATGTTTGAAACAATCTGTTCCTTTTATTTGAATTAAAATTTCTAAATATATTATGATAAAGAAACTAATCTTTTATTATGATTCTTTTTAGATTCTTTCAATCATAGTAAACTGTGCAATATATGTATTTATTGGATAAGTTACTATTTTTAAACTAGGATACGTAGCCCCTATTTTCTTGGTGACGTTTTTTGTCACTATGAAACTCTTATCTTATCTTTGTATGTGGATAGGACAGCTTGTGTCAGAGTGTGCATAATATATTCATGAACATGTGTGTAACTCTGGGTGCACACATGCCTCAGCATAGAGAATAAAGGACAACCTCAAGAGCTAGTCCTTGCTCTTTAACTTCTGCCCTTGTTGAGACAGATCTCTTGCTGTTCACTGCTGAATATGTCAGACTTGCTCACTCACAAACATCCAAGGATTTCTTCTCATGTCTGTCTCCTATCCCACTATAGAGACATGGGGGTTACAGACACAGGCTACCATACAGGTTTTACAGGAATTCCAGTGGTCAAAACTCAGATCTTATACTTACACATCAAGCATTTTACCCATTGAACCATCTCCCCAGCACATTAAGCCTCTTCCTAATCAGACATTCCTTGAAACAGTCAGATGTCTTATACTATGCACACAGTAATACATACAGAGACAGCATTAAAAACAGGACAATTGTTGTTTCTCATTTTTGACTCTTAAGAAGCTAATTTGCCCTTTAATCCCAGCACTCGGGAGGCAGAGGCAGGCGGATCTCTGAGTTCGAGGCCAGCCTGGTCTACAAGAGCTAGCTCCAGGACAGGCTCTAGAAACTACAGGGAAACCCTGTCTCGAAAAACCAAAAAAACAAAAAAAAAAAAAAAAAAAACAAAAAAAAAGAAGAAGAAGAAGCTAATTTGCAAATTGAAAAGAAAAAAATCCTTTCAATTTTCTCTTTACAAATATATTTTGCTTTGTAAGAGTTTTGCTGAATCATGGCGTGTAGTGAGAGCACTGTGCAATAAAAAGGACAGTGTAGCAGTGTACTGATTAGATGTAGAATGATTAACCACTGTTGGAAATCATACGTCAAAGGTACAAACAGAACCTTAGGACTCATTATGATTTTCACCTGTTATACAACTATGAGAATCTTTAAATATAATCAAAATACAGAAGACTATTTCATTTAATGTGTAACCTTAGTCAAAATTATTCATTCAAGAAGAATTTAGAAGCAGTTCATGATTGTATATTTAGAGGACGTAAATAGAATTTGAAATATTTCTGTCAAAATACCTTAAAATAATTGTAAGTGAAGACTACATATTTCACGTTTATATGGAGGGCTGACTGAGAAGCCAAGGACAATGGCACTGGGTTTTGATTCTACTCCATGTACTGGCTTTGTGGGAACCTAGTCTGTTTGGATGCTCACCTAGACCTGGATGGAGGGGGGAGGACCTGGACTTCCCACAGGGCAGGGAACCCTGACTGCTCTTTGGACTGGAAAGAGAGGGGAAGGGAGAGTGGGGGGAGGGGGAAGGAAATGGGCGGAGGAAAGGAGGTGAAAATTTATAATAATAATAATGATAATAATAATAGTAAAGAAACAAGAATGTTTAAATAAGGACTAGAGCTTTTAATGCATTTCTCTCAAAGAACGGGGAATATGTTAGCATCCATACTGTCATATGGTTATATGACATAGGTAATAAATGGAAAGACTGAAATTTTTAAGCGGTTTTTATTGCTGAAAGTTTGGAGTGTGGTTACTTTATGTCCAATGTGCTTTTCAGTCTTTGTAAGAAATTTTTATTATTTCAACTCTAAGAACAGCTCTTTTAAAGCAAGTAAGGAAAGCTGAGAGCATGAGAAATAGTCTTCTTGGTATGCTATACCAAATGGTAAGTCCCTGAAGAAATTATGGAACTTTCTATAGACTCAGAGAAATGTAATTATGTATTTAGAAATATACATGTATGTAAACTATAATTAATTTTCAAAGGACATGAATTTGAAAGAGACCAGGTGGGGTATATAGAAGGCTTGGAGAAAACAAAGGGGAAATATATATATATAAATATATATATATATATATATATATGTTTTTAAAAGATAAAGCTATATCTTATATGGGAATAGAATGGAATATCACAAGCAGAAACTAACATTTTTAACTTTATTTCAACTTCACTTACTCAATACCACAAACTCAGTGTCCTTTTGTCTATTTTACTACATTCCTGTTCTTTTTAAACTTCTCTAACCTCCTCTCAGAAATCTAAATGTAGATTATGATAATGTCTAAATACTCTTTGGATGGACCCCAGTAAACTGCCTTAATTATCAATCTCTCTGGTGATTTGAATATTTTTGTTTTAAATCCTGGCACCCAGTTGATATATGTAGACATTATACTGTATACCCACACATCTGTTTGAAGGCCCTGGGCACAGAAAAAGAACTACTGCGCTCCATGGACAGCAATATCAAGGTCATACTGCATCCTACTCACAATCTACATTGGTAAATGCTCATCTTTTTAGACTTTGGAATATGGGAAAAAATTGGAAGCAAATTTAAATAAAATTTAAATGAGACTACAGCACAAAACTGTTATGCCTATAATTAAAGATCTTTATTATATAAAGAGTTTGTATAAATTATCAAAATTCTCATAATCTTATACTATAAACTCTTAGGTCTTCCTTTGTGCCTAAAACTGTGACACATCTGAACTGAAATTATGGGTGAAGTTTTTAATATCTATGAACTAATTTATGGGGTAAATTTTTTAATATCTAGGAACTAATAGGACAGCAATTATTTCTATGTACATGGCTATCATTTTATTATATTATATACATATATATGTTGTATATAAATATATATATTATATACAAAAAACTCCATCCGTAAACCCATTTAAGTGTGAAGGCCAGCTCTCTCTTTTGTTGTGACCAATCACAATTTTATTATTTCCACATTGATCTGTTTTGACAGATGTCAAAGAATAAATTTAGTGCTTCAAAGATCAAGGTGGTCATCTGGTCATTAAACATTATTTCTCATGTTTTATCAAGCTATTGAATTTATCTATTGTAAAAATGTGTTCCATGTACTAAAAGTGATCAGTTCCCATGTAAGTCTAAGTGTTCAGATTAATTTAAATCATGAACTCAGTAACAGGTGAGTAGATTCTGATAATTTTTCTCTATCATCTGTTATTTATAATTTTTTATTTTATTACAAAATAATATTTTATTTTATGTTTTGGTCATATGTAGAGCCTTTGTTTCCAACTTATTTTCAACTGCAATTGAAGGTAAAAATTTGTCTTTGACACATCTGCCACTACATTTTTTTCCACACTTCCCAAAACACCTAGAATTTCTGAGCATTTGCAATTCCATAAGGAGATTAAATGCCCCTGTGAATCTAAATGAAAAACAAAATATTGAGTAACAGGGGCTGGAGAGATGGCCCAGAGTTTCAGAGTCATTGCTTCTTTTTCAGAGGACTTGTGTTAAATTCCTAGTACACACATGATGATGATTCACAACACTCTGTAATTCCAGTTATAGAGGACGAACACTGTCTTCTGATCTCCCTAAGCACCAGACATTCATGTGGTACACAGACATACATGCAGACAAACACACTTTATACAGAATAAAAAATTTTCAAAAAAAAATACAAATTAAATAGAAAAAAGAATGAATATGGAAAGGGTTATGGTATATTAATTATATATTAAAAAGCACTAAAATATTAAATTAAGGTCAACTTTCTAAGCATTGAGAAAAGGCTGTTTGTCATCATTTAATCAGTTGATCAAATGAAAAGAAAATCATATTTATCTTTTATGTGCATAAAGATTCTGTGGGGAACTTGCTAGCAACTGCTATTTATAAATTTAGGCTTCATGTGAGAATGGAAGTATGAAATAAAAATTACATATTTGTATATTGGGACCTATATGATCAGTTGCTACAACAGTTTTGAATTAAAAATTAAATGGTAACTGCTGATGCCACCTACATGCCAAGACAACATGGTACCAGGCAGGCAGTTCTTCCCAGTGTTAGATATAAAACACAGTAAAACTACCTATTTGAGGATCCTGTTGTTACTAATTGTTGCCTCTTTACTTGGTTTCTGTAGATAGCTGACCCCTTAGGAGAGCCTATATGTCAGTTAGCCTAGGTTACATGGCATTTCTGATGTTTCCATGGGAAAACTTGATGTTTGCTACTCCAACATGGTGTTGACATTTTTACACACTAAATTTTCAGGTATTCATAAATCACATTGATCAATGCATCACAATTCTTATAAGTATTTCTAAATTTATTAAAATTAAAGTTGGTTCTGTTTTTATTTTTAAAAATAATGTTAGGAATAGCTCTCTGGCATGTCAATGGATTAAATTTCTGAAAATCTCTTTGTTTTCAAGATGTGATTATATCAAAAAAAGAAAGAAAAGCGAAAAGTTCTGAAAAAAACAACCTTGGCATTATTGCTAGGTAAAACTATGATCAACTGAAGTCTCCCATCCTGACTTTTAAAGGTCCTACTAGGCTGGTTCTCATGCCCCCTCTTTAGCCTAACCTATTTCAGAAATGCTTCACCCTCCAGTTCAGAGACTCTAATGTTAAGCAACTAGAGAGAGCCTGGGAATAGTTGGTCAGCCTTACTATGTGTGTCTCATGTTCCTGATTGAGAATCACAGAAAGTGTGCAGGGTTTTCTTGTTGACTCATGGCTAGAGGACCTTTAACTCATAGACAACTGCTAAGCATCATTCTCTGGTCTGGAAAAACCACCTACCCCAAGTCTGAAAGGTTTATAAAAAGGAAATCATCATCTCCAAACACCAGTCACATACTTACAACAAAACCAGATTTGTGTCATAATGACTCATTTAAAAACAAACAAACATATCTTTTGAGGAGAAAATGTTATGTTTATTTTGAGGCGTAATAAAATTAAATCCCTTTCTTTCAAGACCATTAGTTGGAGCTTCAGTTGAATGTGAGAGTTGCTAAGCAGTTTAGGTTGACCAGAAATGAGGCATCCACCAAACAGCATCTGAGTCACATCACCAACACCACTGCACACAGTGACTTCAGGCAGTCATGACTAGGTCCCCATGTTAATATTCCTCCAAAAATGGATATTCAGGGTGGGCAGCCAAACTGAAATAGGAAATAAAAGCAAACATTCACTGTTTGATCCATAATTACAGTCTAAACTGTGACATTTAAGAAGTCACTATTGAGGAGAAAGTTAATTGTTTTATTCCCTGATTAGCTGCAGAAGGTGATATTCTTTTTCATTGTTGTTGAGATTCATTTCTTTATTACAAAGAACAAAACATTTTATTTTTAGTTGCATGTTATTTGAAACATACCCAAATCTTCATGTTCTCTCAAAACAAAAACAAACTAGCAAAAAAAAACCTTACATGTAAGAAATTACAATTTTGGCAATGATACTCAAATCTCAGTTTCAAGTATTTTTCTTCTCTTGCTTTCTTTATTGCCTCTGTTGCTTAATTTTTGTTTATAAATTCATATTTTTTAATTTTCTTCTTTTTTCTTAATTTTTCTTACAACTTTTACAATTCATTTACAAACCAATTCCAGTTCTTTCTCCACTCTTTTCCCTTCTCCTGCCTCTCTACCTACCCCCATTGCCATTTCCCATCTATTCCTCAGAGGGTTTAAGGCCTTACTTATGGAGTCAACAAGGTCTGGCATATCTACCTGAGACAGGACCAAGTCCCTCCCCCCAGCCCCCTTATCTAGGCTGAGCAAGGTATCCCACCATAGGGAATGGACTCCAAAAAGCTAGTTAATACGTCTTGGATAGACCATGGTGTGACTGCCAGCCCCCCCAACTTCAATATTTCTCAGAAAATTGTTATACAGTCTGGTCAACAAAACATAAAAAAGCACACACTGTTAGATCCATTTCTACAATGTAAAATGTGACATCTAGTAAGCTACCATCATGGTAAAAGTTAATCATTTTATTCCCTGATCAGTTGCAGAAAGTGATATTCTTACCTTCATTTACAAACATATATAAGAAATGTTTCTAAAATATAATTTATAAATTATTTTCTAATTATGTCCCTTAAGCTAGAACAGAACATGCAAAGACATGTGTTCATTAACATTTATCTCCTTTAGCTTCATCTATGCATCAATCAATGAAGAGTCAAAAATCCTTCCCAACTCAGTCTCCTGAGAAAGGAGAAAATTATAAGTCATCTTTAGTTCAAGGTAACTCTGCACATTGAACAACACAAAAATATGTTAATATGCCTTAAAATATCATTTATGTCTACTACTTCTACTTTCATTTAATTATTAGTAATTCATTAATTATTCACTCACTGCCCATCAATTAAAAAGTAATGCATTTGATTCAGTTAGGAAATTAATAAGATAGTCTCCTATATCAAAGGAGCATACAGTATAATTTGTAGACCTCTCTATATAAATAACTTTTGAAAATATGCATTTATTAAAAATAATTGTTAAAGTGTGAAAAAAACTATTCATTATTTACAACAATGACTCACTGATTGAGTTGTATATTTTCATTGACTTTATTCTCCTATATAGTAACAAAAATCTTAATAATGCTAACATATATACCAATTTACACAGTATTGTAGATTTTATAATCCTCCTTCTAACACTATCATATATTTATTAATATTAAGAATTAAAATTCTAACAAACAGAAGATATAGAAGATAGATAGATGATAGATAGATAGATAGATAGATGATAGATAGAAGAGAGATAGATAGATGATAGATAGATGACTATGAACCTAGAAGTACCTATGTAGTCTTTCTAATTTATAACCTATTTCTCATATCAAATTTTGTAACCATAGAGCAGGAAAGAAAATTAAGATCGTTAGTTGGTTATTTATCTTCCCATGTAACAGTGCTTTCCTCTAAAGGTTCTTTTCTTACTTTTAAGCATGAATTCAAAACCTTCTCCATATTTTGAAATGACAAATTCATGTTTTCAAAACTCAGAAACAAATGTTGTATTAATTATCTCCATGGGAGAGTTGCTAAAGACAAATAGGGCAGTTAGTGTCTGGGACATCATGGATGGTAGAGGGAGGGAGAGACTTGGACATAAAATTAACTGAGATGAGGTTACTTACAACTCAACTGGAAGATATCGAAAATTTTTATTCAGGCCATCTAGGGTTTTCATATCCTCAGGAGACAACTGGAATTCAAAAACCTTCAAAAAAATAAAAGAGTTTTAAGCATTTGAATGAATCAGAGTTTATGACTCAAAAGCAATGTGATTAGTATGTATGCTCCTAAAAATGTTGAACATTGTTTATTAAAGCGTTCATGGTTATTAAATACCAAGCAATAATTAAAGAAAACTGTTTTTGAGATATATTAAAATTGCACAATGCTATAGACAAGAGGAAATTTCATAGTCGTTTTGAGAAAAAAAACAAAAACAAAGAAACAATTAAACAAAAACAACGCATTTAACATCATATTAAAGACCACAGCACCACGTAAAGAGTTACCAAGAAATCTAGTGAAAAATTTTGAAATACATCAAACACACAGCGATTTGCATGGAGAGTTACATTTTATAATCTATCAATAAATCATTAAAATGTAAACAATTGCTCTTTTCAACATAATGTATATAAAGATTTAGCCAAATTCTAAAATTTTAACTTCAAAATAATTTTTGCTAATTGTTCAAATCTTTTTTATAAAATTAGATCTAATTTTATTAAGGATTTTAAATTACATACTTTAGACTTCTAGAATGGAATAGAACCATTTGGGGAATGACAAAATGTCATAATAAACACTGACCCCCATGTCCAAAGCACATTCCCATTATACAACAAGAAGCAGCTACCTGTTCACTTTGGCAACAGCTCCTTCCTAAGTAAGAAAAAGACTGTGCTAGATCTTTAAGTTCACCGAAAATGGGATTCTATCTTTAGATTACAAACTTTAATGTTTCAGAAAATAAGCTGTGTTTAGATGAACTATGATTACAGAAAATAGCACAAACCATCCAATAGAAAGCAACCAAATCATTTTTAAAATAAAGAAATAATATAATTGGTTAAGGATTTCTATTAGTTAAAAATCTCAGGAAGAGGTTAGATACAGAATGTGTTCACATCCTAAGACGTTAATAGTAAAATTCACAAAGAGAATTATCACCTCTCCAAAAAAGGGAAAAATCTTGATGTAAATTTTATTGACAGCAGGAAAAATACGAAAGACTGTCCTCCAAGTACAACCAAATTAATACACCATGTGAAGCAAAGTTCCTTCCCCCGAAATGAACCATAATTAGCCTGAAGTATTTTAAATGTGGCTCTTAGCATCTAAAAGTTAAATGTCATCATTCTCTACAATGGACTCATTACCACTTTGGGATATTACAACGTGGTCACTTTAAACACCCAAAAGGAGGAAAAGCAAATAAAAGACAGAAACCCTTAAATCTCTGGAAGTTGTGTACTGATTTAATCCAATCGCACTAGATAAGAGCTACACACTCAAATCTAGGATAGAGGTGTTTAACTTCATTCTCCAGTTTAATGATTCAAGCTTGGTGTGAATATAATGCTGAACATTATAATATAATGTTATATTATTATAATATATATTACATAAAATATATAACATTATATTATAATGTTCAGCATTATATTCACTTGTGGTACAGAGGCCTAATTTTTTTGAGCATTTAGTTAAGATTCAGAGTTGGGGATTTAGCTCATTGGTGAGTGCTTGCCTCTCAAATGCAAGGCCCAGAGTTTAGTCCTCAGGGAAAAAAAAAAGAAAAAGAAAAAATAATAATTGTTCACATCTTGAACATATGCAGGATAAGTCCTTTGGTGCCTTAAAAATACAGAAACAGGCCATGCAGTAAGGGTGCATGCCTTTAGTCCCAGCACTTGAGAGGCAGAAGCAGAGGAAGAGGCAGGGAGATCACTTTGAGTTTAAGGCCAACCTGGCCTACAAAAACTAGTTCCAGGACACTCTCGAAAAACAAAACAAACAACAAACAACAAATACAGACACAGAGAAAAATGGAGGGTAGGGTAAGGAGATTTGTCAACAGTTTAACAATAGATAAATCTAACAAGAAACACAATTTGGGTAGTGGGAGTAAGTAAATAAAACAATTGAACAGAGAAAAAAACTCGTAAATGTAATTACTCTGAATAATTTATTTTAAATTACACATATCTTTCTGGATGAATATTTTACAACTTATTAAAAATGACATTTTGAGAACAGTTTAGGGGTGAATGACATAAAGCTCTGGTAAACTAGTGAAGGAAATGCTTGCCCGACAGGTGAAACGATGTGATGATCAGAGTAAAACACGAACACTCTACCAGGTGCCTTTTTTCATGAAGTAATAAAAAGAGAATAAAAGCAAGCAACACTTGGGAGAAGGCAATTCAGCAAACTCTTCTGAATCTGCATAACAATCATTAGTGAGGCTATGTAAATGCAGCAAAAACATAATCCATATTCTTTTCTTTTTGAGAAAACAAAACATCTTTTTATTCGCTACTTAGATTTACAATTTATCTCATTGTTAGATTCTACACTTGAACCAAGAGTGTTCATTTGTGTGTGTGTGTATATATATCATTTTCCAATGATCATATATATATCATTTTCAAATAATAGTGTATATTATACTATACATCTATATTTATATATGATGAGTATTACATGTATTTAATATATGATTTAACATATATATTTATTGATCATATATGTATATGTATATTTATATATCATAAACTGCTCACCCTGTGCATTTCTGCACACTTCTACAGGTATTTATTACAAAAATGGGCTTATTCTCCTTCTCCAGCAGTGTTTCAAGGAACACCAGCAACCATTGCCTACAACAGTGAGACAGCTGTAGCTGTCTGCCAGGCTTAAGTATCAGAGAAATCTTAGGTTCAATTTCTGCTCTGGTCTAATATCATATTTAATTAGATTTATTCATTTATTTTACATCCCGATTACAGATTCTCTTTCCTCATCTCCTCCCATTCCTTTCCCTCTCCCCTTCCTTTCTACCCAGTAAATCCACTCCTTCTATTTCTATTCAAAAAAGGACAACCACAAAGCATGGCATATCAAGTTGAGGAAGGACTAAACTCCTCCCCTTGTGTTACAGGCTACATAAAGCAATGTACTCACTTATAAGTAAGTATGAGCTGTAAAGGATAGCCATGCTACAATTCACAGATGTAAAGAGGCTAGGAACAAGGAGGGTACAATGAAGGAAGTATGGATCTCCTAGGGAAGAAGAAATAGAAATGATCAGGTAGACTAGGGTAAGTGGAGATGGGAACATGAGGGATCTGATTAAGATTAGATAGAGGAGAGAGTATTGAAAGAGACGATTGGTGGGGTGCATTTCTGGATCAGGCCAAACCTGGTGAAAGGGAAACTCAGGAATCTACAAGGACAACCACAGCTAAGGCTCCTGGGAATGATGGATTCTTAGACTGAACTGGCCATCTCCTGTGACAGGGTTAGACTTCTAGTAGAGGGATTGGGATGCCAGCCAAGCCACAAAACTTTTGACCCACGGTCTGTCCTGCCTATGGAAAGTGCATGGGAGGGCTGAAAGGGAAATTGTGGGACTGGCCAAGCAGAACTGGTCCAGCCTCAAACATATACAACAGTGAGCCCATCCCTGACACTGCCTGGAGCACCAGAACCCAGAGGTTGAAATGCCCAGAGACCTAGAATAGAACCTAATATGATTGGTGTAAGAGAATGTCAAAGTAATGCCGCTAATGATATTCTGTTATTCTCAAGGTTGCTGACCATCCCAGTGGTCATGAGAGAACCTTTATCCAGTAACTGGTAGAAACAGATGAAGAGACATATAACTAAGCATTGAGCAGAGCTTGGGAAATCCTGGTTAAGAGAAGGAAGAAGTGTTATGTGATCCAGGAGGGTCAAGGACATCAAAAGGGAGCCCACAGATAAAACTAATATGGGCTCCTAGGAGCTCTCAGAATCTGGAATGACAACCAGGGATCCTTCTTGGGACCAACTGAGGTCCTCTATACATATGTGACATGTGTGTAGCTTTCTATTTTTTAGGGACCCCTACTAGTGGGAAAAAGGGGTGTCCTTAGTGCTTTGACTGGCTTTTAGGACCCAATCCACACTTCTTCACCCACACTCTGCTGAGGTGTTTTTACATCTTTACACACTGAGGTGATTTCTAATTCTAACCACTTGAATCTTGGCTGCTGTGTAAATCACATTGGACATTTGACCTATATGGACTGAGGAAATGCTCAGTCTACTAAGCTTAAGAGGCCTCATTGTCTTGAAAAATGTACAAATGATCTTTAAATATATGTGAAGCAACTTAGCATAGACATATAATTTCCACTGAGTTCAGGCTAAAATAAAGGAAATTTTTAAATCAAAGAACATGAAGGTAAGTAAATGTTATTCATAATAAATTTCTAATTAAGAATGAGTTCTTTAGTAATTGTTAAGATTTTATGCTATAATAAAGTATATTTGAAATTTTGAAAAATATCAACTTAGGTAAGGAGTAACATAAACTTACAATTAATCAGTGTGTGTGTGTATATATGTATATATTAGAATATCTGAACATGCAATGAAATAAAATTAAAGGGATAGAAATGTCTAGAATCAAATTTACTCAGTTCAGATCCCTCATTTCAGAATATAAAGAATAGATCTATGTGAGAGGGGTATGCAATACTTGACTGACAAGGCAAAGCAAATTTTACATCATCTCCAGCACTAAATCTATGAAGTCATGCTGCTGTTTATGTTATAGACAAAACATTTCTCAATGCACGTGAAAGTTCACATGTATAGAAAATGCTAGAAATATTGGCTTGATCTCAAGAAAGTATACAGAGATTTGAAGGAAACAGGCATATGGAAGATACTACTTAACAATCCTAAGGAGCAGAGCTCATCACCTGCAAATTCTCTTTCATCTCATTTTCTTTGAAACTCTGGGCCAGGGGCACAACCCCACGCTGAAGCAGGTATCGCAGAGCAATCAGGGCAGGGCTTCGACTGTTCTTTTTGGCAACATCACAAAGAACTGGATCATGCAAGAGAACTGGAGAGTTCTGATCCACCCTAGTAGGAAAGTAGAAATAAGCTCAAGAGGTCAAAAATTTGGGTTGGTTATGGTGCTGCAAAACACAATAGAGAGTGCATTCTAGACTAGACATGATGGTTATATATGATTATGAGCTGGACAAAATCAGGAATCACCTTAAACATGGGCTCTAGAATGCCTGTGAGAGATTATCTTATTATAAAAATTGATGTAGGAAAACCCATTTTAATTATGGGTACAACCAAGTAAGGGATCCTGAACTGTATAAATGGAGAAAATGATCAGATCATTAGTGTTCATTTCTCATTTTCTGCTTCTTGATTGCAATGTGAAGGGACCCCCTGCTTCCAGCTCCTGACACCCTGTCTTGCCTGCTATTATGTTCTGTACGCTGGAACTGTGAACCAAAGTCAGCCCTATCCCCATGAAGTTACTCTTGTCAGAGCATTATACTAGAGCAATCAGAAGAAAAAAAAGACTCCAGGGCTACACAGAAGTCCCTGAGCTCCCAGCTTCTCCTTCACTTGGTTCTTCTAAGGACAGCTCTCTACTTGAAAACTGAGAAGTGTGATGCTAATTGACAGTCTTGCTTCAGGTAAACTCTTCATCTTCTTACCATTCTTTATATCGTTGGGTTCCCAGAGCACCATAAGCAACCAGAACAATGTCTTTTGATTTGCAGTAATCCAGCAGCTTGCTCTGGTTTAAGTAAAGATGACATTCAACCTGTGAAAAGATATGATAGAGATCAGATTATATCAAATGCTCATATTAAGACAAATAAAAGTGTTTAAAGTCAATAAAGGAGACTAAGAAAATTATATGCAACATCACACTTAAATTTAAAAGATCAAACTGTTGAAATATTTCTTGAAAAAAGAACTAATTTTGGAAGATTCTGTAAATAACTTCTGGCTGGGCAAGTTTTTGTGTCAAATAATGGCTTATGTTCAGCAAGGCAGTTCAGTGGGTAAAAATGTCAGCTGCTAAACCTAATAAAATCAAGAGGAAGGATAATAGTAAGACCGAGAGAAGCATCTAAGCTCCACATAATTCCTGGCCACACAGTGATTTTTTTTTAGCTCAGTCTTTCAAAGCAGTATCTATCGCTATTCTCTACCCTCAGTTCAAGGGGAGGTCACTTTCCTCTGCCCTCTGCTGTTGCCTGCTGAACCAACTTTAAATCTATACATTCTCCGTAAGTGGGGTATTATATAGTCTGTCCCCATTCTTACCAATACTTAAGAGTACAAGATAAAGTTTAGAATCCCCCATGTCTTTTCAAACAGCGGCACTGCTCTCAGAATCGGCTTTTCCACAGTATGAAAATCACTTGGGCAGAGGACAAATGAACGGTTTCAATAGTACAGGGCGAGGAAAAGCATGAGAGATGGGGAGGGAATGAGAATCCTTACCTGATTGCAGACAGGCTTGTACTTAAGCCCTGGCTTACTCAGGATTCTCTCTAACTGCTTGTGGTTAAAGTTGGACACCCCAATAGACTTGACCAATCCTGCATCCTTACACTTCTCCAATGCCTGGTGATGAGAAAGGAGTTATGAAATGTCATACTTGCAATCATTACATCAGTATAAAGAGAAATTGGAGCAGTTACAAAGAAAACTGTCAAGAGCTGGGCATTCAGTTCTGTATTAGAATACTAACCTGTGTTAAAAGGCCCTAAGTTTGATCATAGACACTAAAAAATATGGAGAGGACTGTATTGCCCAAATGATGATAGAACTAAATATGAAGATGTCAGGATAATGATAATGGTGAATATGGTGTCAGCCAAGGAGGAATTTCTATGACATCACTAGTAAATTGAGAATGCTGCTACATAAGGTGGCAAAATAACACATATTCCTATTATCCTGAGTACTTCTTCATTTTCCCTCCCTTACATTTTAGTAATGCATTCCTCCCCTTTCACTCCAGCAAATATGTATAAATAATTTCTATACCCATAGGAAAATGAACTGATTCTCCCTCCCTCTGCTTCATTTATTGTCCTTTTGAAAAGTACTCACCTCCCACGTGGCACAGAAATCCACTGTGTCCAATAGCAATTTCCCTTTTTCATCTACTGGATAATCAATATCCCCTGGCTGGAAGAAAAGTGTTTGTTAAAGAAATCTCACAAAACATGTGTCTCACCTCTAGTTATGTTTTTAAGAATATCCAGGTAGCTTAGTATTAAGCACTGGCCTCTCTTTCAGAGGACCTGGGTTCAGTTGCCAGCATCTATATGGTTGGTGAGAACAATTTTTTAAATATTTTTATTTATTTATTTATTTATTTATTTATTTATTTATTTATTTATTATGTATACAATATGTGCCTGCAAGCCAGAAGAGGGCACCAGACCTCATTACAGATGGTTGTGAGCCATCATGTGGTTGCTGAGAATTGAACTCAGGACCTTTGGAATAGCAAGCAATGCTCTTAACCACGGAACCTTCTCTCCAGCCCTGTGAGAACAATTTATAAACAAGCCCATGGGGCCTAGTGCTATATTCTGTTCTCCAAAGATACTACAGCATAGACATATAATTTAAACATCCAAACACATGAAATATTTTTTTAAAAATATGGAATATCTTTGAAATAAGACAGTAAGCAAACAAAGAGGAAGTGAAGCATTATCTTATACACTGCATTTACAAGTGATAGATATGAGGAGTTGTAAAACTTTTCTTTAGGAGACCTGTTTTGCTGTACTCTCTTACGTTACCCATAGGAATAATTAAATTTTTTCTTTCTTATAATTTTCTTTTTATTTTTGAAATTATACTATAATTACATAATTTTGCTTCTTCCCTTTCCTCAGTCTAAAACCTGCAATGTATTCTCCTGCTGGCTCTAAATTCATGGCTTCTATTTCTTTAATTGTTATTACATACAAACACAGACACACACATACACACACACACACACACACACACACACACACACAATTCCTGCACCTACATAATATTTACAAACAACAAACTGAACTCTCCTAATTGACTTACATTCTTTTGTCTACTCATATTTTGGGAAAAAATGAAAATGTTTCATTTTCACTGGGAAGCATGGTCATTATATGTCCTTGAATACCAGGAAGAATTTATATCAATCCTGTCCCAAGATAAATAATAAATATGGATGCATGTGGGCCCAAGGGCAAACATGTGAGCCAATGATACTACTCAGGACTGTGTGGAGGATTGATTGTGATAAGAAAAGATGCAGAGAAGCCACAATGTGCCAAGACCTTGAAGCTGAAACTCTCTGGGGCCAACTTTGCCACTAAAAAAATAGGAACAAGACCCAAGAAAATATCTAGTAGCACAAATAAATTCAAAAGATGTGTAAATACAATTCTGGAAGTTACCTCTAATCTGTGATTCTGATCGTTTCTTGGTTACTTCATTTCATAATCCAGTAAGCCCTTTATGAAACCTACTCAAAAGTTTTGTATCATAAATTTATATGAAATTATAATAGAAACTTGTCTCAATGATCCAAATGATATCCACGCCCCCATAACAACATATGTTTATTTGACAAAGAAATCACTACCTTCATTGGCACTGGGTAGTGCATAATGTAAAGGTCAACATAGTCCAGTTGAAGCTTCTTCAGTGATTTTTCCAAAGCAGGCTGGACCAGCTCTGGCCGAAAGCAAGTACACCAGAGCTACAGAAGTTGAAGAATGGAAGTTGTGAACAGTTAATAGATTGCCCAAACATGCAACTTATTTATCCTAACACTAAACTATTTTTGTATTTAAAGGAAAATTGTAATCATTAGCTTTAACGCAGGATTTACATTACTCATACTTAACAGTGTGAACTCAGTTACATATTTTTGTTATTGTTAGCTCATTTATTGAACAATGAAAAGGAGTTACTCAAGAAATAAAACACAGACTACTAATAAGGTCTAATAACTAAATTAATTTCATAAAGATTATAATCTACCATTACTTCCTCTCACCCATTTGTACAACTGATACCTTTAACCAGCTTCTGATCAAGTAATATAATTTTAACTTCTTTATATATCTTTCAGTAATTTCCCTCTTGCATGCTATAAAAACTCTACCTTTGTAGTGATGAACATGTCTTCTCTCTTTATAACTCCAGCTTTAATATTGCCTTGAATGGCCTGGCCTATCTCCTCTTCTACTTGATATGCATAAGCAGTATCAATATGGCGGAACCCAATACCTATAGCTAGGTTGGCAGCCTCCAGTGACTTGCTCTTGTGAACCTAGAGTAGCAAACAAAACAGGTATTTAGAGATACATCTTCTGAGTGAGCTTAGATGGGACCTTGCTAGACAAGAATTTGTTCTTTCAAAATCATCATCAGACTACGAGGCAGGACCCTAGTCCCCTGATCTTTGTATTCCTACATTTTATTCCATAAAATGAATGAATACCGAAGAAATATTATAAATAACACAGAAAACTAAACATCTCCACAGGTTCCTTGTTTGCCTACTTTTTGTCCCACATTTGAGGCAATGAGCCACAATGCATTTTCTTGGAGTTTCTTTCCTAACTAAGAGTAAGAATTTCATATCCAAGAACCTCTTTATACCCACACAATCCTGGTTAGTTATTGGTACTGATGAATGCCAAGCTCACAAGGATTCAAATGTTTGCTTGAAAGTCACACTCCATTCATGTATGGGGTTACTAAGCAAAATGTGCACAAGAAAGTCTACTTGGGACAAAGCACTTCCATCCAAACATATTTGCTTTTAAAAGGTCTGACCGGAATTAAATAAAAAAATCACTGCCTCAACTGTGAGATTTGGATAAAGATATGACAGTTCTTTTATTACAGAATTTAAGGTGTGGACTGAGAAGATATCTCAATCAATAAAGTGTTTACTAACAACTCTCAGAATCTTAGTTCAGACCCCAGCCCTCATGTAAAAGCAGAGTATGGCATGGTGGCACACATGTGTAAACCTAGTGTCTGGAGAAGCAAATTCAGGGTGATTCCAGGATGTCACTGGGTTGCCTTCTAGCTGAACCACTGAGTTCTAGACTTAGTAGGACACCCTACCACACATAAAATAAAGAGGCGTGGAGGAAGACTTTGACCTCTGGCATACACAAATACACAAACACATATAGTCATACAACATATGCAAAGGAGTAAAAAAGGAAATCAGACTACCGCTTTTGATTATTTTAGTAACTTCTACAGTTTTCTGTCCATAATAAAACACAGTGACAGAAATTCTGGATTGTACCTCCTTCTCTGAACAACAGCTCTGACTTAGCTAAGAATAAGAATCACTCTGTGAGTTACCAACACTGATGGTTTAACAGGAGCCTTGAGACCTGTTGCTGTTTTTCTTTCTGTCACTTTGTAAAATTAAGTAATCCTGTATATAGCTCCAGATTTATCTTTGTAAATATGCATAAATCTAATAGGAAGAAAATTATGAATTTGAAATTATGGGAAGTAGTCCTTTGTCGTAGAATTTAAAAGATTCAGGAAGTTTACAAACAATAGTCTTTTTAGGTTAAGAAACAGTAGACCTTGATAGTTTCAGTTCTGGGGACCACCATGCTCTAACATGCATTAATGAAGACCAATAATTTAACTTATCTTTACTAGGTCCGGCTTCTCCCAATTATAAGGATTTATTATACATTCCAGTAGTTTCATACAGTTCAGAATTTGTACATGGGGAAACTTACTTAGCTCTAGTGCATCATTCCCTGTGTGGTGCAGAAGGCTACCCCAAAACCAAAGTGAGATAGTGCTCAAATAATTGTTTCATGCATTACTACAGGAAGACACCATGAGTTATCACATTGATTTCCATGACTCTTGACTTCTTGAAAGGAAATATCATGCTGTGGATTGTAGACATAAACTGCAACCAATAATGCTGATATGCAATCTGGTGACTTTCTTCCCTTCTATCAAGTCAAGAAACATAGACATAGGAAAAGCATAGTGCCCACAATTGTTAGGTCATTAATATGCCCCTTGAAGCCTGGGGCTCACAGACAGAAGATTCATTTCAAGTTCACTCCTAGAGCTGACAGGCCCCAAACAAACATTAAAACAAACATCACAGGCAGGCCTGAACCAGAAGAGCAAATCTAAGAAAAAAAATAAACACAGCCACATTCAGCCAAGACCAGAGAGCCTAGCCTCCAGCAAGAAATCCAGGGGACATAAACTTTCTCCCTATCCCTGAAGTCCCTGACTAAATTATAGTAAATATCTCAGTGCCTCTGAGGCATGTGCCCTGTAGCTCCATCATACACAACACTAGCACCCATCCTCAGAAAAAGTGTTCCAAGAGTTAGGCCTTCCCTTTGTTCTCCATTAAGCCTTCCTCCCTGCTGGCTCACAAGCAGAAGTACAAACATGTATAAAACCCTATTCTGACAGAATTCTGACTCAGCCTATCTGGGAAACAGATTAGTTTCCTACCCACAGCCACCAATTGCAGCAACTGCTCCAACATCCATTTAACAGGAATGATAAATAGGCTGCAACTCAATCAAGCCCTGATGTAGGCCAAGCCTAACTATTTGCCTTCTTGTACATGGAATAGCTAGCCGGAAAATACTGAGAACCATGCATGCTTACCTCTTGGGGTTTGTAGGTGCCAAAACCCAGGGCAGGAATGAAGTGGCCATCGTTAAGTTTGACAAACTGCTGTTTGGAACTCATGGCCTGTCACTCCTCTGCCTAAGCACGTCCTGAATCTTCTGGTGCTGCTGGCCTAAAGTGGAAGTTGGGAAACATCATATATCACTTTCCTGTCTAGTGACTAACAAGTGGTACTCCCATTCTGGTGGTTAGCCATTCCTACATCCTGGCTATTCTTTAACTATTTCTACTCCCTAGCAAATGAGTAACTAGTGCTATTGTCTGAGTAATGGTTAAACATACTGCTGTATGCCTACTGTTTAAGTCCTACTGTTTACTGTCTAATGGACAGGCAGCAGAAAGGAGAAGACAGTTGTCGCATGATTGTTAATTGATCTTAACTATAAAAATCTGGAGTCCGAATTTAAGGGATGAAAGCTGAATTATC
The DNA here is from genome assembly GCF_903992535.2 of Arvicola amphibius. NCBI lineage: Eukaryota > Metazoa > Chordata > Mammalia > Rodentia > Cricetidae > Arvicola > Arvicola amphibius. The sequence goes on along the minus strand of NC_052052.2, from coordinate 108,833,838 downwards.
AGAGAAGGAGAGCACCCAGCCACTACTTCCTACCTCAATGAAATCCTAAGACCAAATGGGGTACCCTATCTCTGCAAGTCCTAAGACTGAATACTGATTCTATGAAACATCAGACTGAAACCTCAGCCGGCCTTATTCTTTCCACCCAGCCATACCACTTCCAGTGCTGAGATTAATAGTTTGAGCCACCACCACTTGCCTCTTTTCTTTTTAAGACGGGATCAATCTCGTGTAGCCCAGGTTAGCCTTGAACTCACAAAGGTCCCTCTGTCTCTGCATCCCAAGTGCTGGGATAAATGTATGTGCCCCTACTGGCTGACTGTCTCACAGGGAATGTTAAATACTCCCACCCTGTATTGTATGTCAGCCATTGGAAATGATATGCAAGCAGTTTCCGCAATCCATTATATGGATGATATTTTACTAACAGATTCAGATAGATACCCTAGAGAAAATGTTTGAAGAATCAAAGAAAATTTTGCATTATTAGGAATTACAAATTGGTCCTGAAACATTACAAGAAGGAGATTCTATTAGTTACTAAATATATAAAATAGGTCTACAAAAATGGACCCCAAAGGGTACAAATTAGAAAAGATCAACTGCAGATTCCTATTGACTTTCACAGACTACTGGGACGTTGCCTATGTACAACCCACTATTGGAGTAAGAAATCCAGAAATAAGTAATTTGTTCCAAACTTTGAAAGGTGACAGGACTTAAATAGTGTCAGAGAATTACCAGCTGAAGATGAGAGAGAATTAGTTTTGTTAGAAAAGAAATTACAGGATACACATGTGGATCATCCGGATACAGAGTTTAATTGCATTCTTGTTATTTGACCCTCTATGATTTCTCCACCAGGGATCTTATCAAAGGGAAGATAACATCTTAGAATGGATATTTGTACCATGTAAGCAGAGGAAAAATTTATAAACTTACTTGGAAATATTCTGAATTGCAGGAACAGACCCATCAGAAATTGTAGTACATTTTCTTTATGATAAAATTGACTCATTGTGGGCAGAAAATGAATGTTGGAAAAGAGTTTAAGAAATTTTTTGGAAAGATTAACATTAAATATTCCAAATGCAAGAGAATTCAATTTAAGAAAAAATAATTAGATTCTTCTTTTTGTATGTAGAAAACTAGTATCTGTAGCCCCTACATGCTGCCTGATACAAGTAAGTCAGGAAAGGCAAGTTACAAATCAAGAAATTAAGTCAATTGGCTCAAAGACCTTATGGTTCTGTCCAAAAGTTAAAATTAATTGCTATGCTCATGGTATTATTGGATTTTCCATAACCTCTTTTAAAACTTACTGAATCTCAATATGCAGAAAGAGTTTTGTTGCATATTGAAACTACTGAATCTATAATAGATGATACAGAATTGACTTTATTGTTTATGCAGTTACAAGTAATAATCAGGAATAGGAATCATTTCAGCTGGGGCAAAAAGGACTCCATAAGTATATGCAAATAGTGGTGCTGGGTAAAACAGACATGTGTCCCATGAAAAGTGATTTTTGAAAACTTTAAGTGGATGACACCAGCTAACAGAATATTTTAAGTTTTGCATTCTTTGAATCATAGACTACAACAAGAATACAAAGAGTTTGTAAAAGATAGCACTGCAATTATCAAAATATTTATTTATTTATTTATTTATTTATTTATTTACTTGGAGCTAATTTTAAAATGTTTGAAGTTAGAAATATAAAATGTTTGAAATTTAAAAATTTCTTACAAGTTTATTTAAAGAGTGTCAATGACCACTAATAAGTTTTCATTTTGCCTGGTACACAAGTACAGCCCACTTATATACTAGCTCCATTTAATGAGAGTAATAAAAAGGAACATTAAAAAATTTCAACTCAAATAGAAATTTAAATAATCATAAACTCTATTAAGTTATGAATATTTTAAGATAAATTGATAAAAATCTATTATAATAGAACATAAATTTTTAAGCTAGAGGTTTTGCTTTAAAACTTTGATATAAATAGATCAATTACTAAGAATGTCAACTTGCTTTAAATGTAAACAATAGGAAAAATATATAAATAACATTTTGATGATAAACAACACATATAAATTTACTCCTATAGACTTTCTTCTTTATAAGCCTTGTGTAGTACAACTGGGCTAAATGTCTATGTTAGTGAGATTTATATAACAACATACATATATTTATCTTAGTATTTCTGTTCAAACATTCAAGTTGCCTTCTTTAGATTTTTATCTTGAGATAAATAAGTGAAAACCAAATAAAATTTGATGTTTTAAGTCAAAATATTAAGATATATTTTTGCAAATAACACATAAATATTTTCAGATTTCCATTTGTGTCTACAATAGAAATGAAGCCTTCTTGGTAGTTTACTATATATATATATATATATATATATATATATATATATATGTATACTCATAATTACTTGTCATACTAATTACAGATACCATATATAGATGTCAGTTTCATCCATTCTTTAAAAAGGATACCATATCTAGAATATGAAAGTCTAATTCTGAGACTCCCTGTCTAAAGCAGAAACTTAGAAGTCACCTACATGTGACATGAAATAGGGAGAGTCTGAAAATAAATAATATAATCTCTTCCCAAGAGAGAAAAATTGGAAGGACAGTGACAGTAAGTGATAGGGCAACAGGACACCTAAGAACCATGGGCAGACTAAAGTATGGTAGCCACAGGAAGTCTGAGGTTACAGTATTCACTGCTGTAGCCACCAGTCAAATTTCTAGTGAGAGAAAAGACTCAAAAACCATAACTTAGGCTCACTGTCAGATAAAAGAGGCTGACAGTCTTGTTAAGGGGTAAGCCCACAGCTCTTGAAAGCCTTGAATCCAGTTGTAAATTCTAGATAGATCATGACTTCTCTGATGTGATGATTTTGGCCAGCAACCATCATGATAGTGGATCAGTTATTTAATATTGATCCATCCTTGGGAGCCTAATAGCAGTAAACAATCTCGATTCAGTGAACCTGAATCCTGGGTGAGATGGGCAAAGGAGTTAATCACAAAGAAAAGGCAAAACAGGTGTCAGCAACTGAAAATTCAAGTAGAAGATTTGGCTCAGACACTGAAGGCCAGAGAAATCATCCTCATTCTCAGTAGTAGCAGCTAATCACCTCATCTTATCTATGTGTGTTATAAACCCAAACCTTACATCACCAGGTGGCCAGCCTCTGCAGCCTCCTATGTGAGTTGAGGTACGCTATTAATGGGACTGAGAACTATTAAGCACCAGCAAAGTATTTGACTTCTTCACCTCATCCCTCCTGCAGCGTTTCTATGGCAGAGTGTACAGTAGTCTCTATATACAGATGTTGGTGCAATGTTTACTTCCCTCGCCCCCACTGCAAATGGGAGAAACTCCTACCTAGAATATTAGTCATTCCTGAAGTGTACAAGCTAGGGAGTCCTGAGAATGGGAAAGAATCTGCCAGGCCCCAGGTTGCAATATTAAGTGTAGCCAATAGAGGCCACGGCTGGAGAAGAAGAAGGAGGAGGAAGAGGAGGAGGAGGCAGAGGGGGAGGAGGAGGAGGAGGGGAGGGGGGGGGAGAAGAGGAGGGGGAGGAGGAAGAAGAAGAGGAAGAAGAGGAAGAGGAAGGAGAAGAAGAAGAAGAAGAAGAAGAAGAAGAAGAAGAAGAAGAAGAAGAAGAAAGAGAAAAAGTAGAGACAGGAACAGAAGAAGAAGAAGAAGAAGAAGAAGAAGAAGAAGAAGAAGAAGAAGGTGGACAAGCACTGGTGGACATCTTGCTCTTATCTGGCTGAACAACAAAGTCTAACCAGTAGGAAAGGTGTCAGCAGCACAGGAGTAATAGCAGCTGACAACTAGTATTCAGATGTAAACCTATCAGAGTTGGCTATCTGATGGAGGTTTATTCTGTCCAGAAATCATTTTCAAGAACATTGACTCTGACTTGTTGTTCACTTTGGCTAAAGTAGCTTAGTGTCTCCACAATACCTACACAATACCTACATTGTAGTGTATACTCTCATGTAATGTGTATATGAAATCTCATGGTTGCATCTTAATCTTATAGGCACATATATCTGTGAGTGGTCAGGTAGATGAATTTTCATTTATCTGTAGAGTTTTGATATGCATAATACATACTGGAACATGCTTCATAACTGGACCTATTTGTCCCACAAGGACTGTGGACACTGAAAAACGTGCCTTGCTCTTTTGCTTATTGGGTGACTTCACCCACAATCTGTGGGACCTCCGGTGAGACAATTTAGTCACACAATCAAAAAACTTAATTCCCACAATCAAATCTCTGCTCCATTTCCTGAGATAAAACTTAGAGGTCAATGCCTTACAATTATTTTTATTTGGCAGAACATTTAATTAGGAAAGGAGTCTTTCAAATAGATCACATTTTAGAACATAAAAGATAAAGGGATTTCCAAGCTCGTTTGAGACTGAGTGCACTAAATTCTCCCATAGCCAACTTGGTAAAGTGCTGACCTCAGTTGACCCACAACTCTACCCTAAAAATAGCTGTTAATATTCTACACTTACTCCTAGTTTAATTAAAGCATACCTCAAATGTAGTTTCGTGCACCAACTCATCTGCTCCCCTTTTAGAATTTAAAACCTCCTATACCAGCCTTTCAGTCTCTTAGGTGTTGCCTAGATTTCCGTCTAGCTATGCCTCTCCAGAGCCATAAATATATTGACAGTGTCACTCAGGACAACCCTTATCTGTTTCTGGGCCCTGAGAAACTCAAGCTCTGCTACTTGTGATTTCCAGAGAATTACCTTTGTTTGTGCATGTATATAGAAACTGGAAACCTTGCAGCAAAAGAAAGGAGAATAAAGAATATAATTTGAATAACACGTCTGTAAACTTGATTCATACTTCTTAGATTATCCTTTAACTGCACACATATGAACGAAGGAAACTTTCCCCTCTTTACTTTTTCACCTGTAAAGTAGACCAAGCAGGACAGGGATGTAATTAACATGAAAGGCTTAAACATAAGGGATCTCATTGCATTTGTCATCCCTGAAGAGCCTGTCAATAACTGCAGCATGGATTCTGGATTTAGGCTCCATTCAGAGATCAAGTCTTTCCATCCCCAGTTCTTAGGAGAGCCAGGCACTAATGCAAAAGAAAACAAGTTGCCTCCTTTTGAGAGTGTTTTGGTTAATCTTGTCCCACTTCTTTAGGATGCAGTCCGGGGGGGGGGGGCATTTGATGAGATGAAGGTGAATCTGATTCCCCAAAAGAAGGAATATGAATCAGAAAGGTAAGAAGCATTTCAGATGGGGTGGCCCTCAATTTACCTATGCATCCTCTAGTCTCCAGAGGGCAGTCATGCGTTTCTTTAGGTATCATCAGGGAATTTTCATCTAGTGATTAAACAGAAACCAATCTCTGGGTCATTTTTTCCAGATGCCAACCATTCTCAAATGGTCCCTTTATGCTTGGGCTGTCCCCTAGACAGAAACCAGCCCAGGTTGATCCTAAGTTCTATCTATATTCAAGGAGTTTCTCCCAGACACTTGTGGCCCCTTTTCAATTAAGCCTGGTGTTTGAGCTTGCTGATGTCCTGAAAACACAGTTGGAGCCAGTCAGCAAACAACAGAGTCAAAGAGAATCCCTGCTTTGTATAGGGATAAGGACTTCATATAGGCTTTTTGAAGAATGCACACAAGCTGGAAGCAGGACTCAGTGGCACAGTAGATGCCTCATATGTAAGGGCCCTGAGCTCATTCAAAATGCAAAATGCATCAGTCTGTGATGTGGCTTGGCCTGAAAAGGCACTTTCTGTGCAAGTTTGAAGATCTGAGATTGACCGCCCAGAACTTACATAAAGGTGGTAGCAATAAACCAATTTGCAGAACTATATTTATAGCTTTCAATGAATGCCATGACATATGTACCCCCACAAACATTATGTACATGCAATCATGCACATAATATAACAACAACAGTAATAATAATTTTTAAAAATATTTTAAAAAGACAACTGAAGAATCCAAGCAATACGGATAAGGATCCCCATAAAAGGGATGAGGGTGGTTTAGGGTTACTCCTGTCAACACTTTTCATGTTTTCCAAGGCTATTCTGAGGTGTCATAAGAAAAGAAGGCTGCTTGGTTAAAAAGACATCCTGTTCTACAGCCCTCAGAACAAGGATCCTCTAAACTCATCCTTAAAATCTTGCAACTTCCCCAGACAGCCAAGTGCCACATCAGAATAATCAGCTCAGGGACTCCAATGTCTTTTAAAAACATATTAGAGCAAGCAAAAGGGTTTTACTGTGGGAAACAGCTGAAGACAGGTTTTTGACCATTCCAAGTTTTCAATAATTGTCACACAAGCAATAAACCAGACACAGCTGCCCTTTCAGCTCTTTTGGGTCAAAGAAAAGAATGAAAACAACAGGCTGGATGGCAGTGGCAGTTAAACCAGGGATACAAGAAGAGACAGAGAAGTGGGGGAGGAGAGAGAAGAGCCATTTGAGATAAATGATTCTTAGAGCAGAAAACACAACAAGAGGAATAAATTTCAGTACCCTGAGGAGATAGGAAGGAAGTGAGACAAGCAGAACCAAGTTCTGGCCAAGGGCATTGGGAGGAGGAGAATGCCCCTCTGTGCCCTTTAGCTAAAGAAAGTGGACCTGTATTGAGCACCAGATGTCTTGCAGCAGGTCTCCAGTTTGCCCTGGACTCAACTCTAGCTTCAGTCTTTATTCTGAATTCCAAAGTGAAGAACACACAGCACAGAGAGCAGCCAAGAGTTTCATTTTAGAGCACAAGGAAGTAAGAACTCTCTTCAGAATAAGAGCTAGCTGAGCCCAGCAGCAGAGCTTGGCAACTGGAAGGCAGGGACTTTTATTTGTCCTCTCCTTATAACACTTGCCCTCCCTCCTCCAGGGTGGGTCCTTCTAGTAAAGAGCCCTGCATTTCTCAGGACCCCATTTTCCTAGGGTTTTCATCTAAGATATAGAAGGTTCAAAAATGTGTGTAGGATTTTAATTACCCATAAAATAGAAAAGTTCATTCTGTATGCTCCCCTGAAAATGCCAACTTAAGAAGACTCAGCTTCCTCCACTTATAATTTATGTTCTGTTTGTGGGTGCAAGCATGGGCCAGTCCTTCCCAGAATTCACCTCATGCCTGAGCCTATGTGTGTTTAATTTTCAAAGCTTTTTGCTATGATGAAGCATCTACTTGGTCACACAACACAAGAAACAATGAGCTATTATTACAGGCTTGAAGAAATTAAGATATTCTACAAAGATGCTTTTGTCTTTCCAGGGCTATCAGACAATTGAAACAACAAACCTCAAGAAATTAAATTACCCCTAGGAATGTTGAACTTGGAGAAAAAAACGGCTGTGGTTACAGGACAGCCAGAAGAAAAAAAAATGGTCACCAGGAGAAAGATTTATAATGTAATAGAATGTCTTTGAAGAGGAATTGAACTCACAAGGCACCACATCTTGACCACACTACCTAGTTGCACATATGCACACTATGGGAGTGGTCATTTCAGCTGGGATACACAGATAGTGGTGCTGGATAAAACAGACATGTGCACCTTGAAAAGTGACCTCAAACATTTTCAGGTGGATGACACCACTCAAAAACCTTTCAAGTTTTGCATCTTTGAATCATAGACTACAATAAGTATACAAAGAATTAGGTAAAGGTGTACACTATAACTATGCAATCGTGCTTATTTTCAATCCAGTTATATATCCATTTATTTTGGAGCTAAGTTTAAAATCATTGAAATTTTACATTTCTTACAAGCTTCTCTTTAAAACAACATCAATGACCATTAACAAGTTTATTTTGCCTCATACACAAGTGCAACCCACTTGTATAATAGCTCCTATAAAACAGAGCTACAAAAATGGACTTAAAAAGGTTTCAGCCAAAATAAAAATTTAAAATGCCCTTAAAGATTTTAAACATGGAAATTTTTAACAAAAAAAATTTAAGCATCTATCATAATAGAACATAAATATTTTAAACTTGGTATCTTTTTTGACATCTTTGGTACAAATAGATCAATTTCTAAGAATGTCAATTTGCTTTGAATATAATGAATAAGAAAAATAAAAAAACCTTTTGATTACAAACAACCTAACACATATAAATGTACTCCTATGTGCTTTCATCTTTATAAGCCACGCATAGCTCAACTGTGTTAAACTTCTGTATTATTGAGAATTTTTATAACATTTGATATATATACTACATATTATATAAAATCATGTACATGTTATTTTATATGTTATATTAATATGACATATTAAATATAATTAATAGGGATATTAAATATAGCCTAAAGTTAAAATGCCAAATATAATATATTAAAATATTTTATATATACATATGTATGCTATTTCCTCTTCAAGCCATCATTTATCATCTTTAGATTTTGATACTAAGATAAATAAGTAAAAACTAAATAAAATTTGATGGTTTAAGTCAAAATATTCTGATATTATTCTGCAAATAACACATGAATCTTTTCAGATTTCCACTTGTGTCTACAATTGAAATGAAGCCTTCTTGATAGTTTCCTAGACACTTACATTTATATAAACTCATATTTATTTCCCAGACTAATTACAGATGCCATGTATAGATGTCAGTTTCATCTATTTCTTAAAAAGAATGGCGCCGGGCGGTGGTGGCGCACGCCTTTAATCCCAGCACTCGGGAGGCAGAGGCAGGCGGATCTCTGAGTTCGAGACCAGCCTGGTCTACAAGAGCTAGATCCAGGACAGGCTCTAGAAACTACAGGGAAACCCTGTCTCGAAAAACCAAAAAAAAAAAAAAAAAAAAAGAATGGCATATCTGGGATATGGAAGTCTAAGTCTGAAACTCCATGTCTAAAACAGTAACTCAGAAGTCACTACATATGACATGGGAACAAGGAGAGTGTGACATTGAAGTTTATACTGTCTTTCCAAAAGAGAAAGATTGGAAAGATATTGACAGTCACATAGCAAGTGATAGGGTAACAGAACACCTAAGAAACACAGACAGACTGAAATATGGGACCCACAGGAAGTCAGAAGGTAAGGTCCTCACTGCTGTAGGTTCTCAATTGCTGTAGCAAATTCTTAGTGAGAGAGGATGCATAAGACTTAGCTAAGCCTCCTTGTCAGAGAAAAGAGCCTGACAGTCTTGCTGAAAGGTAAGCTCACAGCTTCTGAAAGTCTTGAATCCAGTCGTACATTCTGGTAAGACGTAACTTCTCTGATGTGATGATTTTGGGCAGCAACTATCATGACGGTGAATCTCTGTTTACTATTGAGGCATGCTGGTGACCTAATAACAGGGAACAATCTCACCTCTAGAATCCTGGAGCCTTGGTGAGATGGGAAAAGGAGTTAGTCACAAAGAAGAGGCAATCCTGATGTTATTAACTGAAAAATTCAAGTGGAAGGTTTGGCTCAGACTCTGAAGGTCATGGTGAGAAATCAACCTCATCCTCAGTAGCTAGATGCCGATTCCATCCCCTTATCTAAGCATATTATAGACCCAAGCCTTACATCACCAGGTGGCCAGCCTCTGCAGCCACCTATGTCAGATGAGGTGCACTACCAATGGGACTGAGAACTATGAAGCACCAGCAAAATATTTGACTTCTTCACCTCATCCCTCCTGCATCGTGTCTATGACTAAGTGTGCTTTGAAAGTGTATAGTGATCTCTATATACAGATGTCAGTGCTTTGTTCGCTTTTTTCACCCCCAGTGCAAATGGGAGAAACTCCTACCTAGAATATTAGTCATTCCTGAAGTGTACAAGCTAGGAAATCCTGAGAATGGGAAAGAATCTGCCAGGCCCCAAAGAAAAGAAAAGAAGTAGAAAACACTGGTAGGCATGTCACACTTAGCTGGCTGAAAAACAAAGTCTAACTGGAAAGACAAGCAAGAGAGTCCAGCTTAAAGTGACCCCCACCCCTCCACCTGGCCAAATACAAACTTAGAGGGGTCAGAAAGAGTACTAATGCTTTGTCTTTTCTAATTTATTTCTATTTTTATCTTATTACTATATATTAGTAGTATTTTAATTTATTTTGTTTTTAAAAAAATGTTTATGTTTTTATTTTCATTTTTCTTAGGTTTATTTATTTTTCTTACACATTTTTGTTGACCAGTTATATATATCTCACCCTTTGGGCAACATCCTTATGATATTCTTCTATAATCGTTTTATCTTTCCTTTATTAAACAGTAACTAACATTTTTATTTCTTTTTTGTACCTTTTCACTTATACCATTGATTTACTGCATACACTTTTACTCTAAATAATTTTAATCCCTTATGTTTTTTCTATTTTTGTATTCCATGGCCATTGTTTTTGATGGTATAGTCTTTAGTTGGTTTTTAGTGTTTCTATATTGTGTTTAGTTAGTGTTATTTTGTTACAGTAGCTTGATTTTATGCTCATGACGACAGTAAGGATTGAGTCCTTAAGACAGACTGCTCACTAAAAAAAGATGTCCTAATAAAATACTCAGTACACAGAACCACAGGAACAAACACCAAAACAAAAGCAAAAGGCAACATGATACCACCAAAACATTATAAAACCTCCAATGATGAATCAAAAAATAATGAAATTATTAAACTGCTGAGCAAAGAAAAAATATCTATCAGCAATGTAGAAGAAAAATCAGAAATATGGATAAATTCTGGGAGGAAACAAACTTTGAATGCAAAGCAAATTGAAATGTCGTAATAAAAAACACAGTCAAAATCCACAAAAACTGTTAATATTAAGCTTAAAATAGAATATAAGAGATTGAAGACAAAGTTGTGAAAATGCTACATTCAGATACAAATGAAGAAGAGAAACAAGAGTGATTATAGCATTCCAGAAATTAAGAGAACAAAACTAAGACTCCATTAGACAGAAGGAACTGAGATCAACAGTAAAGGCACAGAAAATCTACTCAATGAAGTTATAAAAGAAAATCATTCAAATCTAGAACATTTGAGCACAAGAGACATATAAACCTCCAGTAGACATAAACCTGACCATGAAACACTATAATTGAGATGCCAAGACAGCAAACGTAAAAGCTGCAACTGAAAGCTGCCACTTCACTCTTATAGGCAAAACCATCAGAATAACATCAGACCTACGAGGAGAAACTGTAAATCCAGAGGAGTATGAGAGATATTTCAAGCTTTGAAGTAAATAGTGCCTAACCAAGAGAAAACAAAATATTCAAAGTCCAGAACAAATTAAATTTATTACCACTAAGCCAACACTCCAGGAGACCCTTTATACTTGCTACATAGAGAAACCATAAGGAAGCTTTTCAGTAAGTCATTAAGGTAGGGGCTCAAGGTAAGAACAGACAAATGTAATTGGATGAAATATAAAAAGTTCTTCATAGCAAGGAAGATAAGTGACAGAGTAAAGGGTTGGCTAACAGAGTGGGAGAAAATCTTCCCAAAGTATACATCTGATAGACTATTCATATGCAGAAAATGCAAAAGCTTGTTAAATTAAACACCAAGCAGTATCTAATTAATGAAAGAGAAATAGAACTGACCAAATAGATTTCAAGGACTAAACACAAATTCCCAATAAATTTAGTTTAAAAAGTATTTATTATCCCTATGCATTAAGGACATGAAAATCCAAACTACACTGAGATTCCCTCTGACCCAATGGAAAAAAGTTATTAAAAATGCTGACAAGCAACAGGGAACCCTTATACACAACTATTGCAATTGTGAGTTACTGCAGTTAGTTTCTAGTTCAGTAGGGAGTTTAAAAATAAACAACTAAAAATAGATCAAGCATGTGATCCTTCAATATCACCCATGTTTGTACACTGAAGAAACCTTGAGTCAGCATTCCACAGAAGCACTTGTACACCCATAGTGTTTGCTTGATGAATTGATGAATGAGTTAAGAGGACATGGTATATATACACAGTGGAATTTTATTGGGCCATAAAGAAGGAATAAATTATGTCACCTGCAGGAAAATAGATGAAGCTGAGATTGCCATATTAAGCACATAAACCAGACTCAGAAAAACAAACATACTTGCTTTCTCTCATATGCAGAATTTTGATTTCAAATAAGTGAACCTATTATATAACATATCATATCATATAAAAGAGACTCAGGAGTATCTTGTAGAGAAAGATATTTAAAGAGAAGGGACGAGAGAAGACAATGGGAGAAAGAAAGACAAATATTATGTTTTTTCTTATATCTTTATCTAACAAAAATGTAAATTCAAAGTCTATAAAACTATCCTTTTAGCACACAACTAATTCTAGTAAAATAACTGAATAAAAGCTTTTTCTCAGTCTAGGTAACTCTTCACTTTGGTCATGTCATTTCTGAGGACCAACTTCACCACTTGAAAACCAACCCTGAGAGAGACACAAGTGAGTCCATTTAGCCCAGGTCCAGTGTCTAGTGAGAGATTTTGGGGTCACTCCCCAAAAATGTAATACGACTCATGTATCTTATCTTCATTACCATTTAGAAGATTAATTCCTCTTAATATGTCCTTATTGGAAAGAAGAAATATTTTCTGACTCCATATAGAGAATTTACCATCATCCTATTGCAATCAATATCAAAACCAGAAAGATGACAAGCAATAGTAAACACAGAATAATTGTATTTTTCTGCAAAGCTGGAAAATAAACTGACATAGGATAAATGGTACCTAGAATATTTAATAGGTGATGACATGATCAGACCCTGAGGCAGACCAAGCCCGAACCACCTTGTCTCCTGTTCATGGACTAGTTCTAGCGTAAAGAAACTGAGAACCAGAAGCAGGTGACTGGACAAACCAACTGAGTCACCACTCACTTTACATCCATTATCCTTGGATCTTGTAACACCAACACCACTACTCTTGCTTCCTATAGTTCCACAAACTGACGTGTGAAATTTATTTCCTGTCACTTTTTTAGATAAACAAATACTGTTTCTTTTTTATTCCCAAACACAATAATAACATAAATCATTCATCTAAAACTGTTTCCGTGTTAAACCAATAACATGGGGAGGACTGAGGTTAAAGCAGTAGTCCACCACATGTACCACTGAGTTTGAAAGAATATGTTTATTTTACATTAGTTAAAATTTCTAAATATATCATGATAAAGAATCTTATTTTTAATATGATTTTTTAGAATCTTTCAGTCACAATAAACTCTGCAATATATGTATTAATTGGATAAGTTGCTATTTTTAGACTAGGATGCATTAGGCTATACATTCTTGGTGACTTTTGTCATTACTGTGAGAGTCTTGTCCTATCTTTGTATGTGGATAGGACAGCTTGTGTCAGAGTGTGCATAATATATGCATGAACATGTGTGTAACTGTGGGTGCACACATGCCTCAGCATGGAGAATAAAGGACAACCCCAAAAGCTAGTCCTTGGTCCTTAACTTCTGCCTTTGTTGAGACAGATCTCTTGCTGTTCACTGCTGAATATGCCAGACTTGCTCACCCACAAACATCCAAGGATTTATTCTCATGTCTGTCTCCTATCCTACTACAGAGACATGAGGGTTACAGACACAGGCTACCATACAGGTTTTACAGGAATTCCAGTGGTCAAAACTCAGATCTTATACTTACACATCAAGCATTTTATCCACTGAGCCATCTCCCCAGCACATGAAGCCTCTTCCTAATCAGACATTCCTTGAAACAGTCAGATATCTTATACTATCAAATGGTAGCACACAGAGAGACAGCATTAAAAACAGGACAATTGATTGTTTCATAATTCTTGACTCTTAAGAAGCTAAATTGCAAATTGAAAAGAAAAAATACTTTCAATTTTTTCTTTACAAATATATTTTGCTTTGTAAGAGTTTTGCTGAATCATGGCGTGTAGTGAGAGCACTGTGCAATAAAAAGGACAGTGTAGCAGTGTACTGATTAGATGTAGAATGATTAACCACTGTTGGAAATCATACGCCAAAGGTACAAACAGAACCTTAGGACTCATTATGTCTTCCACCTGTTATACAACTATGAGGATTTTTGAATATAGTCAAAACGAAGAACACTATTTCATTTAGTGTTAGATCTTACTCAAAATTATTCATTGAAAATGAATTTGGAAGCACTTTGTAGCTGTAAATTTTAGAGGACTTAAATAGAATTTGAAATATTTCTGTCAAAATACCTTAAAATAATTGTAAGTGAAGCCTATGGATTTCACATTAATAAAGAATGTTTAAATAAGGTCTAGGGCTTTTAGTGCATTTCTCCCAAAGAGCGGAGAATATGTTAGCATCCATACTGTCATATGGTTATATGACATAGGTAATAAAAATGGGAAGACTAGCCGGGCGGTGGTGGCGCACGCCTTTAATCCCAGCACTCGGGAGGCAGAGGCAGGCGGATCTCTGTGAGTTCGAGGCCAGCCTGGTCTACAAGAGCTAGTTCCAGGACAGGCTCTAAAAAAGCTGCAGAGAAACCCTGTCTCGAAAAACCAAAAAAAAAAAAAAAAAAAAAAAAAAAAAAAAAAAAAAAAAAAAAAAAAAAAGGGAAGACTAGAATTTTTAAGCAGTCTTTATTTCTGAATGTTTGGAGTGTCGTTACTTATGTCCTATGTGCTTTTCAGTAATTGCAAGAAAATTTTATTATTTCAACTCTAATAACAGCTTTTTTAAAGCAATGGAGAGTTGAGAGCTGTATGCTGTACCAAATGGTCAGTCGCTCAAGCATGTATGGAACTCTTTACAAACTCAGAGAAATGTATTTATGTATTTAGAAATATACATGTATGTGTATAATTATAATTAATTTTAAAAGGCCATGAATTTGAAAGAGACTAGAGAGGGATATGTAGGAGGGCTTGGAGAAATGAAAGGAGAATTGTGTGTGTGTGGGGGGGGGGGGGGGGGATTAAAAGATAAAGCTATACCTTAATCTATGGGAATAGAATGGAATATAACAAGCAGCAAACAACACTCATTAATTTATTTCAACTTCACTTACTCAATACCACAGATTCGGTGTCTTTCTGTCTTTTTTATTATGTTCCTGTTCTTTGCAAACTCATCTAACCTTCTCTCATAAATGTAAATATAGATTATGATAACTTCTGAGTGCCATTTGGATGGACTCCAGGATGCTGCCTCAATTGTCAATCTTTCTGGAGATTGGAGATTGTTTTAAATACTGGCACCCTGTTGTTCTACAGGGACATTGTACTATATACACACATATCTGTACAGAAAAAAAAAAAACACTGCACTCCACGGTTGACAATTTCAAGGTTGCTGCCTACTAATCACAATCTACATTGTTAAATGCTCCTCCTTTTAGAGTCTTGGGAATATAGGGAAAATTTGGAAGCAAATTTAAACAAAATTTAAATGAGATTGCACCATAAAAAACTGTTATGCCTATAAGTAAAGATCTTTATTATATAAAAAGCCTGTATAAATTATCAAAATTCTTATAATCTTATACTATAAACTCTTAGGTCATCTTTGTGCCTAAAATTATGTCACATCTGAACTGAATATATTAGTGAAGTTTTATGTATACAATATAGTGAGGATTTTTTAATATATAGGAAGTAATAAAACAGCAATTATTCCCATGTACATAGCCATTTATATACATAAAACTCCATCAATAAACTCATTTATATGTGAGCACAGCTCTCTCTTTGGTTGTGACCTTTCATAATTTTACTATTTCCACATTGATCTATTTTGGCAGATGTCAAAGTTTAAATTTAGTGACTCAGAGATCAAAACTAAGGCCTTGGTGGTCATCTGGTCATTAAACATTATTTCTCATGTTTTATCAAGATACAGAATTGTCTAATGTAGAATTGTGTTCCATGTACTCAAACTGATCAGTTACCATAAGTCTAAGTGTTCAAATTAATCTAAATCATGAACATAGGAACAGGTGAGTAGATTCTGATCATTCTCTCTATCATCTGTAATTCATAATTTTATTTTTTGGTCATGGGTACAGCCTTTGTTTCCAGATTTTTTTCAACTGCAAGTGAAGGTAAAAATTCCTCTTTGACATACCCATCTGCCACTGCATTTTCCCCCACATATCCAAAAACACCTAGAATTTCTGAACATTTGCAAATACATAATGAGATTAAAGGCCCCTTTGAATCTAAATGAAGAACAAAATATTGAGTAACAGGGGCTGGAGAGATGGCCTAGAAGTTAGGACTAATTGCTTCTTTGTCAGAGGACTTACGTTAGATTCTTAACACACACATGGTGGAATTACAACCCTCTGTAATTCTAGTTCTAAATGAAGATTACCATCTTCCGATATCCCTAAACACAAGACATTCACGTGGTTCACAGACATACATGCAGACAAACACACTTAATACAAATTAAAAATATTTTTAAAAGACATATTGAACAAGAGTAAATAAGAATTAATATGGAAAAGGTAATGGTATATTAAAAAGCACTGAATTATCTCCTAAAATATTAAATTTTGGTCAACATTCTAAGCATTGAGAAAAGGCTGTTTGTCATCATTTAATCAGTTGTTCAAATGCAAAGAAAACAAAATTTATCTTCCATGGAGCATAAAGATTCTGTGGGAACCTTGCTAGCTAATGCCAACTTCTATTTATGAAGCTAGGCTTCATGTGAGAATGGAAGTATGAAATAAAAAAAATCACATATTTGGTATATTGGGACCTATATGATCAGTTACTACAACTGTTTTGAATTAAAAATTAAATGATAACTGTTGATGCCACCTACATCCCAAGACAACATGGTGCCAGGCAGGCAGTTCTTCCCAGTGTGATATATAAAATACAGTAAAACTACCTATTGGAGGATCCTGTTGTTACTAATTGTTGCCTCTTTGCTTGGTTTCTGTAGATAGCTGACCGATTAGCAGAGCCTATATGTCAGTTAGTCTAGGTACATGTTTCCATGGGAAAACTTGATGTTTGCTAGTCCAACATGGTGTTGACATTTTTACACACTAAATTTTTAGGCATTCACAGATCACATTGATCAATGCATCACAATTCTTATAAGTATTTCTAAATTTATTAAAATTAAAATTAGTTCTGTTTTTATTTTTAAAAAATGATAGGAATAACTCTGCTGTGTCAATGGATTAAATTTGTGAAAACTTCCTTTTGCTTTCAAGATGTGATTATATTTATAAAAAAGAAAGGGAGGAAGGAAATAAAAAGAAAAAAGTTCTGAAAAAAGCAACTTTGTCATTATTTCTAGAAAAACCTATGATCAACTGAAGTCTCCCTTCCTGAGTTTAAAGGTCCTATTATGCTGGTTCTCATGCCCTCTCTTTAGCCTAACCTATTTCAGAAATACTTCACTATCCAATTCCCAGACTCTAATGCTAAGCAACTAGACAGAGCTTGGGAATTATTGGTCAAACTTCCTATGTGTGTCTCATCTTCCAGACTGAGAATCACAGTATTTTCTTGTTGACTCAGGGCTAGAGGACCGTTGACTTATAGACAACTGCTAACAGTCATTCTCTGGTCTGGAAAAACCACCTACCCCAAGTCTGAAAAGTTTATAAAATGGCAATCATCATCTCCAAACACCACCCACAGATTTCCAGCAAAACCAGTTTTGTGCCATAATCATTCATTAAAAAAAAACAATTGTATCTTTTGAGAAGAAAATGTTATATTTATTTTGAGGCATCATGAAAATTAAATCCCTTTCCTTCAAGACCATTAGCTGGAGCTTCAGTTGAATGTGAGAGTTTCTAAGCAGTTTAGGTTGACCAGAAATGAGGCATCCACCAAACAGCATCTGAGTCACATCACCAACATCACTGAACACAGTGACTTCAGGCAGTCATGACTAAGTCCCCACATTAATATTCCTCCGAAAATGGATATTCAGGGTGGCCCGTCAAACTGAAATAGGAAATAAAAGCAAACATGCACTGTTTGATTCATTTTAATAATGTAAACTCTAACATTTAAGATGTCACTTTCAAGGAGAAAGTTAATTGTTTTATCCCCTGATTAGTTGCATAAGGTGATATTTCTTTTGTTATTGTTGTTGAGATCCATTTTTTATTACAGAGAACAAAATATTTTATTTTTAGTAGCATGTTATTGGAAACATATAGAAATCTTTATGTTCTCTCAAACAAAAAGAAACAAGCAAACAAACAAAAACCCTTATATGTAAGTAATACAGTTTTGGCAATGATACTCAAATCTAAATGTCCAAGTATTTTTTTTATTCTCTTTCTTTCTTTATTGGCTCTGATGCTTAATTTTTATTCATAATTTTTGTATTTTTAAATTTTCTTCTTTTTTCTTAATTTTAATTAACATTTCATCTCATTTTATAAACCAACCCCGGTTCTTCTTCCAATCCCTCCCTTTATCCTGCCTTTCCACATACCCTCATTGCCATTTCCCATCCACTCCTCAGTGGTGCAGGAGAATTGTCTGTAATCTGTCAATCATGTTTTAAATAAAATGCTGATTGGCCAGGCAGGAGGTAAAGGTGGGAAAACCAGACAGGAAGTAGAAATGATGCAATGAGAACAGGAGAACTCTGGGAAGGAGAAAGTTGATTCCTCTCTCTCCTGCCCAGATG
Organism: Arvicola amphibius; assembly: GCF_903992535.2. Taxonomy (NCBI): domain Eukaryota; kingdom Metazoa; phylum Chordata; class Mammalia; order Rodentia; family Cricetidae; genus Arvicola; species Arvicola amphibius. The sequence goes on along the minus strand of NC_052052.2, from coordinate 108,815,212 downwards.
ACCAAAGCAGCAGGATGTGATCTGCAACTACTGAAAAAGGTACTGAGCCACATGGCTAACATAGATCAGAAAAATGGGTTAATTAAGATGTGAAAGTTGCCAGTGAGAGGTTAAAGCTAATGGGCCAATCAGCTTTATAACTTAAAGAGATCTCTGTGTTATTTCCTTGAGGCTTGCTGGCAGTGGGGTATAAGGTGGGACAGAAACCACCAACAAGCAGGCCTGGCCCCCTCATGTTACACCTCAGGGGGGTTAAGGCCTTACTTTGGGAGTCAACAAGGCCTGGAATAGCAACTTGAGGCAAGACCAAGCCCTTCCCCCAAACCCTCTTATCAAGGCCGAGCAAGGTATCCCACCATAGAGAATGGACTCCAAAAAGCAAGTTCATACATCTTGACTAGATCCTGGAGTGACTGCCAGCCCCCCTCCCCATGTCAGTATTTCTCAGAAAATGGTTATTCAGTGTGGTCAGCAAAACTAAAATAGAAAATAAAAACAAACACACACTGTTTGATCAATTTCTACAATGTAAATTGTGACATCTAGGAAGACACCATCAAAGTGAAAGTCAATCATTTTTTCCCTGATGAGTTGCAGAAGATGATATTCTTGCAGTCATTTACAAGCATGTATAAGAAATGTTTTTAAAATATAATTTATAAATTATTATCCAATTATGTCCCTTAACCTAGAACAGAATATGCAAAGACCTATGTTAATTAATATTCATCTCCGTTAGCTTCATCTATGAATAAATCAATGAAGAGCTAAAATCCTTCATAAATTTAGTCTCCTGAGAAAGGAGAAAGTTATAAGTCATCTTTAGTTCAAGGTAACTGTACAGAATGATCAATATGAAATATCTTAATATGCCTTCAAATATCATTTATGTCTACTATTTTCACTTCCATTTAATTATTAGTAATCCATTAATTATTCACTCACTGTTAATCAATTAAAAAGCAATTTTAGATTCTGTTAAAGAATTAATAAAATGGTCTCCCATATTCAAGCAGCTAACTGCATAATTTGTAGACTTGTCTATATAAATAACATTTCAAAATGTGCATTGATAAAAATAATTAATAATTAAGGTGTGACAAGAATTATCCATTATTTACAGCAATGATTCTCTCATTGAGTTGTATATTTTCATTGACTTTATTCTGCTATATACAAATAAAAATCTTAACAATGCTAATATATATTAATTTTCATGGCATTGTAGATTTTTCTAAACCTCCTTCAAACCTTATATTTATTAATATTGAGAAATAAAATTCCAACAAGAGAAGATATAGATAAATGATAGAGATAGATAGATAGATAGATAGATAGATAGATAGATAGATAGATGATAGACAGACAGATAGAAGAATATGCACCTATAGGTACCTACGCAGTCTTTGTAATTTATAACCTATTTCTCGTATCAAATTTTCTAACCATAGAGCAGGAAAGCAAACTAAAGATTGTTAACTAGTTATTAATTCTCCCATGCAGTAGTGCTTTTCTCTAAATGTTTTCTCTTACTTAATTCAAAACATTCTCCATGTTTTAAAATGACAAATTCACATTTTCAAAAACTCAGAAATATATGTTGTATTAACAATCTCCATGGGAAACTTGATACAGACAAATAGGGTATTTGGTGTCTGAATCATCATGGATGGAAGTGGTAGGCAGAGACTTGGACATGAGATTAACTGAGATGAGGTGTTTATCAACATTACTTACAACTCAGCTGCAAGATATCGAAAATTTTTGTTCAGGCCATCTAGGGTTTTCATATCCTCAGGAGACAACTGAAATTCAAAAACCTTCAGGAAAATAAAAGGGTTTTAGCATTTGAATGAATCAGAGTTTACGCCTCAAAAGCAATATGATTAGTATGTATGTGCCTAAAAATTATGAACATTGTTTACTAAAGCATTCATGGTTACTAAATATTAAGTAATAATGAAAAAACTGTTTTTGAGATATATTAAAATTGTACAATGCTATAGACAAAAGGAAATTTCATAGTCATTTTGAGAAAAAAACAAAAAAGAAACAATCAAACAAAAAAATACATTTAACATCACATTAAAATCACAGAAACATATAAGTAGTTTCCAACAAATCTAGAGAAAAATTTTGAAATACATCAAACAAACAGCAATTTGCATTGAGAGTTGCATTTTATAATCCATCAATGAATCATTGAAAAGTAAACAATTGCTCTTTCAACATAATATATGTAAAGATTTGTCCAAATTCTAAAATTGAGACACTTTAACTTCATAATGATTTTTTGCTAAATGTGTGAACAACTGGATCCACATAAAGCCTGAGAGAGTTTGGGATGTCAGTGTAAACAGAAAAGGGTAGAGTTCATCATGGCTTATTGATAGCAGCATTTTCTCAGGTGGGCTCTGCTTACTAGAGGCAAGAACTCTCATTTAAGAGAGGCTTCCTGACTTAGTTTTAGCTGTAAAACCTTTCAGATCTTATAAGAGGTCCCTACCACAAAATACTTAAGTGGTGTTGATGACAAACTGACTGAATGCTTTTTTGTTTTCAGTCATAGCAGGAAAAAAAGTCATGCCATTTTAAAATGCTGGATTTCTGGGCAATCCTGCCAGCACAAACTCTAACTCTTTCAGGCAGGAGATCTGGCTACAGAGCATTTGAATGTGATTTGTTAGCAGACTGCTGCAGCTTGCTTGATGCCAGGCAACTTTAAGTGCCATAGAGTTTTGGCAATAAACATGGCTCTGGCCAGTACCTCTGCCATGAGCCTGAAATCTCAGAAAGCTAAGGAATGGGCTGGATCTAGCAACCAAAGCCATGATTTTAACCTTAGCTATATCACTTAGCAAATTAAACACTCATGTAGTTATAAAGAGAAAGAGATGCAGTAAAGAGAGAGTCAAAGATAAAGAAAACCTCTAAAATGGTTTACAGCATATTAAAAATATATGTAGGCTAAAGATTAAAGTCCTTAAATTAAAAAAGAGAGTAGTTGGGTGTGGTGGCACACACCTTTAGTCCCAATACTTGGGAAGCAGAGGTAGACTGACCTCTATGTTCAAGGTGTTGTAGCATGCAACTTTAATCCCAGTACTTGAGAGGCAGAGGCAAGTGGATCTCTGTGAGTTCACAGACAGCCTCATCTATAGAGTGAGTTCCCAGGACAGCCAAAGAGACACAGAGGACCTGTCTCAAAAGCCAAAAATTAAAAGTAAAAATAAAAGAAATAAAGGTTAAAATAAAGCCATGTAAAGATGAAGAAAACATAGAGAGTCTGTATACTGTATGTTATTATGTTCTCTATGAATTGTTTGAATGCTGAGGAAGGAGCAACAGCTGTCAAAAGATATTTGTTTATAAATGCTGATAAATTAATTCACAATAGGTATTTTGAAATACCTTGACTTCAAAATTGAAGTCAAAAGATATGTTGCTTTGGAGAAGAGATTTTGCTTTTGTTTCCACAGAAAATGAGAGGTTATGGATTTATTCTGAGTTAAGAAAAATAAGGTTTGATCAAGGAAGACCACCTGAGAAATCTCCAGTAGAAGAGATAGCCCAGATGTCTGAGTTCTACATCCAGAAGAGATTTAAGACTGTTGCTTGAGATGAACAAACCTCATAGGAAACTACAGTCAGAACTTGATCATAATTCTAAATTTTCCTCAGGTCCCCATAAGATTATCAGCACCCCCAACCAGCAGGAAGTAGCATGGAAAACTATGCCCACATTCCCCAAAAATGGACTATGGATATATTCCTTTGTTTAGAATGTTCGTTAAAAGTTAATATGGTTAATGGTCAGGAGAAAAACTAAAAAAGGATATTAGATTCAGAGTTTTTGGTTTTTTTAAGAGGGTTAAGTGCTGTGGTACAAAAATCTTTATTCAGTCAATTATATTTTAAATAAATGCTGATTGGCCATCACCAGACAGGAAGTATAGGTGGGACAACCAGACAGGAAGTAGAGGCAAGTCAATGAAAACAGGAGAATTGTGGGAAGAGAAAAGCTTGGTGTGTATTCCTGACCCAGAAACAGAGCAAACAAGATGTAACTGCCTCACCAAAAAAGGTACCAAGCCACGTAGCTAACATAGGCAAGAATAATGGGCTAATATAAGTTATAAGAGTTATTTAGAAGCCTAAGCTAATGGGCCAATCAGTTTATAATTAGTGTAGACCTCTGTTTGATTTCTTCGGGACTTAACGATTGTGGGAACCGGACAGGACAGAAACTCAGACAACACTAAATGTAGAGGTAAAACCTAGAAAATTTGTCAGTTGTATGAAACCTATATAGAACTGAGGAAATGCTCAATCAGTCTACTGAGCTTATGAGGCTTCATTGTCCTGAAAACAATGTACAATTGTTCCTTAAATATATGTGAAGCAACTTAGCATAGACAGATTATTTTCACTGAGTTCAGGCTAAAGTAAAGCAAACTTTTAAATTGAAGAACACTAAGGTAAATAAATGTTATTCAAAATAAACTTCTAATTAAGAATTGTTTCTTTAGTAATTATTTTTTTCTCTTTTTTTGTTGTTTGTTTATTAGTTTTCGAGACAGGGTTTCTTTGTAGCTTTGGAGCCTGTCCTGGAAGTAGCTTTTGTAGACCAGGCTGGCCTTGAACTCACAGAGATCCAACTGCCTGTGCCTCCTGAGTGCTGGTATTAAAAAGTTGTGCCACCACCACCCGGCATTCTTTCATAATTATTAACATTTTACAGTATAATAAAGTATATTTGAAATTTTGAAAAGAATCAATATTGGTAAGGAGAAACATAAACTTATAAATTAATCAGTATGTGTGTGTGTATTAGAATATCTGAGCATGAAAGGAAATAAAATTAAAAGCATAGGAGTGTTTAGAATCAAAATTACTCAGTCCAGATCTCTCATTTCAGAATATAAAGAAGAGGTCCATGAAAAGGTGTATGTAATACTTGGCTGACAAGGCAAAGCAAATTCTAAATATCTCCAACACTAACTCTGTCAAGTCATGCTGTTGTTTATGTCATAGACAAAATATTCCTCATGCACCTGAAAGTTCATATGTACACAAAATGCTAAAAATATAGGTTTCATCTCAGAAAAGTTCACTGAGATTTAAAGAAAGAAAGCATGCGAAGATAATACATAACAACCCAAAAGCATACAAAAGATTTTAAGTAACAACCATATGGAACAGAGCTCATCACCTGCAAATTCTCTTTCATCTCATTTTCTTTGAAACTCTGGGCCAGGGGCACAACCCCACGCTGAAGCAGGTATCGAAGAGCAATCAGGGCAGGGCTTCGATTGTTCTTTTTGGCAACGTCACAAAGAACTGGATCATGCAAGAGAACTGGAGAATTCTGATCCACCCTAGTAAGAAAGCAGAAATAAGTTCAAGAGGCCAAGGGTTTGAATTGGTTGTGGTGCTGCAAAACAAAATAGAGAGTGCAATCTAGACTAGTCATGATGGTTATATCTATTATCAACTGGACAAAGTCTGGGATCACCAGAAAGATCAGCCCCTAGAATGACTGTGAGAGATTACCTTATTATGAAAATAGATATAGGAAAACCCATGTTAATTATAGGTGTGACCAAACAAGGAATTCTGGACTGTATAAATGGAAAAAATGATCAGATCATTAGTATCCATTTGTCATTCCCTGCTTCTTGATTGCAATGTGAAGGGACCCCCTGCTTCCAGCTCCTGACACCCTGTCTTGCCTGCTATTATGTTCTGTACCCTGAAATTGTGAACCAAAGTCAGCCCTATCCCCATGAAGTTACTCTTGTCAGAGCATTATACTAGGGCAATCAGAAGACAAAAACACCTCCAGGGCTACACAGAAGTCCCTGAGCTCCCAGCTTCTCCTTCACTTGGTTCTTCTAAGGACAGCTCTCTACTTGAAAACTGAGAAGTGTGATGCTAATTGACAGTCTTGCTTCAGGTAAACTCTTCATCTTCTTACCATTCTTTATATCGTTGGGTTCCCAGAGCACCATAAGCAACCAGAACAATGTCTTTTGATTTGCAGTAATCCAGCAGCTTGCTCTGGTTTAAATAAAGATGACATTCAACCTGTGAAAGGATATGATAGAGATCAGATTATATCAAATGCTCATATTAAGACAAATAAAAGTGCTTAAAGTCAATAAATTAGACTAAGAAAATTATATGCAATATCACATCTGAATTTAAAAGTTTAAACTGTTGCAATTTTTCTTGAAAGACAAAATAACTAATTTTGTAAGATTCTGTTAACAGCTTTTTTAGGACAAGTTTTTGTGTCAAATAATAGCTAGTGGTCAGCAAGGCAGGTCCGTGGGTAAAAATATCAGCTGCTAAACCTAATAAAATCTTGAGGAAGGATAAGAGTAAGACCGAGAAAAGCATCTAAGATCTATATAATTCCTATCCACACAGTGATTTTTTTAGCTCAGTCTTTCAGAGCAGTATCCATGCCTATTCTCTACCCACAGTTCAAGGGGTGATCACTTTTCTCTGCCTTCAGCTTCTGCCTGCTGGATGAGCTTTAAAGCTATACATTCTTCAGAAGTGGGAAACTATATAGTCTGTCCCCATTCTTACCAATACTTAAGAGTACAAGATAAAGTTTAGAATCCCCCATGTCTTTTCAAACAGTGGCACTGCTCTCAGAATCTTCTTTTCCACAGTATGACAATCACTTGGGCAGAGGACAAATGAACAGTTTCAATAGTACAGGGCGAGGAAAAGCATGAGAGATGGGGAGGGAATGAGAATCCTTACCTGATTGCAGACAGGCTTGTACTTAAGCCCTGGCTTATTCAGGATTCTCTCTAACTGCTTGTGGTTAAAGTTGGACACCCCAATAGACTTGACCAATCCTGCATCCTTACATTTCTCCAATGCCTGGTGATGAGAAAGGGATTAGAAAGTGTCATACTTGCAATTCACTACATCAGTATAAAGAGAATTTGCAGCAGTTACAAAGAAAACTGTCAAGAGTTAGACATGTAGTTCAGTATTATAATACTTACCTGTGCCTAAAAGGCCCTAAAATTGATAATAGACACTAAAAATTATGGGGAGGAATGAATTGCCCAAATGATCATAGGACTTAAATATGAAGTAAAGATAATAATGATAATGGTGAAGATGGTGTCTACCAAGGATGAATTCTATGACATCACTAGTAAATTGAGAATGCTACTACATAAGGTGGCAAAATAACACATATTCCTATTATCCTGAGTACTTCTTCATTTTCCCTCCCTTACATTTTAGTAATGCATTCCTCCTCTTTCATTCCAGCAAATATATATACATATAAATCAATATCTATACCCATGGGAAAATGATCTGATTCTCCCTCCCTCCACTTGATTTATTGTCCTTTTGAAAAGTACTCACCTCCCACGTGGCACAGAAATCCACTGTGTCCAATAGCATTTTCCCTTTTTCATCTACTGGAAAATCATTATCCCCTGGCTGGAAGAGAAGTATTTGTTAAAGAAATCACACAAAAAAACATGTCTCACCCCTAATAATGTTTTTAAGAATATCCTGGAGGAGGCTGACAGATAACTTACTGATTAAGCACTGGCCTCTCTTTCAGAGGACCTGGGTTCAATGCCAGCACCTACATGGTTGGTCAGAACAATTTGTAAGCAAGCCCATGGGGCCTAACGCCATCCAAAGACAGTACTGCACAGACATACAAATAAAATATCCGAACACATTAAACAAATAATGTTTTCAAAAATAAGGACTATCTTGGAAATAAGACAATAAGCAAACATAGGGGAAGGGAAACATTATCTTTTTCACTGCATTTACAAGTGATAGATATGAGGAGCTGCAAAACTTTTCTTTAGGAAACCTGTTTTGCTGTACTCTCTTATGTTATCTATAGGAATAACTTTCTTTCTTATAATTTTCTTTTATTGTTGAAAGTATACTATACTTGCGTCATTTCCCTTCTTCCCTTTCCTCAGTCTAACACCTCCTATGCATGCTTCTTCTGTCTCTCAAATTGATGGCCTCTCTTTCTTAAATTGTTATTAAATAAACACACACACAAACACACACACACACACACCATTCCTGCATCTAAATAATATTTTTAAACAACAAACTGAGCTCTCCTAGTGGACTTGTATTATTTGTCTACTCATTCTTTTGGAAAGAAAGAAAGAAAGAAAGAAAGAAAGAAAGAAAGAAAGAAAGAAAGAAAGGAAGGAAGGAAGGGAAGAAAATGTTTCATATTCACTGGGAAATATGGTCATTGCTTGTACTTGAACATCAGCAAGAATTTATATCAATCCTGCCCCAAGATAGATAATAGGTATGAACGCCTGTGGGCCCAAGGTCAGGCATGTGAGCCAAGGATGGCCAATCAGGACTGTGTGCAAGATTTATTGTGGTAAGAAAAGATATAGAGAAGCCACAAAGTGCCAAGACCTTGAAGCTGAAGCTCTCTTTGGCCACCTTTGCCACTAAAAAAAAAAAAATAATAAGGACAAGACCCAAGCAAATATCTAGTGACACAAATAAATGTAAAAGATGTGTAAAGGCATGTTTTCTGGAAGTTACTTCTAATCTGTGGTTCTGGCCATTTCTTGGATACCTCATTTCATAATCCAGTAAACACTTTGTGGAACCTACTCAAATGTTTATTACCATAAATTCATATGAAATTATAATAGAAACTTGTCTCAATCATCCATAAAAATGATATCCACACCCCCACAAAAACATATGTACATTTGACAAAGAAATCACTACCTTCATTGGCACTGGGTAGTGCATAATGTAAAGGTCAACATAGTCCAGTTGAAGCTTCTTCAGTGATTTTTCCAAACTAGGCTGGACCAGCTCTGGCCGAAAGCAAGTACACCAGAGCTACAGAAGTTGAAGAATGGAAGTAGAGATCAATTAATAGACTGCCCAAACATGCAACTTATTTATCCTAACACTGAACTATTTTTGTACTTGAAGGAAAGTTGTAATCATTCATTTTTAAAACAGGATTTACGTTACTCATACACAACAATGTAAACTCAGTTACATGTTTTTGTTATTGTTAGCTCATTTATTGAACAATGAAGTTGCTAAAAAATAAAACACATACTACTATAACGTCTAATAACTAAATTAATTTCATAAAGATTATAATCTACCATTACTTTCTCTCACCCATTTATACAACTGACAGCTTTAACCATCTTCTGATCAAGTAATATAAATTTAACTTTATATATCTCAATAATTTGCCCTCTTGCATGCTATAAAAACTCTACCTTTGTAGTGATGAACATGTCTTCTCTCTTTACAACACCAGCTTTAATATTGTTTTGAATGGCCTGGCCTATCTCCTCTTCTACTTGATATGCATAAGCAGTATCAATATGGCGGAATCCAATACCTATTGCTAGGTTGGCAGCCTCTAGTGACTTGCTCTTGTGAACCTAGAGAAAAAAAAGAGGTATTTAGAGATGTATGTTCTGGGTGAGCTTAGATGGGACCTTGCTAGACAAAAAACAATTTTTTCTTTTAAGGTCATCCTAAGACCACAAGGCCAGAGCCTAGTCCCCTGCTCTTTGAATTCCTACGTTTTAGTCTATAAAATGAATGAATACTGAAGAAATATAATAAATAGCACAGAAAAATAAACATCTCCACAGGTTCCATGTTTGCCTATTTTTGTCCCACACTTGAGGCAAGGAGCCACAATCCACTTTCTTGGAGTTTCTTTCCTAACTAAGAGTAAGATTTTCATATCCAAGAACCTCTTTATACCCACACAATCCTAGCACTGGTGAATGCCAAGCTCACACGGGGTTCAAATGTTTGCTTGAAAGTCACATTCCATTCATGTAGTGGGGTTACTAAGCAAAACAAGCACAAGGAAGTGTACTTGGGACAAAGCACAATTAGATAGACACTCCTCTTTAACCCCAACAAAGACACTGTCCGAAAAGGATGAGAAAGCAAATATCTCAGATAATAAGCAAGGCTAAGTTAATAATAGGAAGTTGAACAGAGAATAGTATCCTATGTTTGTCTTTCTACATATCCATTATCTTTATCTGACATACCTAAATACTGTCAGGAAAAAGAAAATCTACCCTATGAATATGTTCTCATTAAAAATAAATTTCCTACATCATGTTGGATATTATTCACTTGGAGGGTCAGCCCTTCCATCCAAAGACAAAGGCTTTTAAAAGATTTGACTGGTGATATGCAAGATATTCATGAGTATGGCAATAGGATCTGGACATTTCTGGCACCCTCTCCTCAGCTGCCCAAGGACCTAGCTGGGGGCATCTTCCTGGACACCTGGGAACCCCTCTAGAGTCAAGCCTCTGCCAACCCTAGAATGGCTCCCTTAAGAAAGATATATAATTCCTTGTTCCCATATCCACCCTTCCTATATCCCAACCATCCTATTCCCCCAAGCTCTTCCCATCCTCCACTTCACACTTTTCTCACCCCATCCCCCCTCCCCCCAAGTTCCCATTTTTTGTCCGGCAATCTTGTCTACTTCCATAGAACCTTCACCTGGCATTGGATGGAGAAAATGACAGAGCCCCACATAGGAGCACCGGACTGAGCTCCCAAAGTTCTGATGAGGAGCGGATGGAGAGAGATCATGAGAAAGAAAGTCAGAACCATGAGGGATGCGTTCACCCACTGAGACGGCAGGACAGAACTAATGGGAGACCACCAAGTCCACTTGGAATGGGACTGATGGAACATGCGACCAATTCGGACTCTCTGAGGGTGGCTGATGGTGGAGGCTGACCGAGGAGCCAAGGACAATGGCGATGGGCTTGGTCTCTACGACATGGACGGGCTCTGTGTGAGCCTTGTCAGTTTGGTTGCTCACCTTCCTGGACCTGGGGGGAGTTGGGAGGACCTTGGACTCAACATAGTGTAGAGAACCCTGATGGCTGTTTGGCCTCAAGAGGGAGGGAGTGGGGGTGTGGGTGGAGGGGAGGGGAGGGAAGGGGGAGAAGGAGGGGAGGAGATGGCAATTTTAATAAAAAATAAATAAACTGGAAAAAAATTAAATTAAATTGGAAGAAAAAAAAAGATTTGACTGGCCAAACAGTGGTGGTGCATGCCTTTAATCCCAGCACTCGGGAGGCAGAGGCAGGAGGATCTCTGTGAGTTTGAGGCCAGCTTGGTCTATAAGAGCTAGTTCCAGTACAGACTCCAAAAGCTGCAGAGAAACCCTGTCTGGAAAAACAAACAAACAAACAAACAAACAAAAAAGATTTGACTGGAAACAAATCTAAAATCACTGCCTCAACTGTGAGATTTGGATAAAGATATGACAGTTCTTTTATTACAGAATTTAAGGTTTGGACTGAGAATATATCTCAATCAATAAAGTGTTTATTAACAACTCTCAGAATCTTAATTCAGACCCCAGCCCTCATGTAAAAGCAGAGTATGGCATGGTGGCAAAACACGTGTAATCCCAGTGCCTGGAGAAGCAAATTCAGGGTGATCCCAGGATGTCACTGGGTTGCCTTCTAGCTGAATCACTGAGTTCTAGACTCAGTGGGACACCCTACCTCACAAAAATAAAGAGGAGTGGAGGAAAATTTTGACCTCTGGCATACACAAATACACAAACACATATACAAAAATATATACAACATATACAAAGGAGTAAAAAAGGAAATCAGACTACCTTCTTGATTATTTTAGTAACTTCTACAGTTTTCTGTCCATAATAAAAACACAGTGATGGAAATTCTGGATTGTACCACCTTCTCTGAACAGCAGCTCTGACTTAGCTAAGAATAAGAATCACTCTGTGAGTTACCAACACTGATGGTTTAACAGGAGCCTTGAGACCTGTTGCTGTTTTTCTTTCTGTCACTTTGCAAAAGTAACTAATCCTGTATATATCTCCAAATATGCATAAATCTAATAGGAAGGAAATGTGTGAATTTGAAGTTAAGGTAAGTGGTCTATTGTCCCAGAATTGAAAAGATTCTGGAAACTTACAAGCAAGAAATTCCCTTTAGGTTAAGAAACAGTATATACCTTGATAGTTTCAGTTCTGGGGACCACGCAACATGCATTAATGAAAACCAAGAATTTACACTTATCATTATTAGGTCTGCCTTCCCCCAATCATTAGGATATATTATAAATTCCAATAAATTTCTTACAGTTCAGAACTTGTTCGTAGGAGACATTACTTGGCTCTAGTGCAGCATTCATTGCATGGTGCAGAAGGCTAACCCAAACAAAGTGAGATAGTGCTCAAATAATTGTTTCATACATTACAGGGAGACACCATGAGTTATCACACTGATTTCTATGGATCTTGCCTTCTTGAAAGGAAATATCATGCTGCGGATTGTAGACATAAACAGAGAAGTTCCTCTCACAACAACTAAGAGCGCTGATAAGAAATATGGTGACTTTCTTCTCTTCTTTCCAGCTGAGAAACATAGACATAGGAAAAGCATAGTGCCCACAATTGTTAGGTCATGGATATGCCCCTTGAAGCCTGGAGGTCACAGACAGAAGATTCATTTCAAGTTCACTCCTAGAGCTGACCAGCCCCAAACAAGAACTTTAAATTCACAGGCAGGTCTGGACCAGAAGAGTAAATCTAAGAGGAAAAAAAAAACAACCACATTCAGCCAAAACCAGAGAGCCTAGCCTCCAGCAAGAAAAACCAGGGGACATAAACAAGCATTCTCCCTACTCTTGAAGTCCCTGACTAAATTATAGTAAATATCCCAATGCCTCTGAGGCATGTGCCCTGTAGCTCCATCATACACAACACTAAGACCCACCATCAGGTAAAATGAGAGTTAAGCCTTCCCTTTGTTCTCCACTAAGCCTTCCTGCTGGCTCACAAGCAGAAGTGCAAGCATGCATAAGACCCTATTCTGACAGAATTCTGACTCAGCCTATCTGGGAAACAGATTAGTCTCCTACCCACAGCCACCAATTGCAGCCACTGCTCCAACATCCATTTAACAGGAATAATAAATAGGTTGGGACTCAATCAAGCCCTAATGTAGGCCAAGCCTAACTATCTGCCTTCTTGTACATGGAATAGGTTTAGCCTGGAAATACTGAGAACCATGCATTCTTACCTCTTGGGGTTTGTAGGTGCCAAAACCCAGGGCAGGAATGAAGTGGCCATCGTTGAGTTTGACAAACTGCTGTTTGGAACTCATGGCCTGTCACTCCTCTGCCTAAGCACGTCCTGAATCTTCTGGTGCTGCTGGCCTAAAGTGGAAGTTGGGAAACATCATATATCACCTTCCTGTCTCATGACTAACAAGTGGCACTCCCATTCTGGTGGTTAGCCATTCCTACATCCTGGCTATTCTTTAACCATTTCTACTCCCTGGCAAATGATTAACTAGTGCTATTGTCTGAGTAATGGTTAACAATACTGCTGTATGCCTACTGTTTAAGCCCTACTGTTTACTGTCTAATAGACAGGCAGCAGAAAGGAGGAGACAGTAGTACCATGATTGTTAATTGATCTTAACTATAAAAATCTGGAGTCAGAATTTAAGGGATGAAAGCTGAATTATCAGAGAAGAAGAGCACCCAGGCACTAGTTCCTACCTCCATGAAATCCTGAGACCAAACGGGGAACCCTATCTCTGCAAGTCCTAAGACTGAATACTGATTCTATGAAACATCAGACTGAAACCTCAGCCGGCCTTATTCTTTCCACCCAGCCATACCACTTCCAGTGCTGAGATTAATAGTTTGAGCCACCACCACTTGCCTGTTTTCTTTTTTAGATTGGATCAATCTCATGTATCCAGGTTAGCCTTGAACTCACAGAGGTCTATCCACCTCTGCCTCCCAAGTGCTGGGATGAATGTATGTGCCCCTACTATCTGACTGTCTCACAGGGAATGATAAATACTCTCACCCTGTGCCAATCTATATATTGCATGTCAGCCATTGGAAATGATATGCAAGCAGTTTCCGCATGTCAGCCATTGGAAATGATATGCAAGCAGTTTCCGCAATCTATAGTTTACCATTATATGGATGATATTTTACTAACAGATTCAGATAGATACCCTAGAGAAAATGTTTGAAAAATTAAAGAAAATTTTGCATTGTTGGGAATTACAAATTGGTCCTGAAAAATTACAAGAAGGAGATTCTATTAATTACTAAGGATATAAAATGGGTCTACAAAAAATTCAATCCCAAAAGGTCCAAATTAAGAAAGATCAACTGCAGATTTTTAATGACTTTCACAGACGACTGGGACATTGCCTATGTACAACCCACTATTGGAGCAAGAAATCCAGAAATAAGTAATTTGTTCCAAACTTTGAAAGGTGACAGGACTTAAATAGTCTCAGAGAATTACCAGCTGAAGATGAGAGAGAATTGGCTTTGTTGGAAAAGAAATTACAGGATATACATGTGGATCATTCAGATCCAGAGTTTGATTGCATTTTGGTTATTTAACCTTCTATGATTTCCCCTACAGGGATTTTAGCAGAGGGAAGATAACATCTTAGAATGAATATTTGTACCATGTAAGCAGAGAAAAAAATTATAAATTTACTTGGAAATATTTTGAATGAGGAAACAAACCCATCAGAAATTGTAGTACTTTTTTCTTATGATGAAATTGACTCATTGTGGGCAGAAAATGAACATTGGCAAAGAGCTTACAGAATTTGGGGGGGGGGGGGAGATTAACATCAAATATCCCAAAGGCAAAAAAATTCAATTTGAGAAAGAAATAACTAGATTCTTTCTCACATTATAAGGGGAACACTATAATAGCTCCTACTATGTAGCTCCTACCTTCTATCCTGTTGCAAGTAAGTCAGGAAAGGCAGGTTACAAATCAATAAATTAAAGTAAATTGGCTCAAAGTCCTTATGGTTCTGTCCAAAAGTCAAAATTATCTGCTAAACTCAAGGTATTATTGGATTTTCCAGAAACTCTTTCAAAAGTTCTGAATCTCAATATGCAGAAAGTGTTTTGTTACATATGGAAACTATTGAATTTATACTAGATGATACAGAATTGAATTTATCATTAATTCAATTACAAGTAATAATCAGGAATAGGAATCTTTCTTCTCGGGCAACTCAGGACTCCATGAGGATACGCAGATAGTGGTGCTGGGTAAAACAGACATGTGTCCCATGAAAAATGGTTCTTAACAATTTTAAGAGGATGATACCAGCTAACAGAACATTTTCAGTTTTGCATTCTTTGAATCATAGACTACAATAAAAATACAAAGATTTGGTAATAGTTAGCTCTGCAATTATGAAATTATTTATTATTTGGAGCTAAATTTAAAATTTTTTAAATTGTAAGAAATTTTTGCGTTTCGTACAAGATTTTTTTTTTAAGAGCGTCAATGACCATTAATATTTTTTCATTTTGCCTGGTACATAAGTACAGCCTACTTATATACAAGCTCCATTTAATGAGAGTAATAAAAATGAGCATTAAAAGTATTTCAACCCAAATGGAAATTTAAATAATCCTTAATTCTATTAAGTTATGAATACTTTAAGATAAATTGTTTAACATCTATTATAATAGAACATAAATATTTTAAGCTAGGGGTTTTGCTTTAAAACTTTGATATAAATAGATCAATTACTAAGAATGTCAACTTGCTTTAAAGGTAAAGAATAGGAAAAATATATAAATAACCTTTTGATGATAAACAACTTAACATTTATAAATTTACTCCTATGGACTTTTTTAAATAAGCCTTCTGTAGCACAACTGGGTTAAACATCTATGTTAGTGAGATATATGTAATAACATACATATCTTTATCTTATTATTTCTGATCAATCAATATGTTTTCTTTAGATTTTTATCTTGAGATAAATAAGTGAAAACCAAATAAAATTTGATGTTTTAAGTCAAAATATTCTGATATTTTTCTGCAAATAACACATAACTCTCTTCAGATTTCCATTTGTGTCTACAATTGAAATGAAGCCTTCTTGGTAGTTTCTTAGATCCCTAATTTTATATAAACTTATATTTACTTGCCATACTAATTACAGATGCCATGTATAGATGTCAGTTCCACCCATTCTTTAAAAAGAATAGCATATCTGGTATATGAAAGTCTAATTTTGAGAATCCCTGTCTAAAACAGAAACTCAGAAATCACCTACGTGTGACATGGGAATAGGGCGAGTTTGACAATAAAGAATATAAACTCTTCCCAAGAAAGAAAAAGAAAAATTGGAAGGACAGTGAAAGTTACACAGGAAGGGATAGGGTAACAGGACACCTAAGAACCATGGGCAGACTGAAGTATGGTAGCCACAGGAAGTCTGAGGTTACAGTATTCACTGCTGTAGCCACCAGGCAAATTCCTAGTGAGAGAAAAGACACAGAAGCCATAACTTAGGCTCACTGTCAGATAAAAGAGGCTGACAGTCTTGTTAAGGGGTAAGCCCACAGCTCTTGAAAGCCTTGAATCCAGTTGTAAATTCTAGATAGATCATGACTTCTCTGATGTGATGATTTTGGCCAGCAACCATCATGATAGTGGATCAGTTATTTAATATTGATCCATCCTTGGGAGCCTAATAGCAGTAAACAATCTCAATTCATGGAACCTGAATCCTGGGTGAGATGGGCAAAGTAGTTAATCACAAAGAAAAGGCAAAACAGGTGTCAGCAACTGAAAATTCAAGTGGAAGATTTGGCTCAGACACTGAGGGCCATAGAAATCAACCTCATTCTCAGTAGCTGGCAGCTAACCAATCACCTTATCTATGTGTGTTATAAACCCAAACCTTACATCACCAGGTGGCCAGCCTCTGCAGCCTCCTATGTGAGTTGAGGTACGCTATTAATGGGATTGAGAACTATTAAGCACCAGCAAAGTATTTGACTTCTTCACCTCATCCCTCCTGCAGCGTGTCTACGGCGGAGTGTGCTTTGAAAATAGACAGTAGTCTCTATATACAGATGTTGGTGCAATGTTTACTTCCCTCGTCCCCATTGCAAATGGGAGAAACTCCTACCTAGAATATTAGTCATTCCTGAAGTGTACAAGCTAGGAAATCCTGAGAATGGGAATCTGCCAGGCCCCATGTTGCAATATTAAGTCTAGCCAGTAGAGGCCGCTCCTGCTCGACAAAGAAAGTGGACAGGCATTGGTGGGCATGTTGCTCTTAGCTGGCTGAACAAGAGTCTAACTGGTAGGAAAGGTTTCAGCAGCAAGGGAGTTATAGCAGGTGACAACTAGTATGTAAACTTATCAGAGAAATGGCTATCTGATGGAGGTTAATCCTGTCCAGAAAAGGTCTGCAAGAACATTGACTCTGAAAGTAGTTGCTCACTTGGCTAAAGCAGCTTGGTGTCTCCACAATACCTACATTGTAGTGTGTACTCTCATGTAATGTGTATATGCAATCTCATGGTTGCATCTTAATCTTATAGGCACATATATCTGTGAGTGGTCAGGTAGATGACTTTTTACTTATCTGTAATATGCATAATACATACTGGAACATGCTTCATAACTGGACCTATTTGTCCCACAAGGACTGTGGACACTGAAAAACGTGCCTTGCTCTTTTGCTTATTGGGTGACTTCACCCCAATCTGTGGGACCCCCGGTGAGACAATTTAGTCACCCAATCAAAAACCTTGATTCCCACAGTCAAATCTCTGCTCCGTTTCCTGAGATAAAGCTTGGAGGTCAATGCTTTTACAATTATCTTTATTTGACGGGACATTTAGTTAGGAAGGGAGTCTTTGAAATAGATCACATTTTGGAACTTCAAAGATAAAATGATGTCCAAGCTCGTTTGATGTTGTGTGCCCTAAATTCTCCCACAGCCAACTTGGTAAAGTACTGACCTCAGTTGACCCTCAGCTCTAACCCTTAAAAAAGCTATTAATACCCTACGCCTACCCCTAGTTTAATTAAAGCAACCTAGAAATGGAGTTTCGTGCACCAACTCATCTGCTCCCCTTTTAGAATTTAAAACCTCCTAAACCAGCCTTTCAGTCTCCTAGGTGTTGCCTAAATTTCCTTCTAGCCATGCGTCTCCAGAGCCATAAATATATTGACTGTGTCACTCAGGACAACCCTTATCTGTTTTTGGACCCTGAGAAACTCAAGCTCTGCTACTTGTGATTTCCAGAGAATTACCTTTGTTTGTGTATGTATATAGAAACTGGAAACCTTGCAGCAAAAGAAAAGATAATAAAGAACATAATTTGAACAACACGTTTATAAACTTGTTCCATAATTCTTAGATTAGAATTTTTCTAAGTTCCTTCACTACCCTGGGGTAATTGACCTGAACCTTACCAGGTAGCCAGTAGTGTTGGACTCTGCTGCCTATCATTAGAAAGGTAAGAGATTCCAACTTCAAGTGACTCATCCCCTTCTCCTGGCTAAATACAACTTTAGAGGGGCCAGAAAGAAGCTCATGAATGCTTTGTCTTTTCTTTCCTAGTAAGTCTCTCCATTTCTCTTACTACTATATTTTCGAAGTGTTTAAATTTATTTCATTAAAAAATTTGTGTTTTATTTTTATTCTTAAGTTTACCAATTTTTCTTAAACATTCTTGTTGATCAATTATATATCTCTTGCTCCTTGATCGACATCCTTATGACCTTCTACAATTTTACATTTTTCTTTCTTTTTTAACATTAACTGGCATTTCTGTTTCTCCCTTTCTTATCTTTTTTCTTATCCTATTAAATTACTATATGTACTTTAATAATTTTGTTTATCTTTTCTAATTATGTGTTCCATGGGCATGGCCTTTGTGGTATAGTCTTTAATTGGTTTTCAGTGTTTCTATATTGTGTTTAGTTAATGTTATTATATTACACTGGCTTGATTTTCATGCTTATTGTGGTAGTAGGTGATGTGGGTTGCTCCTCTGTATGATATGAATATGCTTTATTACTATTGGTTATTTAAAAAGCTTCTGGCCTATGGCAGGAAAGAATATGGCTATTTGGGTAATCCAGAGATAGAGGAAGAAAAAAAGATAGAGTCAGGGAGATGCCAGCAGCTACCAGGGTAGCAAGATGTGAGTAACAAGTCACAAGTCTAGTGGTAAAATGCAGAATAATAGAGATGGGTTAATTTAATTTGTAGGAGCTAGTCATTAATAAGCCTGAACTAGCAGGCAAAACTGGAATATGTGAGCAGGAGAGAAAAGTCCAGTTACAAATAGGGGATTGAGTCCTTAAGGTATAGTGTTCACTAAAAAGCTGTACTAATAAACAAAATACCCAAACTAACAAATACACATATCAACACATAGAAACCTAAGAACAAAACCAAAAAAAAACAATAAAAGACAACATGATGTGTCCAAGATACCATAATGAATCCACTGATAAATCAAGAAATAATGATGTTTGTATAGAAGCAGCCTTGAGTCACCTACTAGTACATCCAATCTATGTACATTGCTTGATGAATTGAGGAAAAAAATGGTACATATACACAGTGGAGTTTTATTAGGCCATAAAGAAGAATTAAAATATGTCACCTTCAGGAAAATAGATGAAACTGAGATTGCCATATTAAGCAAATAAGACAGACTCTGAAAAACAGACATACTTGTTTCCTCTCATATGCAGAATCTTTATTTCAAATAATTAAACATATTATATAACATCATATCATATAAAATAGACAAAGGAATATATTATAGAGAAAGAGATATAAAGAGAGAAGAACCCGAGAACATAATGGGAGAAAGATAAATATTATGTTTTCTCTCACATCTATGTCTAATAAAAATGTAATTTCAAAGTCTGTTAAACTATTCCTGCATCACACAACTGTCAAGGCACACACAGATGTGAGCCGATTCCACCTTGTCTGATGGTCAGAGTCTGAGCTTATTTTTTTCTCTTTTAATGTTGTTGACAACAGGTGTGGCCAGAAAGAGATATTCGGGCCTTGATCATGGTTAATTAGTATTTTAAGTGCTGAAGTAGATCTACTCTACCTGTACCAAGGATCAGAGAACTCAAATCTATTCCTTGTGTCATCCTAATGAAGTCTGTTGCCTCCCTCCACCCCCTTTGGGCTATACAAGCTTGTGGAAAAATAAACGAGGTAGATTCAGTATTCACTGAATGCCCCTCCCAATACTGTCTTGTGTTTCCATCTTATTTCTCCTTTATCTCTGTTCCTTTTGTGTAGTTATTCCAATGTTCACGCTCCTACCCTGGAACATACAAGTTTATCAAAGCTGGTTTTCACTATACAACTAATTGTTCCGGGGACAATACTTGAATCAAAGCTTTTTCCCACTCTACCAAATCATTTTGGTTGCTTCATTTCCGAGGGCCAACTTTACCACTTAAAGCCTAACACTTAGAGAGACATACGGGGGTCCAGTTAGCCCAGGTTCAGTATCTGTTGAGGAATTCTGGGGCTACGCCACAAAAATGCAGTATGATTAGTATATCTTATCTTCATTACCATTAGAAGATTCATTTCTCTTAATCTGGCCTTCTTGGAAGGAAGAAATATTTTCAGACTCCATATAAATAGAGAATCTGCCATCATCCCATCCCATTGCAATCAATACTGAAACCAAGAAGCCACCAAGCTGTGCTCTAGACTGGATATTTTCATTTCTCTAAAAAGCATGAAAATAAACTGAAATAAGGGAAACACAGTATCCAGAACAATCAATAGGTGATGATATGGTCAGACCCTGAAGCAGAGCAAGCGCCAACTTCTTGTCTCCTGTTCATGGACTAGTTCTAGCGTGAAGAAACTGAGAACCAGAAGCAGGTTACTGGGCAAATTAGTGGAGTCACCACTTAGTCTGTATCTATTTGCTGTTGATCCTGCAACACCAGAAACACTGCTATTGCTTCAGATGGTTCTAGAAGTTGATGTGTGAATGTAGTGAGGAGGCGAGCAGGCCTGCTTTTTGTCCCGCCCAGCTCCCACATGGCTGGCTTCGCCCTGGAAATAATAACACAGAAACTGTATTCATTTAAACACTGGCTGGCCAATTAGCTCTAGCCTCCTACTGGCTAACTCTCACATCTTGATTAACCCATTTCTATTAAAGTGTGTAGCACCACGAGGTGGTGGATTACTGTGAAGATTCTAACCTATGTCCATCTTTGGCCGGAGCTTCATGTCAACTTCCTCACTGCCTTCTATTCAGCGTCCTGTTCTGTCTACTCCACCTATCTAAATCCTGCCCTATCAAAAAGCCAAGGCAGTTTCTTTATTAACCAATGAAAGTAACACATAGACAGAAGACCCACCTACAGCATGTGAAATTCATTTCCTGTCATTCTTCTGAATAAACAGATAGTGTTTCTTTTATCCTTCCCAAGACACAATAATAATAGAAATCATTACATCTAAAACTTGTTCCATGTTCAAACAATAGCATGGAAAGATATTAGATTAAAGCAGTAGTTTGCATGCATCAGAGAGTTTGAATCAATTTGTTTATTTAATATGAATTAGAATTTCTAAACATAATACTATATCATGATAGAGTCCTATTTTTTAATAAATTTTCTTATTAGAATCTTTTAATCATAGTAAATCATGCAATCTATTTATTGGCTAAGTCAACATTTGTTACACTAGAAAGCATTAGCCCCCTACTTTCTTGGATGATTTTTTTTGTCACTATGAACCTTTTGTTTTATATTTGTATGTGCATGCAGTATGTGCATGATTTGTTTATAAGCATGCGTGTAAGTGTGAATGCACACATACCTCAAGTTTCACCTCAGGAAACTTGCTCCTTAACTTCCACATTGGTCGAGGCAGATTTCTTGCTATTTACTCCTGAGTATGCCAGACTAGTTCATTCACAAGCACCCGTGTCTGTCTCCTATCCCACTATAGAGACATTGGCTCATTACAGACACAGGCCATCTACCATACAAGCTTTACAGGGATTCTAGGGATCTGAACCTAAATCTTATAATTACACATCAAGCATTTTACCCACTGGACCATCTCCCCAGCCCATGAAGCCTCTTCAGAATCAGACATTCCTTGAAACAATCAGAACAACACTTTCAACTTTCACCTAGGCAAATAAAATTTTGCTTTGCCATGATTATGCTTAGTCATCACGCTATAGTGAGAGCACTGTGGAATAATAAGGGCAGTATAGTAATGTAGATGTAGATGTAGAATGATTAACCACTGCTGAAAATCATATGCCAAAGGTACAAACAGAACCTTAGGATTCATTATGCCTTTCACCTGTTACGCAACCATGAGAATTTTTCAATATAGTCAAAAACGAATAATTCTATTTCATTTAATGTGTGACCTTACTCAGTTATTCGTAGAAGAGGAAATGGGAAGCACTTCATGGTTGTAAATTTTGGAGTACTTATATAAGGTTGGAAATGTTGGTGTCAAATATCACAAAAAATATAAGTGGAGCATATAGATTTCATGTGAATAAAATATAGGACTAGGGCTTTTAATGAATTTCTTTCAAAGAGCAGGGAATATGTTAGCATATTGTCACATGGTTATATGGGTGTGAAAAACCAGGAAGACTGAAATATTTAAGCATTCATTGTTTATAAAATCTCAGACTGTGGTTGCTTTATGTATGTCCTATGTGCTTTCCAATCATTTTAAGAAAATTTTATTACTTTCATCTCTAAGAAGAATTGCTTTACAAGCAACTAAAAAATAATATGAGCAGGAGAAATAGTATTCTGGAAGAGTACTCTAATTGGTATGCTATATTAAGTGGTCAGTCCCCAAAGCATGCGTGTGTGTGTGTGTGTGTGTGTGTGTGTGTGTAACATTATACAGACTCAGAGAACTGTATTGATATATTTAGAAATATATATGATTGTATGTGTGTTTGCATGTGTAAGAAACTAATTTTAAAAGGACATGAATTTGGAAGAGAGTAGGGAGAGGTATATTCGAGGGTTTGGAGGAAGGTTAGGTGAGTTATATATATATAGATATAGATGATATAATATCAGGAAATGAAAGATGGTTTTAGAGATAAAGCTATGCCTTTAACTATGGGAGTAGAATAGAATTTCCCAAGCAAAAATCAACACTCTTAACTTTATTTCGACTGCATTTACTCAAAGCCACAAGCTCAGTGTCCTTCTGTCTTCATCATTACATTCTTGTAATGTAAACTCCTCCAACCTGCTATTATAAATGCAAATACAGGTCATGATAGCTCCTGAGTGACCTATGACTGGACTCCAGGACACTGGCACAACTGTCCACCTCTCTGGAAGTTTGAATACTTTTGTTTTTAAACCTCATGGTCTGTTGATCTGCTTGGACATCGTACTATATACCCCACATATCTGTTTGAATGCCCTGGACTCAAAAAAAAAAAAACTATTTTGCTCCATGGACAGCAATTTCAAAGTTGCTGCAGCGTGTTCACAATCTACATTGGTAAAATGATGTGGGATTCCCCCTCTGTAGGCTGAGTACCATTGGTTAATAAAGAAGCTGCATTGTGCCTACTGCAACGCAGAATAAGGCAAGGTGGGAATTCCAAGTGGGTAGAGAAGGAGAGAGTAGGCAGAATCAAAAAGAAGCCATGTAACCACCACAGGAGACAGATGCCAGATGCCATATGAAACCTTTTACCAGTAGGCCACATGTGACGATACACAGATGGATAAAAATGGGTTCATTTAAGATATAAGAGCTAGCCAATAAGCAAGCTAATAAGCCAAGCAGTGTTGTAATAATACAGTTTCTGTGTGTTTATTTCAGGTCTAGGCAGCTGGGAAATAAACAAGCAGTCTCTGACTATAGTAAATATTCTTCTTTTTAGAGTCTTGAGAATAAGGGGAAAATTTGGAAGCACATTTAAACAAAATGTAAATGAGATTACAACATGAAAACTGTTATGCCTGTAAGTAAAGATCGTTATTATATAAAGTTTATATAAATGATCAAATTCTCATAATCTTATATGATAAACTCTTAGGTCTCCTTTAAAACTATGTCACATACAAACTGAATTTATAAGTGGAGTTTTATGTATAAAATATAGTGATGAATTTTTAATATCTAAGAACTAATAGGACAATAATTATTCCTGGGTAATTGGCTATCATTATATATAGTATAGATATAAATATCTCTACCTATAAATTTGTTTAGATATGAGCACAGTTCTCTATTATGTTGTGATACATCATATTTCTACTATTTCCAACTTGATGTGTTTTGAAAAATGTCAAAGGATAAATCTAGTGCCTCAAAGATCAGGACCAAGGCCTCTTTGTGGTCATCTGACTATTAAATGTTATTTTTGGTGTTTTACCAAGTTATTGATTTGTCTGATTTAGAATTGGGTTTCATGGACTCAAACTGATTAGTCCCATGCAAGTCTAAGTGTTCAAAATAGGCTAAATCATGAACTCAGGGAGATATAAGTAGGCTGATCATTCTCTCTATCATTTTCTATTCAGAAATATTTTGCTAATGGGTACAGCCTTTGCTTTCAACAGTTTGTCTATTTTTACATCAACTTTTGATAGAGATGTCTCTATAATAAAAAAGGGTTCTACTCTTACTTGGGTGTATCCATCTATTTATAGCTGGGTCCCTGTCCTATACATACTTATTCTTCTAGACTATGGATAAACAGGCATGTTCAAAATGTGCCAAGCACTTATAAGTGTAGGTAAGATGAGAAACCCACTTTTAATAAAATCATCACTTTCTCTCTATGATTGCAGCAATCATGGCATTTTTTTCCTCCAAAGTAAATGTTTCAGGTGTTGTGATCCATTCCTAGCCAATGCTGCATGAGAGAAGACCATACTAGGACACAATCTAGTAATTTTGTAAGTGATGCTTTTAAAAGCTGAATTTTCTCATGTTGGATATATTACTATTGCTCCATAATTTCTGAAGTTACCATAGCTTCATTCACCCAGCCTGAAAATGAAGTCAACACACAGTAGAAGTTCCAGTAGAGATGGAAGAAAATAAGGGTGCTCAATAAACAATGTCCAGAATGAGGTCTCTCACCAGACTTCTTATGGAAGGAAACATTTCTCTGATACTTCAGCCCATATGATGTACCTTTATAACCTAGAGATTCCTAACAATGCAAGTAAAGGTAACAAATTCCTCCATGACATACGCAACTCCCACTGTACTTTGCACACCTCAAAAAACACCTCAAATTTCTGAACATTTGTGAATCTATAATAGGATTATGAGCTTCTATGACTCTAATTGAAGATCACAATACTGAGCAACAGAGCTGGAGAGATGGTTCAAAAGTTAAGAGTAATTTCTTCTTTTCCAGTGGACCTGGGTTTGATTCCTAGCACACACAAGTCGGTTCATAACCATCTGTAATTTCAGTTTCAATATTTGAAAAGAACAAATAAACTCTTTGACCTCTCTAAGCACCAGATATTCACGTGGTACATAGAAATACATGCAAACAAACACACACATAAAATAAAAGTTATTTTTATAAAAGTTATATTGAACAACTTTAAATAAGAATTAATACAGAAAAGATAATGGTATATTAAAATGTTCAATTCTCCCTTAAAATATTAGATTTCTGATCAATTTTGTAAACACTTAGAAAAAGCTTTTGGTTGTCACTTTAATCATTTTTTTCAAATGCAAGGAAAAAAATTATTTTCTGTGGTACATGAAGATTCTGTGGGAAATAATTTGTAAAATTCCTAAAGAAAGCACCATAAACCTAGATTTGCTGTTTAATGTCAACCACTATTTATGAGGTTAGACTGTATGTGAGAATGGAAATATTAAGAAAATTAAAACTGGTACAAGAAGTACAGATTTGGTATGTTGAAACCTATAATATCATTTGCTATAACTTCATTGAAGAAAAAATTATATGGTAACTGTTGATACCACCTACATGCCAAGATCACATGGTACCAAGCAGGCAGATCTTCTCAGTGTGGGATATAAAACACAATAAAACTACCTATTGGGGTATCCTGTTGTTACTAATAGTTACCTCTTTACTTGGTTTCTGTACACAGTCAACTGCTTACTAGAAACTATATGTCAATTACCCTGGGTTACATGGTATTTCTGATGTATCCATAGGGAAAACCTGAAGCTTCCTAGTCTAAATGTTTTTAACATTGTTACACTCTAAATTTTCAGGAATTCATAGACCACATTTCATCAATGCACCATAAATCTTACAAGTATTTTATATTTATTAAAATTAAAGTTAGTTCTGTTTTTTTGTTCCTTTAAAACATAAATAGGAATAACTCTCTGATGTGTCATTGAACTAAATATGTCAAAATCTCCTTTTGTCTGTAAAATGTAATTACATTTTTTTAAAAAAAAGAAAAGAAGAAAAAATAAAATTAGGAAAAAACCCAACCTTGGCATCATTTCTAGGTAGAGTTATGATCAACTCCCTCCTAAGAAGTCTCCCACCTGACTTTTAATGATACTACTAGGCTGATTCTTGCGTTATCTCTTTAGCCTAACCTATCTCAGGAATACCCCACTCACCAGTGCCAAGACTCTAATGCTAAGCAAGTAGAGAGAGCCTGGGAATTGTTTGACAACCTTCCCATGTGTGTCTCATGTTCCTGACTGAGAATCACAGAATGTGTTCAGGGTTTTCTTGTTGACTCAGGTCTAAAGGACCACTGACTCACAGACAACTACTAAAGAGTCATTCTCTGGTCTGGAAATGCCACCTACCCCAAGTCTGAAATGTTTATAAAATAGAAATCATCATCTCAAAACACCAACCACAGACTTTCAACAAAACCAGTTTTGTGTCATATCTCATTTTTTTAAAAAAGTATCTTTTGAATTGTTATATTTATTTCAACACACCATGAAAATTAAATCCCCTTTCTTCAAGACCATTAGCTGGAGCTTCAGTTGAATGTGACTGTTACTAAGCAGCCTAGGTTGACCGGATATGAGGCATCCACCAATCAGCATCCGAATCAAATCACCAACATCACTGTCCATACACAGTAACTTCAGGCAGTCATGACTGGGTCCCCTTATTAATATTCCTCAGAATATGGATATTCAGGGTGGTCAGCAAAACTAAATGAGGAAATAAAAGCAAACACACAGTTTGATCTATTTCTACAATGTAAGTTGTGACATCTAGGAAGGCACCATCAAGGTGAAAGTTCAACATTTTGTTCCCTAATAAGTTGCAGAAGGGGATATTCTTACAGGCAATTACAAACATGCATAAGAAATGTTTTTAAAATATAATTCATGCACTTTTCCTAAATTATGTCCACCTGCCTACAACAGAGCACCCAAAGACCAGTGTTCATTAATATTTATCTCCCTTTGCTTCATCTATGCATCAATCAATGAAGAGTCAAAATCCTTCCCAAAGTCAGTCTCCAAAGAAAGGAGAAAAGTATAAGTCATCTTTAGTTCAAGGTAACTCTACACATTGATCGACACAAAAATATCTTAGTGTACCTTAAAATATCATTTTTGCCTAATACTTTCACTTCCATTTAATTAATAGTAATGCATTAATTATTTACTCATCTCCCACTAAGTAAAAAGTAATGTATTAAACTCAGAGAAAGAATGTCCTTCATAAAATGGACATCCATGTCCAAGGAGATAACTGTATAATTTGTAGAACTCTACATAAAAATAACAATCCAAAATATGCATTGATTAAAAACCATTAAGTGTTAAACTGTGGCAAGAAATATTTATTACTTACAATGACTCATCACTGAGTTTTATCTCTCCTTTGCCTTCATACTACTCAATACTAGCAAAAATCTTAATAATGATAACATATATACCAATTTTACATAGTATTGTAGATTTTCTAATCCTCCTTCAAACATTATTATATTTATTTCTATTGAAAATTAAAATTATAACAAGCAGAAGATATAGATAGATGACAGACAGACATGCAGATAGATAAAAACAAAGATAGAAAAATAGATAGATGATAGATAGATAGATAGATAGATGGATGATAGATAGAGATAGATAGATAGATAGATAGATAGATAGATAGATAGATAGATAGATAGATAGTAGATAGATAGTAGATAGATAGATGAATATGTACATTTATGTATACATGCAGGTTTCATTTATAATATAGCCTATATCCAGTATCAAATTTTGTAACCATAGATCATAAAGAAAAACTAAAGATCTCTTGGTGGCTATTAACTCTCCAATACAATAGAATTTTTTCCTGAAGTTTCTTTACTTAGTTTAGAATATGATTTTCAAAACCTTCTCTATGTTTTACAATGACACATCCACATTTTCAAAAACTCAGAAACAAATATTGCATGCTCTATCCCCATGGGAAACTTGCTACAGATGAATAGGACATTTGGTTTCTGAACCATCAAGAATGGAAAAGCAGGGGAGAGACTTGGTCCTGAAACTAACTGAGGGGCGGTATTTAACATTACTTACGACTCAGTTGAAAGATATCGAAAATTTTTGTTCAGGCCATCTAGGGTTTTCATATCCTCCGGAGACAGCTGGAATTCAAAAACCTTTTAGAAAAACACAAAGGTTTTATTATTTGAATGAATCAGATTTTTGTCTGAAAGGCAATGTGAGTAGTACTTATGCCTCTGAAAATAATGAACATTGTTTACCAAAACATTCATGATTAATAAATACCAAGTGAAATGAAGGAAAATTGCTTTTGAGATATATTAAAATTGCACAATACTGAAGATGAGAGGAATCTCAAAGGCTCTTTGAGGGAGGAAAAAAAACAGTTAACATACATAGTTTCCAAGAAATCTAGAGCAAAATTTCAAAATACATCACACAAAACAGTGATTGGCATGGGAAGTTACATTTTGGTAATCTATCACTGAATAATTAAAATGTAAAAAAAAATGCTCTTTTCAACATTATTTAAGTCAAGATTTACCCAAATTCTAATTATAACATGTTCATATAAGGACAAAAGAACTGACTTTAAAAAAATCTTATTTTAATTTGAGACATTTTAACTTCAAAATGATTTTTCCTAACAGTTCACATCTTAAACACATGCAGGACTTGATCTCAAAAAAGTGCACAGAGATTTGAAGGAAGCAGGCATATGGATGATACTATGTAACAACCCTAAGGAGCAGAGCTCATCACCTGCAAATTCTCTTTCATCTCATTTTCTTTGAAACTCTGGGCCAGGGGCACAACCCCACGCTGAAGCAGGTATCGAAGAGCAATCAGGGCGGGGCTTCGATTGTTCTTTTTGGCAACATCACAAAGAACTGGATCATTCAAGAGAACTGGAGAGTTCTGATCCACCCTAGTAGGAAAGTAGAAATAAGCTCAAGAGGCCAAGGTTATGTTGCAAAGCACAGTAGAGGGTGCATTTTAGACTAGACGTGATAGTTATTATATAATTATAATTATCAACTAGACAAAATCCGGAGTCACCTGAAACATGGGATTCTAGAATGCCTGTGAGACTTTATCTTATGAAAATTGATGTGGGGAAAACCCATTTTAATTATTGATAGGACCATTTGCCTGGATCCTGGACTGTATAAATGGAGAAAATGATCAGATCATTTATCATTCTCTGCTTCTTGATTGTAATGTGAAGAGACCACCTGCTTCCATCTCCTGACACCCTGGCTTCCTTTTATTATGCTTTTCACCCTAGAATTGTGATCCATAATCAGCCCTTTCTCCCCGAGGATGCTCTTGTCCAAGTATTCTATCAAAGCAACAGAAAAGGACATTAAGATGCCAGGGATACACAGAAGTCCCTGAGCAACAAACTTCTGCTTCACATGGTTCTTCTAATGTTCCCTCTTTCCCTGAGAACTGAGTGTCATGATGCTAAATGACAGTCATGCTTCAGGTATACTCTTCATCTTATTACCATTCTTTATATCGTTGGGTTCCCAGGGCACCATAAGCAACCAAAACAATGTCTTTTGATTTGCAGTAATCCAGCAGCTTACTCTGGTTTAAATAAAGATGACATTCAACCTATGGAAGAATATGAGAGAAAGACATCAGATTATATCAAATGCTCATAGTATGACAAACTAAAAGTTAAAGCCAACAAAGTAGACTAAGAAATTCATATGCAATATCACATTTGAATTTAAAAGATCAAACTGTTGCAATTTATTTTTGAAAGACAAATGAACTAATTTTGGAAGATTCTGTTAATATAATTTGCCTTGGCAAGCTTTTGTTTCAAAATCATACTTAGTGGTCAGCAAGGCAGTTAAGTGAATAAGCTGTTAACTTAATAAAATCATGAGGAAGGAGTGTAATAAGATGGTAAGCAGCATTTAAACTGCCCATAAGTCCTGACCACTGGCTGTTTTTTTATTTGAACTCAGTCTTTCAGCAAAGTATCCCAAGCCCAGTCATTATTCTCAGTTAGAGTAGAAGATTAATTTTCCCTGTGCTTAATTTCTGCCTGTTAGACCAACTCAAAAATAATACATTCTCACAACGACTTTAATAGTCCAAGGTTAAATTTAGAATCACTCATGTCTTTTGAAACAATGGTACTGTTCTCAGAATCTTCTTTTCCACAAAATGAAAATCACTTGGGCAGAGGGTTAATGAACAAGTGTTAGTAGTTCAGAGTGGGGAAAAGCATGAGAGATGGGGAGGGAATGAGAATCCTTACCTGATTGCAGACAGGCTTGTACTTAAGCCCTGGCTTACTCAGGATTCTCTCTAACTGCTTGTGGTTAAAGTTGGACACCCCAATAGACTTGACCAATCCTGCATCCTTACACTTCTCCAATGCCTGGTGATGAGAAAGGGGTTATGAAATGTCATACTTGCAATCACTACATCAGTATAAAGAGAAGTTGGAGCAGTTACAAAGAAAACTGTCTAGAGCTAGACATATAGTTCAGTATTAGAGCACTTGCCAGTTTGCATAAGGCCCTGAGTTTGAGATAACAGACACACACACAAAAAAAAACAAGGGGGGTATATTGCTCAGATTATCAGAGGACTTAAATATGAAGAAGCAAAGATAAAGATGAAAATGAAGAATAAGATGTCAGCCAAGAAACTTCTATGATTTTTTTTTGAAAATTGAGGATGCTGCTACATAAGATATGTATGCATGTAAATGAATTTCTATACACAGGGGAAAGTGAGCTGATTTTCCCTCCCTCTGATTGATTTATTTTTCTTTTGAAAAGTACTCACCGCCCACGTGGCACAGAAATCCACTGTGTCCAATAATAATTTCCCGTGTTCATCTACTGGAAAATCATTATCCCCTGGCTGGAAGAGAAGTGTTTTTAGATAAATCTCACAAAACATGTGTCTCACCTATAGTAATGCTTTTAAGAATATCTTGAAGGACCTACAGAGATAGATCAGTAATTAAGCAATGGCTTCTTGTTGTAGAATGTTATTTTAAAGTGTGTTACATTTGCATGTCCTGTGGAAATTTTTTTGCTGATGTAAAGATGTGTTACTTTTTTATGCTACATCTCTTTAACTCTGTGAAGCTATAATTCTTTGCCTATCTAAAACACCTGGTGGTCTAATAAATAGCTGAATGACCAATAGTGAAGCAGGAGAAAGGATAGGCAGGTCTGTCAGGCAGAGTATTAATAGAAGGAGCAAGGGTGAAGGGAGCAAGACAGAACAAGGATAGGAGGACGGTAGGGGTCTGGCACATAGCCACCCAGCCAGTCACGGTGGAGGATTGAAAGTAAGATTATAGAAATAAGAATGGGAAAAAACCAGGGGGAAAAGGTGGGGTGGGGAGAAAAGGCAGTTAAAAGCTGGCTAGAAACAAGCCACAGTAAGGCCGGGAATTCATATGTAATAATAAGGCTCCATGTGTGTGATTTACTTGGGAGCTAGGTGGCAGGTCCCCCAAAAGAGCCCCAAGAGTCAAAGAGTAAAAAAAAACCACCACCACAATAACAATAACAGCTTCTCTTTCAAAGGA
This sequence comes from Arvicola amphibius, assembly GCF_903992535.2. Lineage (NCBI taxonomy): Eukaryota > Metazoa > Chordata > Mammalia > Rodentia > Cricetidae > Arvicola > Arvicola amphibius. The sequence goes on along the minus strand of NC_052052.2, from coordinate 108,783,259 downwards.
CCTGGGTTCAATTCCCAGCACCTACATGATGGTCACAATTATTTGTAACTAAGTCTCATGTGGCCCAATGCCCTATTCTGCCCTCCACAAACACTAGTACACAGACATACAAGCAAAATAGCAATACACATTAAATAAATATTTTTTTAAAAATGTAAAGAACAACTTGGAAATAAGAGAGTAAGCAGCCATAAAGTGAGGCATGATCCTATACAGTGTGCTTACAAAGTGATACACATGTAGAGTTGTAAAAATTATCTTTACGAGCCTAGTTTTGCATTGTTCTCTTATGTCAATTATATGAATAAGTAAATATTTTCTTATAATAATTTTACTTTTGAAATCAAAATATAATCACGTCAATTCCCTCCTTCTCTTTCCTCACTCCAGTGCCTCCCATGTATGCCCTTGTTGTCTTTCAAATTCATGACCTCTTTTGCTTTAATTGTTGCCACACACATATACATGTATACAGACACATGCACACACACACATGTACATATAATTCCTGCACCTAGATAATATTTCCAGACACCAAACTGAGCTCTCCTAGCCGACTTGTATTCTTTTATCTACTCCTTTTTTTGTAAAAGAGGAAAATGTTTCATATTCACTGGGAAGTCTGGTCATTGCATGACCTTGAACACCAGCAAGAATTTTTATAAATCCTTTCTCAGGATAAATAATAAATGTGAATGCATGAGGATTCAAGGGCAGGCATATGAGCCAAGAATGGCCAATCAGGACTTTGTGCAAGATTGACTGTGATAAGAAAAGATGCGGCAGGACAGAACTAATGGGAGACCACCAAGTCCACTTGGAATGGGACTGATGGAACATGCGACCAATTCGGACTCTCTGAGGGTGGCTGATGGTGGAGGCTGACCGAGGAGCCAAGGACAATGGCGATGGGCTTGGTCTCTACGACATGGACGGGCTCTGTGTGAGCCTTGTCAGTTCGGTTGCTCACCTTCCTGGACCTGGGGGGAGTTGGGAGGACCTTGGACTCAACATAGTGTAGAGAACCCTGATGGCTGTTTGGCCTCAAGAGGGAGGGAGTGGGGGTGTGGGTGAAGGGGAGGGGAGGGAAGGGGGAGGAGGAGGGGAGGAGATGGCAATTTTTAATAAAAAAATAATAAACTGGAAAAAGAAAAGAAAAGAAAAGAAAAGAAAAGAAAAGATGCGGAACCACTTTGGAAAGCAGTGTGGAGGTTTCTCGGGAAATTCGGGATCAACCTACCCCAGGACCCAGCAATACCACTCTTGGGAATATACCCAAGAGATGCCCTATCATATTACAAAAGCATTTGTTCAACTATGTTCATAGCAGCATTATTTGTAATAGCCAGAACCTGGAAACAACCTAGATGCCCTTCAGTGGAAGAATGGATAAAGAAAGTGTGGAATATATACATATTAGAGTACTATTTAGCGGTAAAAAACAATGACATCTTGAATTTTGCATGCAAATGGATGGAAATAGAAAACACTATCCTGAGTGAGATAACCCAGACCCAAAAAGATGAACATGGGATGTACTCACTCATAACTGGTTTCTAGCCATAAATAAAGGACATTGAGCCTATAATTTGTGATCCTAGAAACGCTAAATAAGAAGGTGAACACAAAGAAAAACATATAGTTATCCTCCTGGATATTAGAAGTAGACAAGATTGCCGGGCAAAAATTGGGAACTTGGGGGTGGGGTGGAATGGGGGTAAGGTGAGATGGGGAGAGAAAAGTGAGAAGGGGATGATGGGGAGAGATTGGGGGAATGGGATGGTTGAAATGGAGGAAGGGTAAATATGGGAGCAGGGAAGTATATATCTTAATTAAGGGAGCCATTTTAGGTTTGACAAGAGACTTGACTCTAGAGGGATTCCCAGGTGTCCCGGGGAGATGTCCCCAGCTAGTTCCTTGGACAGCTGAGGAGAGGGAGCCTGAAATGGCCCAATCCTATAGCCATACTGATGAATATCTTGCATATCACCATAGAACTTTCATCTGGCGAAGGATGGAGATAGAGACAGAGACCCACATTGGAGTGCTGGACTGAGCTCCCAAGGTCCAAATGAGGAGCAAAAGGAGGAGAACATGAGCAAGGAAGTCAGGACCGCAAAGGGTGCACCCACCCACTGAGACGGTGGGGCTAATCTAATGAGAGCTCACCAAGGCCAGCTGGATTGGAACTGGAAAAGCATGGGATAAAACCGGACTCTCTGAACATGGCGGACAATGAGGGCTGCTGAAAAGCCAAGAACAATGGCACTGGGTTTTGATCCTACTGCATGTACTGGCTTTGTGGGAGCCTAGCCTGTTTGGATGCTCACCTTCCTAGACCTGGATGGAGGGGGGAGGACCTTGGACTTTCCACAGGGCAGGGAACCCTGACTGCTCTTGGGACTAGAGAGGGAGGGAAAGGGAAGTGTGGGGAGGGGGAAGGAAATGGGAAGCGGGGAGAAGGTGGAAATTTTTTAATAATAATAAAAAATAAAATTAAAAAAAGAATATATTCTATGATTTGAAATCTGCATATTTTGCAATCTATACTTTCACTATTGTTCTGAAAGGAAGCAGGATATTAATTCAGTTTCTTCTTTAAATTAACTAACTATACTTTTAATTTGCTTTGGCTGTAGAAAAATTGTATTTTGCTTTCAGTGAGTAGTGGCACTGGAAATGAACTCAGTGTTTTCAGCAAGCAATTATGTTTTATCATTGAGTCACACTTCTAATAAAGACATAAAAATTAACTTTAAAAGAAAAGATGCGGAGAAGCCATGAAATGCCAATGACCCTGAAGCTGAAACTCTCTTGGGGCAATCCTTACCACCACGGGAGAAATAGGGACAAAACTTGGGCAAACATCCAGTAATAAAATTAAATTTAATGATGTGTAAATACAAGATTTTCTGGAAGTTGTTTCTAATCTCTGACTCTGAAAATTTCTTTGACACCTCATTTCATAATCTTATAAACCCTTTGTGGAACCTTTTCAGAAGTTTAATAAAATAAATTTGTATGAAATTGTAATAGAAACATCTCAACCATCCATAAAAATGATATCAATGTCTCCATAAAAATGTGTATATTTGACAATATAATCACCTACCTGCAATGGTACTGGGTAATGTATAAGGTAAAGGTCAACATAGTCCAGTCGAAGTCTTTTTAGTGACTTTTCCAAACTAGGCTGGACCAGCTCTGGCCGAAAGCAAGTACACCAAAGCTAGAGAAGTTGAAGATTAGAAGTTGTGAACAATTAATAGATTGCCCAAATATGCATACTTATTTATCCTAATACTACAATATTTTTTGTACTTTATAATCATTCCGTTTAATCCAGGATTTACTTAACTCATACTTAACAATGTGAACTCCCGTATATATTCTTTGTAATTGTTAACTCATTGAACAATGAAAGAAAATTACTCAAGAAATAAAACACATACCACTAACAACATTCAAAAACTAAATTATAGAGATTATAATCTAACTAATTTCTCTCACCCATTTATACAGCTGACACCTTTGGCCAACTTCTGATCAAGTAATATAATTTTCACTTCCTTAAATTTCACTAATTTGCACACTTGGATGCTATAAAAACGCTACCTTTGTAGTGATGAACAAGTCTTCTCTCTTTACAACGCCAGCTTTAATCTTGCTTTGAATGGCCTGCCCTACCTCCTCTTCCACGTGATATACAAAAGCAGTATCAATATGGCGGAACCCAGCACCTATAGCTAGGTTGGCAGCCTCCAGTGACTTGCTTATGGGAACCTAGAAGAACAACCCAAAGAGGTATTTAGAGATGCACATTCTGAGATGTCGCTCAGAGTGAGCCTAGATGGGAGTTTACTAGACCAGAAAGAGTTTGGTATTTCAAAGTCACCCTCGGACCACTAGGCAAGGGCCTAGTCCCCTGATCCTTGAATTCTCACTTTTATTCTATAAAGCATAAGGGATTCTACAGAAATATTGTAGATGTCACAGAAAACTAAGACTCTCCACAGACTCATTGTCTGCCTATATTTGTCCCACATTTGAGACAATGAGCCAAAATCTACTTTCTTGGGGTCTTTCCTGATTAATAGCAGGACTTTCACATCCAAAAAAAAAAAAAACCTTTTTATATCCATGTAGTCCTAGTTATGTACTGGCTCTCATAAATGCCAAGCTCACACTGGGTTCAAATGTTTGCTTGGAAGTCACACTCAATTTACATAGTGGGGTTACTAAGCAAAATAAACAAAATTACATAGACACTCTTCTTTGACCCCAGCTAGGACACAAAAGCCTGTGACAGCAAAGATCTCAGATACCACACAACACCAAGTTAGTAATTAGGGATTTGAACAGGTTAGGGATTTGAACAGAGAACAGTATCTTATGTTAGTCTTTGTGCATATCCATTTACTTTGTCTGCTTGGACAAAGCACAATTACACAGACAATGTTTCTTGTCCTCAGCTAAGACACTGTCACAAAAACATGAGACAGCAAAGGTCTCAAATACCACAAAACACCAAGTTAGTAATAGGGATTTGAACAAAGAACAGTATCTTATGTTAGTCTTTGTGCATATCCATTTTCTATGAGAGAACTAAATACAGGCAGAGAAAAATAACCTTACCCTAGGAATATATCCTCCTTAAAACAAATTGCGAACATCCTATTGGAGATTATTCATTTGGGGTCTCAGCCCTTTCAACCAAAGATGACTTGCTGAACAAAGATATGATTGAAATTAAATCTAAAAGTACTGCATTGACTGTGAGATTTGGATAAAGATATGACAGTTCTTTATTAAAGAATTTAAGGTGTGGACTGGGAAGATGTCTCAACCAATAAAGTGTTTGCTAATAAGACTCAGGATCTTAGTTCAGACCCCAGCCCTCACATAAAAGCAGAGTATGGCATGGTGGCACACACGTGTAAACCCAGTGCTTGAAGAAACAAAGTCAGGGTGATCCGTGGAGTTTACTGGACTGCAAGTCAAGCTGAATCCCTGAGTTCCAGATACAGTAGGACACCCTACCTCACAAAAAATAAACAGTTTAGTCAGACTTTTACCTCTGGCATAAACACACATGTGCACAAAAGCGCAAACACATATACAGTCATACAATACATACAAAAAGGTTAAGAAGAAAAAACCCTACTTTTTTATTATTTAGCAATTATCTTTCACAATAAACCACAGTGACTGAAATTCTGCCTGGTACCGCCTTCTCTGGATACCAGCTCTGACATAGTTAAAAGTAAAGTCACTCTGGCAGGCTCTTCCTGTCCTTTCTTGGAGTGTGCATACGTGTCTCTCTGTCTCTCTGTCTCTCTCTGTCTCTCTCTCTCTCTCTCTCTCTCTCTCTCTCTCTCTCTCTCTCTCTCTCTCTCTCTCTCTCTCTCTCTGTAATAAATGTCCAGTTCTGTCTATGCCTGCAAAAAAAAGTCACTCTGGCAGTTACCAACACTAAAGTTTTTAGCAGGACCCTTGACCTGTTGCTGCCTTTCTTTTTTATCGCCACCTTGATAAGTAACTAATACTGTATTTATCTCCAGATTTCTCTATGCAGATATGCATAAATCTAATAGGAAGGAAATGTGCACATTTGAAGTTAAGGGAAGTGGTTCTTTGTCACAGAATTTAAAAGATTCAGAAAGTTTATAAACAAGAAAGTCCCTTCAGATTAAGAAACAGTAGAGCTTGAAGTTTTCCATTCTAGAAAACTTCATGCTCTAAACCCAACATTCATTAATGAAGACCAGTATGGTACCAGGTCCTCCTTCCCCCAATCATAAGGATATATTATAAATTCCAGTAAGTTTCCTACAGTCCAGAGTTTGTTATGGGGGAATTTATTTAGCTCTAGTGCAGCATTTGCTGTGTGGTGTAGAAGGCTACCTTAAAACAAAACTGAAGTAGTCCTCAAACACTTGTATCATGCATTACTGCGGCGAGACACCTTGAGTGACCACACTGATTTCCATGGATCTTGCCTTCTTGAAAGGAAATATGCTGTGGATTGTAGACATACACAGAGAAGTCCCTCTCACTGCAACTAAGAGTGCTGATAGGAAATATGGTGACTTTCTTCTCTTCTATTAAGTTGAGAGACATAGACATAGGAGAACCATAGTGCCCAGAATTGTTAAGTCATGGATTTGTCCCTTTAAACTTGGAGCTCACAGCCAGAAGATTCATTTCAAGTTCACTCTTGGAGCTGGCAGACCCCAAACCAGAACAGTGAACTCACAAGCAAGTCTTGGCCAGAAGAGAAAATCCAAGAAAAAAGATTTGGCCACATTCTGCTAAGACCAGAGAGACTAGTCTCCAGCAAGAATAACCAGGGAACATTAACAATCTCCCTATCCCTGAAGTCCAAGACTGAGTTATAGTAAATGTCCCCATGCCTCTGAGGCATGTGCCTGTAGCTCCATTATACACAACACTAACACCCATGCTCAGAGAAAATGTTTGAAGAGTTAAACATTCCCTTTGTTCTACATAAAGCCAGCATCACTGCTGGCTTACCAGAAGCAGTGCAAGCATGAATAAGACCCTATTCTGACAATTCTGACTCAGCCTATCTAGGGAAACAGATTAGTCTCCTACCCACAGCCACCAATTCCAGCCACTGCTGTAACCTCTACTTAACAGAAATAATAAACAAGTGTGGTCTCAATAAAACCCTGATGTAGGCCAAGCCTAACTATCTGCCTTCTTGTACATGGACTCGCTCTGGCCTGGAAATACGTGGAATCTTATATCCTTACCTCTTGAGGTTTATAAGTGCCAAAACCCAGGGCAGGAATGAAGTGGCCATCATTTAGTTTGACAAACTGCTGTTTGGAACTCATGGCCTGTCACTCCTCTGCCTAAGAATGTCTTGAATCTTCTTATGCCTTGAAGGGGAAGTTGGCAATCTTCATTATATCAGATTCCTATCTATAGGCTAACAAGTGGCACTCCCATTCTTCTGGTTAACCATTCTTACTTGGGGGCTAGTGTTTAACTCTTTCTATACCCTAGTTAATGATTAATTAGTGCTACTGTCTGGCTAATGGTTAAACAATATTGCTCAATGCCTATTGTGTAATACAAGTATTGCCTGTCTAATGTTCAGTCAACAGAAAGGATGCAGTAAAGTTAAATCATTATATCACATGTAAGAAGGGAAGCTACTCATCTTCATATAAGGATGAATTTTAAACAAATTACTATATACTGATAAAGTATTTGTTTCTTATAATGTTCTCTTTATTATTGCATGTATTATATATGATATATTATTGCATATATTATATATTTGAGGAGAAGAGATTGATTAAATAACTATAATACTTCAGACATTTATTGTCATTTGATCATTATGAAGCCTCTACTTGGCCTTTTATCCTTGGAAATAACGAGCTAGCACTTAACATAGAAACATATTCAAAGAACAAAGAAGCCACAATTGGACATTTCAAAAATTTTGATACTCCATAATTAAATTTATTCAATAATTAAAATTAAAGGGTTAGTCTTTTTAAATTTTTTCCTGTATTTTTCCATTGTCATTGTCCCAAGTACAATCCTGAAATACATAAAGGGGACAACACAGAACAGTGCTTAGTGACTGATAAATCATTGACAACTACTGGGTGTTATTTTATAACAAGCAAAGGGACTTAGCTATTACTACAGAACTCATTTATTAGATAATTTTGAAATATTTGTGTATATGTGCTAGGAATGTGTTGTCAGATACTGTTTGTTAATGCTCATCTGCTCTGACCCAAAATAATCTCACAGAAATCCTATTATTTGCATTAGAAATATTTCTTAAGACCAGTCTCTGTTCTGAAACAAATAATTTCAATCAGACCAAATCAAACTGAATAAAAGATGCCCATGTTTAATTACTGCAATGATCCCAGGTGGCCCAGGAAAGCATGGTTAGGGGAAGAGAGAGACAGGGGAGACCATGAGAAACCTGGAGACCACCTGCTCCTTTTCTGGGCAGAAGCCTAATAGTCTGTGAGAGTGGTCCTGACCCTCCCCAGGAGAGATCAGCACTTGGCAGACTTTCCCAGAGTTGAAGTCTGGAACAAGGCAACTCCCAGGAGAGGGGGCTTGAAATGGAGTTTCCTGCTCCATTCCTGCTCCATTGGCACTCCAAGGATGGGCATATACTCACAGGGTAGTCCATCCTATCACAAAGACCCTTCTTCAAATATATTCATTGTGACTTTAATCATAATAACCGATAATGTGGAAACAACCTAGATTTCGCTGAAGTAAAGAATGGATTAACACAAATGTACTACATTTTCACAGTGGAGCATTACTCAGCTGTTTAAAAAAAAGACATGAAATTTGCAGGTAATGGATGGGAACTAGAGAAAAGAACCTTCCTGATTAGGTAACCCAGACCCAGAAAGATAATTATTGCATGTATACACTTATAAGTAGACAATAGCTGTTAAGTAAATAATAACCAAGCTACAACTTGGAGACCCAGAGAGGTTAGGTAAAGAGGAGGGCTTTGGGGGGGGGGGGGGGACACATGGATCTCACTGGAAAGTGGAAATAGAATAGATTTTTCAGGTGGACTGGGTGCCGATGGGAACTGGAGCAGAAGCAATCATGTGTGCGGAGGAGATGGGATGGAGGAAGGGAATGTGGGGAGAGAAGGCTGGATATTCTTCTCTGTGTATTATGGTAGAATCATTCAATCAAACTAATGAACATATCCAACACTTCACCGTTTTTGTTTTCCTCAAAGGAAGAAGAAAAACTCTGATTCTGGGCCTACTTAGGAATTTAAGAGGGAGAAGAAAAAGGTAGTTGTGGAGGTGGGATCTAGTGTTAGGGTGGGATCTTTGGTAGTGAACTCTAAAATCAAATTACATCTTTGGTCCACAGCTTTCTTTAGATTTTCATCTGGTGATGGAATCTCTGCATATGATTCTCCCATGCTGAGCCATCAGGCGTGTGGTTCTAATCAGATCTCTGTCCTGTTATTATCATGTCCTTCAGCCTCCCCAAACTCTAAACTAAATAAAATTAGAGAAAGTGTTTTACACTGTTCTACAGAAAGTACTTCTAGAACAATTTGTTAAATGGAATATGAGAAAGTTCTTATGCTCTCTTACAAAATAAATACATAGCAATTCAAAAAGTAGTCGGCATCTTCTGAACAATCATTGTCACAGGAAGAACTTTGGAGGGAGATAGAAATATTGTGTGCCTTGATTGTGTTGTATCGCAGGTAATCTGTGGGAAAGTGGTGCATGTTGGGATCTGTAGTCTGTGCCTACCTTGGCACAGTTTGAGGCTGGTGAGAAACTCTTCCCAGGGCCTAAGAGTGAGCTGTTGTTGCCAGATCCAAAAGACCCATTAAGGAATTGTAGTGATGATGTCCTGCTCTGCTCACTGTACTTAGCTACTTGCATTTTTCAGACATTTGGCTCCCTGTCCCCTGTGGGCTGTGAAATTCCCCAGAATCCCCTCCTTGAGCTGCTGCCCCACTAGGTAGCTGAATTGACACCTGCTCAGGCTTCTATTCTACTGTGTTGCAACCCTCACATACTCTCAGCTCAAGGCTACATGCTCACAGCTGCAGCTATCCTCAGCCAGGTTGTGCACCACCTGTGTTCTTCAGTTAGACATGCTATGCAGCCTTATGCTCTGTGGTCATCATCAGAAGATTTGGTGGGACAATTGGAAACTCTTAAAGGGAGAAATTAGTTTAAAAAGACAAAAGAGAAGTTATTTCCCACATTAAAAAAAATGGGAACCACTATTACAAAGGAGAGAATTACATCTCTGTGTGATTATACAATAGATGGCTTAAAATTGAAACAATTAAATGAAAGGATAATCAATCTAACTGGCATTGACGTAATGTTAATTATCACTTTGATAATCTTTATTGTTGGTTTGATAATTCTTGGCTTATCCTTTAAAAAGTTGGTGGCCGGGCGGTGGTGGCGCACGCCTTTAATCCCAGCACTCGGGAGGCAGAGGCAGGCGGATCTCTGAGTTCAAGGCCAGCCTGGTCTACAAGAGCTAGTTCCAGGACAGGCTCTAGAAACTACAGGGAAACCCTGTCTCAAAAAAACAAAAAAAAACAAAAAAAAAAAAAAAAAAAGTCGTTGGTATGAGTGTCAAGATACAGCACTTAGAAAAAATTATTAAAACAGATCATGGAAATATTCAGATCTAGACAGAGGAATCTGAAAGGGAACCCATCTCAGCATTGTACTCTAAGGTTAGAGGAGAATAACCTAAAGTTGTCAAAAAGCAAACTTTAATTTATTCAGTCACTTTACAGAAACAACTGCCAGATGATAGATATTCTCAAAGCTGTGAAAGAGATGAATGGATTTCTGTGGACATTATAGATTTAAGGAGATCCAAGGAAGCAATAGTCTCATATAGAAGCATTCACTTTTTGTGAAGCAGGTGTTAAATTCATGATCAACTTGTAATCGAATTATCCCTCAAGACTTGAGAGACTTGATTACAGCAATCTTGGAGTCTGGTCCTCAGTTACAATGGAGGACCTGATGGAAATATGAGGCTATGACCATAGAACAATGAAGTAGGGCTAGAGATATGGAAATTTCCCAATATCAACTTCTTGTAGAGGGAGATTATGCTAATATACAAAGGCAATCTGTTTATGATGACCACACCATGGCCTTATGCCATTCAGCAGTTTTGAATGTTTGTGACAGAATTGTAGAAAGATTTACTACAGCAGTAATAGAATGATACCAAAATCAGAAGCTAGACAATAATTAAAACTCTGAATTTTAAAAATGCTAATGTACAATGCAAATGAATAATTACATCATGAAAGGCAACATCAGCAACCATGGAGGAATGGATCTGAGATACAATCAATATTGAATTTCATGACCATGATGATGCTTGGATAGGAGAGGTGATTTCCTGAGGTTTGAAGAAAATTTGAAATATAAAGTGTTTTAATCTCTGTAAGAAAGGTGTGTGGGTTTCCTTTGTGCCATGTATAACTTTAATAAATCACTCAATTCTACAAATTTCTTTATTTCTGTGTTGACCCATTTTTTATTCATAAAGAGATGTTTATTGTTTAAACTCTTTCCATGAGTTTGTAAGCTTTCTGTTGCTTCTGTTGTTGATATCCATCTTTAATCTGTGCTGATCTGATAGGATGCAGGAAGTTATTTCAATGAAACTTGCTGTGTGAGTGTGTGTGACAGACTTTGGAGAAAGTTCCATAAAGTGTACAGAAGAATGCCTATACTTTTGTGTTTGGGTGAAATGTTCTATAGATATCTGTTAAGTACACTTGGTTTATTACATTTGATAGCTCCAGTATTTCCCTATTTAGGTTTTGTTTAGATAACCTGTCTCCCACCATCAGTGTGTGAAGTTCAATATTTTGATTTAACTTTTAAACTGTGGTATTTTTTTTAACTGACTTGGGTGCCCTTGCATATGGGGCCTAAATGTTAAGAATTGACATGTCATCTTGGTGAATTTTTCCTTGCAGTATATACTGTCTTTCTGATTACTTTTGGCTTGGTCTATTTAGTTAGATACTAAAATGAATATACCACGAGCTTGTTTCCTGAGTTCACTTGTTTAAAATATCATTTTTTCCAATCCTTTATGCTGACAGAATGTCTATTTTGATGTTGAGATGTGTTTCTTTGATGCAGCAAAAAGATGCATCATGGGTTTTGTTTTGTTTTTGTATCTATTCGGTTATTCTGTTTTATTTAATTGGGGAATGAAGACAATGATACTTACAGATAGAGATATCAATGACCAGTGGTTATTAATTCCTGTTATTTTTTATGTTGTTGAATGTGATTTGTATGTATGTATATGCATGCACATGTATTTGCATGTGGTATGTGTTTCTCTTCCTTTAACTGTGATTATTTATCCCCTGTGTTTTCATGGGTGTAGTTAACCTCCATAGGTTGGAGATTCTCTCCTAGCGCCATCTGTAGATCTGCATTTGTAGATAAATAATGCTTAAATTTGGTTTTATCATGGAATATCATCTCCATCTATGGTGATTAAGGGTTTTGCTAGGAATAGTCATCTGGGCTGGCATCTGTGGTCTCTTAGGATCTCTAGTACATCTGTCCAGGACTTTATGAGTTTTAGGGTCTCCATTGAGAATCCAGATGTAATTCTGATATGTCTGCATTTATGTATTACTTGGTCTTTTTCCCTTGTAATTTTTAATATTTTTTGTTCTGTATGATTAGTGTTTTGATCACTGTGTGGCAAGAGGGACTTCCTTTTTTGGTGCAATCTATTCAGTGTTCTGTATGCTTCCTGTACATTTTTAGGCATCTCCTTCTTTAGGTTAGGAATATTTTATTCAATGATTTTGTTGAAGAGATTTTCTGGGCCTTTGATCTGTGTTTCTTCTTTCTCTATTCCTATTATTCCTAGATTTGGTCTATTCATAGTTTCCTTGATTTTCTGGATATTTTGTGTCAGAAAATTTTTGAATTTAACATTTTCTGTAAACAATATATCTATTTTTTTCTATCGTATCTTCAACACCCAAGATTCTGTCTTCCATCTCTTGTATTTTGTTGGTTAAAGTTGCTTCTGTAGTTCTTATTCAAATTCCCAAATTTTTGGTTTCCAGCATTTCATCAGGTTGGGTTTCTTCATTGATCCTATCTCCATCTTTAAGTCAGGAACAGTTTTATTTCATTGAAGGTGCGTGGTTGATCGGCAGTTATGATTCACCAGACAAGCTTTAATATATATATAAGTCAGTTTTAATAAAGGAAAGGAAAAGGAACTTACAAATCCAAGGTTCCAGCGAGGAGGGCAGGAAAACAAAGAGCAGGCAGGCCGCAGGCCCGCAAGATTTTATAAGTCAATATTAGCCTAAGGGGGACACGCCTAAGAGGGACACGCCTAAGAGGGACACGCCTTTAGACCAAGGGGGACACGCCTTTAAACCAAGGGGGACACGCCTTACAAAACAAGGTTTTGGGCTAGGCTTCCCCTTCATCTCCCCCTTTTGTCTAAATAAGACAGAACCAAACCAAATACAACTATATTCAATAGGAACAAATAATAAATATAAAATTACAAACAATATTAAGAAGAAACATATAACAAAAGTTTTACTAAGCATTCTATTTCAAGGAGTCTAAATAATGTAGAGGGTAACTACAATTATCTAATCTTCAACCCCATCAAAGATCTGAGAAGGGAAGTAATATTACTTAAGCAACCAGGAAGTACAAACAAGAAACTTCCAAAATGTGCAACAAATGACAGAGACAACTAACTACCTGGGCAGTCACCCAAAGTTTCGTTTTGCAATGTTGAGGCAACCAACTTTGGCTAAGGCCTAACACAACTGACATAACATTTTTCAAAGGCAAGGAACTTTTTGTAGAACTGTCCAACCCTGTCTTGGCAAGATAAGACAATCCTGTTTTTATCCATTTACGGATACTCTGAAACTCTGTCAGTGGTCGAGGTATGGGCTTTTTCTTTGCCTAAAAGCCACTTCTGCCAAGAAGAAGACAAGCTCCCAGTGGAGTGTCTTTGGTGCTCAACATTCTCTCGGGAGTAGAGTGGTGTTGCCAGGAGTGATTGTGTCTCATAAGTACCAAACTCTAGGTTATATTAAAGGCCAGGTTCTACAGCTCTTCAAAGAGGTCGAAGATTATACTATCTATACTAAATATAATTTCTATGTATCTAAAAAACCTGAAAAACAACTGTGCAATAAATGAGGACAATATCCCCAAACGTAAACAATGTCATTATACAAATAATATCAGAGGTAGAAATGTAGATTGCAATATGATAAATATCTCAATATAACAATTGTTTTAAACAGAGGTAGAAGCATACTCTCATACAATAGAGGTAGAAGCATACTCACATACAATGTTCAATATACAAGAATCAACACCAATGCAATTTTCTAATAACAATAATTCACAAATACTAATCATCCCATCAAACCAGGTAATCCCCCTCCCCTTTTTTTTTCATAAACACCCCTGAGTCCATATAATACCTCCCCCATCCCCTCAACCCTATACCATCTACTAAATGATGTCCCTAAACCAGAGGGCAAACTCTGTTGGGAGAGGGGGCGTCGTCCTCTAAGATTGCTTCTAGCTGACATGGGGGCGACGTTCTTCTCAGGGGGTTCCATGAAAGCAAATGATGGTAAAATTCCCAGAATAACATTTGGTCGAGGAAATTGTAACTAGCCTCTGAGTGTTTTGAGGAGGTCCGGCCAGAGTGTTGTCAAAATTGTACACCATTTGAAACTGTCTTGTGTAGTTGGTACCAAAAAAAAAAAAACCAAAAAAAGGTCTAATTTTAGCGCTATTAAAAACATGACGTCATAGTAACCAGGTGAAATTGATGTTGTGGGGCCCCATCTTCATCCTGGAAACTTCAAAGATTACTGAAGGAAAATTTGTTGTTTGTTACAGGAAAGGTAAACATTATCTACAAAGACATATACAGACATATATATTCGATGAAAGGTATAATAAAGACAGACAGATATGAGGAAAGGCAAAGAAAGTTTATCAAGTATCATCATCATCATCATCATCATCATTATCATTATTATTATTATTATTATTATTATTATTATTACTATTATTATTCTGTCCCATTTCATGGCTCCTGACCTGAGACAGAAACTCTGAGATATCCCTTATAAACAGGCTTGGAATTGAAGAAGGACTGAGCCATAGTCCAACTCCAAAACCAGCTCTATATACATATAAATAAAGGCACAGTATATATGTAAAAAAAATGTTTTATACTTACTAAACATATTCGGGTTCTGTGTTGATCCATATTAGGTTGTAACTAGTGTCCATGCATCAGTATTTAAATATCCAGGGTCCCTTAAGTTCTTTGAAGATGAGTGGTTTCCTGTGGAGATAAGAAAAGAACCCTGCCCCCAACCTATATGCTTTTCTTACCATCAGTATGATCATCATCCTTGTGAATGAATTATTTTTCTTTTCCAAGGGGCTTCTTCTCTTCAAACCGAACCTTTATTAATTTTGACGGTATCCACAATTTTTCCTCTCCTGTGGAGACAAGAGCAAAACCCCTTCCCCAACGCAGCACATCTCCTGGCTTCCACTGCGAGGTCAGCACATCCTTGAAATAAACTGGTTGATTTAATTCAGCAGACTTTTCCATTATCCAATGTCTTTCTGCAGCCGTTGTCCCCTTCTCATTAGCGTTGAGAAAATTCAAGGTTAATAAAGCACTATGTAACCTATTTCTAGGGGTATTTTCCACCCCTTTCTGTTTGTTTAACATATCCTTTATAGTTCTATTTGATCTTTCTATGACTGCTTGACCTGTAGGATTGTATGGTATACCTGTAACATGCTTAATATTGTAATAAGCAAAAAACTGTTTCATTTTCCTAGAGACATAAGCTGGACCATTATCTGTCTTTATTTGTGTAGGTATACCCATGATGGCCATAACTTCTAATAAATGAGTGATTACTGAATCAGCTTTTTCTGAGCTTAAAGCAGTTGCCCATTGAAAACCTGAATAAGTGTCAATGGTGTGGTGTACATATTTTAATTTGCCAAATTCTGCAAAGTGAAACACATCCATCTGCCAGATTTCATTCCTTTGAGTGCCCTTTGGATTAGCCCCTGCAGGCAGTGGTGTTTGGTTATAAAAAGAGCAAGTAGGGCATTTCTTTACAATTTCCTTAGCTTGTTGCCATGTAATAGAAAATTCTTTCTTCAAGCCTTTGCTATTGACATGATGTTTTTTATGAAATTCAGAGGCCTGCAGCACACTACCAATCAGCAATTGATCAATTTCTGCATTACCTTTTGCTAGAGGACCTGGCAGACCCGTATGAGATCGGATGTGTGTTATATACATAGGGCAAAGCCTGTTCCTGATCATGTCTTGTACCTGGATAAACAATGAGGTTAGTTCTGTATCATCAGGTATAAATTCAGCAGTTTCAATATGTAAGATTACTCTTTCTGCATATTGTGAATCAGTAACTATATTAAGCGGTTCTTTAAAATCCCTTACCACCATAAGAATGGCATATAATTCTGCCTTCTGGACAGAATCATAAGGGCTTTGTTCCACCTTACTCAAATCTTCTGATTTGTAACCTGCTTTCCCTGATTTATTAGCATCAGTATAAAATGTACGTGCTCCAGTTATCGGAGCATCACGGATGATTCGAGGGAGAATCCAAGAAGTTCTCTTTATAAAGTTAAGCCTCTTGCTTTTCGGATAGTTGTTATTGATTTCTCCCAAAAAATTAGCGCAAGCTCTTTGCCATGGTTCGTTATCTTCCCACAACTTTTTTAGTTCATCAGCAGTGAAAGGCACTATAATTTCTGCTGGGTCTATGCCTGCTAGTTGACGAAGTCTCAATTTGCCTTTTATAATTAATTCAGAGACTTTTTCCACATAAGTTTTTATTTTCTTACTTGGTTTATGTGGTAAAAAGATCCATTCTAAGATAATATCATCTCTCTGCATTAAAATTCCTGTAGGAGAAATTTTGGAAGGCAATATGACGAGAATACAACTGAGCTCTGGATTCACCCTGTCCACATGTGTCTCTTGTAATTTCTCTTCAATCATTCTCAGCTCCTTTTCTGCTTCAGCTGTTAATTCTCTGGGACTGTTTAAGTCTTTTTCACCATCCAAGGTTTTATTTAAATGAATTATCATATCAGGTGTTATGCCAACAGCTGGTCGTAAGCTGGAAATGTCTCCTAACAACCTTTGAAAGTCATTGAGAGTCCGTAACCGATCTCTC
Organism: Arvicola amphibius; assembly: GCF_903992535.2. Classification (NCBI taxonomy): domain Eukaryota; kingdom Metazoa; phylum Chordata; class Mammalia; order Rodentia; family Cricetidae; genus Arvicola; species Arvicola amphibius. The sequence goes on along the minus strand of NC_052052.2, from coordinate 108,766,434 downwards.
CTAATTTGTGCTTTTTGTGTCTTAATTTTTTGTAAACCTATTTTATAACCTAGATAATTAACAGAATCTCCTCTCTGAATTTTTTCAGGAGCAATCTGCAATCCCCATTTAGGTAAAAGTATTTTTACTTCTTCAAACAGTCTTTCTAAAGTAGCCATGTTTGAATCAGATAACAGAATATCATCCATGTAATGATAAATTATAGAGTTGGGAAATTGCTTGCGTATTATTTGCAATGGTTGATTTACAAAATATTGGCACAGGGTGGGAGAGTTCAACATGCCCTGTGGGAGGACGGTCCACTGGTATCTCCTTGTAGGTTGAGAGTTATTATAAGTAGGCACTGTGAAGGCAAACTTTTCTCTGTCTTTTTCTTGTAAAGGTATAGTGAAGAAACAATCCTTTAAATCAATTACTATGAGAGGCCATCCTTTTGGTAATAAAGATGGCAGAGGAATTCCAGATTGCAGAGAGCCCATAGGTTGAATAACCTTATTGATAGCCCTGAGATCTGTCACCATTCTCCACTTACCAGATTTTTTCTTAACAACAAATACAGGAGAATTCCAAGGGCTGGTAGATTCTTCTATATGTCGAGCATCTAATTGCTCTTGTACCAGCTGTTCTAAAGCCTGCAACTTTTCCTCAGCTAATGGCCATTGCTTTGTCCATATTGGTTTCTCAGTCAACCATTTTAGAGGCAGTGCTGTTCGTATCTCTGAAGGGCCATCAATTGCTTTGCATTCTTGTACAGCCCGAACAGCCGGTTTCCGCCTTCTGTAATATCTTTTAATATTTCCCTCGGTGATAGAGGCTCTAGAAGCAGCAGGAATGTTAATTTGGGTATTCCATTGCTGCAACAGGTCACGGCCCCATAAATTCACTGCAATATTGGCTACATATGGCCTTAATTTTCCTATTTGTCCTTCTGGCCCTATGCATTCAACCCATCTCGTGCTCTGCCTTACTTGAGATAGGGTTCCAATTCCCAGGAACTGAACATTTACATCCTGAAGAGGCCAATACGGATGCCAAGATTCTGGAGTAATGATACTTACATCCGCACCTGTGTCCAGTAGGCCAGTAATAAAAATGCCATTTACACATACTCTTAACTTTGGTCTTTGTTCATTTATAAAAGTCTGCCAAAATACACGTAACTCATCTTTCAGGCCATTTTTGCTTTTAACAGCAGGCATTGGGCTTTCTAATTTTCTTGACGAGGCATGTTCTCGGCAGTAACTGGAAATGACTGGACCACATTCGCCATGGGGGCCTGCGAGAGGCCCCCCATTGAGTTTCCCAGTGGCAACAGGTTGCCTTGTCTATCTCTTGTTGACCTGCACTCATTTGTCCAGTGTCTGCCTTTTCCACATCTCCTACATATACCTGAAGGCTGAGTCCTCCTACGTCTGTTATTTCTAGAAGAGGCATTATTATTATTATTGTTATTATTATTATTATTATTATTGTTGTTGTTGTTATTATTATTATTATTATTTCTGAAAATCCGTTGTCTGCAATTCCTTTTAATATGTCCCATCTTGCCACAATTAAAACATTTGGTAACTTGATGCCTCCTTTTTGCATTAGAAATTGCTTCTTCGACCCATGCTTCAGTGCCATAGTCAAATGATTCAACATTCATTGTATGTAAGACCCATTCGTCCAAGGGCGCTGATCTCATCTTTAAAGGCCCCAGGATCCTTTTACACTCCACATTGGCATTCTCATAAGCCAAAGATTCAATTATTATACGTCTTGCTTCTGGGTCAGATATCCCTATCTGTACAGCTTTAGTTAGCCTTTGTAAAAAATCACTAAAGGGTTCTCTCTGACCCTGTTTAACTCTGATATATGATTCCAGTCTCTGTCCTGGGTCTTGAACCCTGTCCCAAGCCTTTAAAGCTGCTGTAGTACATATGGATAGGGTGTGTTCATCATAATTCGCTTGTTCCAGAGGATCGGAGAAAAGTCCTTCACCTAGAATTTGATCTAGGGAGATCTCAATTCCCTTTGCTCTTTCCTGCTGTTCTAAAAGTTTAGCCTCTTGTCTGAACATGCATTTCCAATTTAATTGTGACCCACTCTCTAGAACAGCTGATACTAATTGTACCCAATCATGGGGCGTTGCCTTATTGCTTATAGACCAAGTTTTGAGCATCTCTCTAACAAAGGACGAATGTAGCCCAAAGTTCATAATAGCTTGTTTAATTTCTTTGAGATCATTCATACGGACGGGTTCCCATGTATATTCCTTGATGACTTTAGGGTTTTTGGAACCAGTCACCTTTTCTGACGTTACTATTGGAAAGGCAGGTAGAACTTTATGGAAATTATCCCGGAGAGTTTTACTCATTGACGGAGTTAAATTTCGCCTTTGTACCGTTTGCTCCTGTTCTATAATTTCCTCAATCTTTTCTAATCTGCTTACTATTGCCTTCTGTAAGGCCTGGATCTCCTGTCCAGAATTATGCTCCAAGGCCTTCATGGAGGATTCCAAAACATGAAGTTTGTCCAGTAGAGTTAGTATCTCATCCTTGGATAGAATTTTCATGGCATGAATTGTGCCTTCTTGTATTGACAATCTGTCAGCCAATCTGTCATATCCTTTAGACAAAATCCGATTTTCACATTCAGCAGTTTTAATTCTCTCTGATAATGTTTCAGACAGGGACTGAAGTTTACGATCCAAATCAGCTGTTCTCTCCTCCACAGCAATGAGTCTCTCCTTAATATCAGACTGTAGTTTTTCTAAATTTTGCTCATTTGACCGAGTCATATCAGACAAAGCCCTATTCCCTTCCTTGAGACCTTCAAACTCTTTCTTGGTGTCAGTCTGAATTGTTTTTGCAAATACCTCGACCGACTTAAAGTTGTCACTCAAAACAGTTGTGCCCTTTCTTAAGCATTCAACCTCTGTCCTAAGAATCCTGGTTTCATTCTGTAAGGACTTTATCATTTTTCTATTTTCAAACCATGTAAGGGAGAAACCAAATACGAGAAAAATTGCAAGCCCTATAAACATCCAAGTTATGGGAATATCATATGTATCCTGTAATATTTCTACCATAGTATAATTAAATAGATTGCAGAAGCTTTCAACGGTGATATGGTCAGACATTTTTTTTTTTTTTTAATCAAAAGAAATTTTACCTGAAATGACCGTTCCCTGCCAGTAGGTCGCTAGGGCAATAACCGCTCGGCCAAACCGAGTCTGCAGTACCAGCGGAGCTCGATGTTGGGACTCCGGCAGTAACCGCTAGTCTCCGGCAGGTCAGGGCCCAGGCCGAACTCAGCCGGGACTGGTGCTGCCTGAGGGGTTAGCGAGCTCGGACTGAGTCACCCGCGCACACACACACACGTCCTTTGCTCCGTACAAGCGGGGCTGGGACAGGCTAGTCTGGGAAACTGCTCTGAAGCAATCAAGAGCCCAAGGCCGAATCCCTGCCACGCAGTGTGGGAACTGGAGCTGAAGGCTCCCAAATGCCCTAGTTGGACGCCAAATGAAGGTGTGTGGTTGATCGGCAGTTATGATTCACCAGACAAGCTTTAATATATATATAAGTCAGTTTTAATAAAGGAAAGGAAAAGGAACTTACAAATCCAAGGTTCCAGCGAGGAGGGCAGGAAAACAAAGAGCAGGCAGGCCGCAGGCCCGCAAGATTTTATAAGTCAATATTAGCCTAAGGGGGACACGCCTAAGAGGGACACGCCTAAGAGGGACACGCCTTTAGACCAAGGGGGACACGCCTTTAAACCAAGGGGGACACGCCTTACAAAACAAGGTTTTGGGCTAGGCTTCCCCTTCATTTCATCTCCTTGCACAATTCATGTCTTCCTGGAATTCTTTACGGAGTTTATTTGATTTCATCACACTGTTTGCTTCTATTTTCCTAGAGACTCATTTATTTCCTCCTTAAGGGCCTCTTTCGTTTCACACAGGCTATTTTCAGGTCCTTTTCATGGGTTCCGCTATGTTGGAATATTCAGTGCCTGCTGTGGTAAGGTTGCTGGGCTCCAGGGTAGACATTGTCCTGGTCGTTATTAAGTGTGTTTTTATACTGATGGGATTGGAGGCCTGCGTGATGGTATCTGGCTTTGTCTTTGTTGGGTGAATGTTTTGTATCTTGGCTTCTGCTTTCTGCCTGGGACTTATGAGAGTGTGTTGACTATGTTCTGCCTGGTAGGAAATTTCTGTGGACCTGTTTCCCTGCTGCGGTGTTTCCTGAGAATGTCTGCTGGTGTTGGGATGCTGGGATCATGGAATAAGTTGGAAGGAGGAAAATTAGAGAACATCTTTGCTGCTGAGGATGGGTTCAGAGGAGAAAAGGAGAACATGGTAGATTTTCTGCTACAGAGCTGGAAATGAGATTGGGAGACTGGATCTGCAGTAGCTGCAGGAAAGCTGTGGTTCTGCAGTCAGCCTAATTATTACCCTGCCAGGAATGGTCCTTGTCTTAGCAGGAAGTGCCTGCTGGAATTGGGGACTAGAAGGAAGCAAGGAGTAGGCTGAGGGACATTAGAAGAGGAAGATCTTTGGAATCCACAGGAGATGGGAACAGTGGGCCAGGGAAGGTTACCACAGGTGTTCTTTCTGCTGAAACGCTGAGCATGATACTAGGGGATTGCTTCTGTGGAAGAGAGGGAGAAGAGGACATCTGCAGGCAGCCTACCTGGTTTTCTGGCTGACACTGGCTGTGGGTTATTAGGGGGTGACTGCTGCAGTTGGGGGGTTGGATGAAATGACAAGTCGGGGGAGGAAGGTCAGGAGGGAATGGTCTGTGGGATCCACAGATGTGGGCAGGCAAGGGTGGAGAAGGAAGACTGCTCTGTTACAGATCTAGGAATGAGATTGTTGGGGCTGGCAGTGGAAAAGTTTTATGGACGGGAGGAGAGAGTAGTGAACATCTTCATTTAGCTTGTTACCCTGGCCTGCTAGGCAGCTGTGTTCCCAGGGAATGCCTGCTGGTGTTGGAGGCTGGGGTCAGGGGATGAGTTGGGGAAAGGAAGACTGGAGAAGAAAATCTTTGCGATCTGTTGGGGATAGGATCAGAGAGGAAATGGAGACAGCACAGGTGTTCTGCTACAGAGCAGGATATGAGACGGGGAGGGATTGGATCTGGAGGAGCAGAAGGAGAAGTGTGGACCTACTGTCAGCCAACCTGCCCTGCTCTGTCACTCTTTGGTAGTTTCCCACTTGAATACAAAATATTCAGATAGTATCCATCTCATAATCTCTTCTCCAACTCCTCTGAGAACCCCACACCCTATTATTTTATGAACGCTATGTCTTTTTCCATCTATCATGTGGGTTTCTGGGCTCAAACTCAGATCATCAGAGTGGATGGCAAGTTTCTTTCCCTGCTGAGCCATCTACTGGCTGGTTCTCTAGCTCTAATAAACTGGCAAGGTGAACAGTCTTCAGTATTCCTGTTACAACTGCCATCTGAAAAGCAAATACCTCCTTATCTGCTGTTGAGTAAGCCCAGCAGTTGGACCTTGGGATGGAGTTCAGTTGGTAGAATGCTTACCCAGCATGCGTGAAGCCCTGAATTCAGTCTCCAGAACCATATAAACCTGGCGTGGTGGTGCTGGCCATCTGCACTCCCAGCACTTGGGTGGTGAATGCAGGATGATCGGGAGCTCATGGTTATTCTCGGCTACAGAGGGATTTTGAGGACAGCTTGGAGTGTATGTGAGTCTCTCTGAAGACCAACCAACAAACCCATCCTCATAAAACCCCACAAGACAAACACTGAGTAGTTATCTTCCCATGTAAGGGCCCTGGCTTATGTGAAAGGTGTTGCCGTTGAGCTGAGTCACAGCAGGTTCCTCTCTTCTGTGTTAGATGACAGGTCCTGGAGGGCAGTCAGCACACAGCACTTTACAGTTTTAGAGAGCCCCAGAGAGAAACAAGATCAATGAAGCTCTGCTTCGCCCACAGCCTTCCCTGTCAACCTGAGAAGCAACAAGGCAGTTAGAGGTGGAAGATGTTCTGGTTATCTCCACAGTCACTGACTGGGCGACCTTGGACAAAACACCTGACTTTGGGTGCTTTGGCCTTCCTGTCTGTGAACCAGGCTGGTGGGAGTAAGGGTTCTCTAAATTTTGAAACCATCAAAATTTTGTACTGCTGTAATATTGAATCAAACCACAGGAAGGGAGTATTTACTCAGATACACTGAGAGGCAGTAAAAAATACAAGTACTTCAACTCCTTAGTCAGCACCATTTTGTGTTGAAATCAAAAGTTCAATCCGTGGAAACCATGTAAGGTGGTAGGAAAGGACAGATGCCATAGAATTGTCTTTTGATTTCCACATTGTATACACACACACACACACACACACACACACACTCAATTAGAAGTCAAAATTTAAATAAGACGAGCCATTTCAATTAAATGTTTTCCTTTATAAGAGTTGTGGTCATGATGTCTTTTCACGGCAACAGAAATCCTAACTAAGATAGAAGTTGGTTTCAGGGACCAGAGTACTATTGTGATAGGTTGGACCATGTATTTGTTTGGAGGAATTTGAATTTTGATCCTTTGTGTTATGAAAGCAGTAGAATATTTTAAGCACTGCTTAGTGGACCATACCCATAGGTACATGAAAGCGAGGTGTGATAAGGGTTATTTAACTCTTGGGGGCTCAGTCAAGCAGTTTCAGAGGAGAAGAACTTTAGCATGTTGCCTAGAGATCTTCGTGTGACATTTTGGTGAGAAAGTGGCTGGCTGCCTTTTGTTCTTGTCCAAAGAGTTTGCTTGAGACTAAAGTGAAGTGTTTTGCATTAATTCCCTTGGCAGAAGAAATCTCAAAACAGCCTTGAATAGGTTCTATAGTATGGTTGTTAGTGGTAACTCTAATGATGATTTATTAGCAGAGGTCGCTGAGCAGAGTAATTTACAACAAAACAAAGAGCATGTGGAACTGAAATGGAGGATGTCCTGTTCTAGGAGATAAGAAATGGAATAAAGGGCCCTCTTTCCTTTCTGCCACCGCCATGCCATCCAGACTGAGGAAAACCCGGAAACTCCGGGGCCACGTGAGCCAAGGCCATGGCCGCATCGGTAAACGTCGCAAGCATCCAGGAGGACGCAGGAACGCTGGAGGCATGCATCATCACAGGATCAACTGCGACAAATATCATCCAGGTTATTTCGGGAAAGTTGGTATGAAGCATTACCACTTAAAGAGAAACCAGAGCTTCTGCCTGACTGTCAACCTGGATAAACTGTGGACGCTGGTCAGTAAGCAGACACGGGTTAAGACGAGTTGCTCCCATCACTGATGTCGTGCGATCGAGCGACTCCAAAGTTCTGGGGAAGGGAAAGCTCCCTAAGCAGCCTGTCATCGTGAAAGCCAAATTTTTCAGCAGAAGAGCTGAAGAGAAGATAAAGGGTGTTGGAGGAGCCTGTGTTCTGGTGGCTTGAAGCCACTCAGGGAGGCCAATTAAAAGCTAACATTTTCAAAAAAAAGAAAGAAAGAAGGGAGGGAGGGAGGGAGGGAGGGAGGGAGGGAGGGAGGGAGGGAGGGAAGGAAGAAAGAGAAAGAAAGAAAGAAAGAGAGAGAGAGAGAGAGAGAAGGAAGGAAGGAAGGAAGGAAGGAAGGAAGGAAGGAAGGAAGAAATGGAATAAATGGAGAGGTGATTTCAATCAGTTTCCCATTGCTGAAAGATTTAGGACTCTCAGCTCCTACTCTAGCACCATGTCTGCCTCATTGATGCCACGATATTGGACTGAGTTTATTATTTTCCTTTATAAGAGTTGCCATGGTCATGGAAACCCTAAGTAAGGATACCCCCATCCCTAACCCAAAAGCTATCTTCAATTGATAGCTACTTGAAAATGAAAAACTAGTTTTCTCCAAGGGAGTCTCATTAAGGGGAACAAATCACTCATAATAGTAGGCAGCAGATAGCCAACAATCACAACAAAACTCAGTGGCATCTTTGGAGGTTCTTTGACTCAGGATGCCGAGTCAAGGAATGTTTTTCCCCAAATTCCAAGCCCTTTGCATTTGTATTATGGCTTCCACTCTTGGGTTTTTATAGGATTGTTGTATGTGTGAATGTGTGTGTCTCTTCAACTATGTGTTTCTTGTGTTTTTTCTTTGGCTCTTTTTCTTGTTTGGTTGTTTTGTCATGATTCACTTTGGTTGTCTTTATTATATTTTGTTATTATTCCATAGATTACTGTGGTTTTTTTAATGAGAGACAGGAAGTGTCGATGCAGTTGTGATAGGAAATGGGGATGGCCTGGAAGGAGTAGGAGGAGTGGAAACTAATCAAAATATATCGTGTGAAAAATATCAACTTTCAGTAAAAGAAAAAAGAGAATAACATATTGGGAAATAGTAAATATTCATTATGACCCCAATCTAGAGTGTAATAAAGAAAGAGTTATCGCCAAAATAGATCACAGTGAGCTGCAAAGTGATTTCTCGGCAGTTTGCATTAGAGTGAAAAAGGTGATATAGTTTTCTCCCAAGGCATTAAGTACATAGAAGAACTAAATAGGAACTGGCTTGTTTGGAAGGATAGCTTTAATTTTCTAAGGTAGTGCAGAGGTAAGATCAAGCATACATGTGGAAGCATTTTCTTCAAATGATGAGAGGACAGGGGAAAAGGATAAGACAATTTTATTATGTTATCAATATTTGCCAGTGTCACTTTACCTCTTTACCAATGGTAGAGGAAGTATGAGTATTCTGATTTTCTCTAAATTATATAGAAGACAGCCATTGCTATATTATTAAAAACATTGTTCTTCTGGAAAATCAAAGAAGGAAAATATGGTGCCAAATATACAAATTTATCATGATCATAGCTTAGAAGACTATGAAGCGTAAGTGGTAAGTGAGCATACTGGGGCTCCAGATTTCTGTTTTGAAGATTGAGACTATAAACCATGAACACACGGGACATACTATATGCCGGAGCTAAAGACATATTAGATGAACCCAGTTGTATATGCAGCTAACACCAGCTGCTCTGAAATCTCTCAGTCTAAAGGAAACACTTAATTTGCCATCACAAAAGTATGGTGTGGGGGGGATGTCAATGGAGTCCAGAAAAGGGCTTTGGGACCTCTGGAGTTGCAACTATGAGCAATTGTGATCCACCCAATTAGGCTGCTCGGAACCAAACTCAGATCTGAAGAATAAAAAATGCTCTTAGCCCTAACTATCCTGGCAAGTTTCTAAAGAGGACACATAACCCACTTCAGCACACAGGTCGAGAAGGCTCCCGCAGATTCAGTTTGGACTATTACTAGTTAAATTTATTCACATTGCTAACAGGACAGCAGTCTCTGAGCCTAGGCAGAGACTGTAATGCAAATAGGGCATGGCATTTAAAGGGGAAACCACAAAGAGTTCTTGAGTAGCTACATATGCAAACCAAGAGCTGTTTTGTGCTGGCAGGATTAGGTAGTTAGGCAGACCTGAACATAGTCCTGGAATTTCTGCTTAAGCAAGTTACAGAACCCAAAAAAGAAACAGTTATAACGTTACAAAGTAGATGGTGCAGATGTCTATTTCTGGATGAAGTCCGAGTCAGGGTTACTGAGAACTTGTCTTCCATAGACTAGAGTCAGAGACAAACTGCTAATGGGTACAATGAAAGATTTCTAAGATAATACGGAGGGATTATATGTGTGTGTGTGTGTGTGTGTGTGTGTGTGTACATATATACATATATGACCTGCAACATAGGAGTGTTTGTTGGATAAGAATACTGAATGGTGTTCCAGATGATCCAGATTCAAATCCAAATCCAAGCACCCATGATGTAGCTCACAACCATCTGACCTTTAGTTCTAGGGATCCAAGGTCCTTTTCTGGTTTCTGTAGGCACTAGGCAAGAAATTGTTTCACAGACATACATACAGACTAATTACCTACACATGAAAGGATGCGTTTCCTGCATTTGCACAAACAGTAATGTGTTCCTACCAACACAGTTATAACAATGCAGATCATGGGGGCTGTAATAGTCTGTCCTGTCCCTTTAAGAGACAAGCCCACTCACTCCCTCCTCCATCTGCTGAGGCAGGCAGATCTTCCTTCCTGCTCACAGCAGGAGTCTCTTCCTTTCCTTCTCTCTCCCAAAGAGTCAGCTTCTGTCTCACTCCCTTCTCCCCACTCTTCCCCCATTTCTCTCTATGCTCTTCCCCCTTCTCCTCTTACCCTTTCTCTTCCCCTCCATAACCCACGAAATAAATATCCAACCTCACTCTGCATGGCATGCCTATCTGTCTGTCTCTCACCCACCAGGGCTATGACTCCTCATGGTGCTGGCTGTTCTGTGTCGGCCTCTCATCTGCCACAGGGCTCTCTGCCTGGGACTAGCTGCCCTTTGTGGCCCACAGTGGTCTCAGGATCTGCTGTCCACTGCAGCCACTCAGGGAACAGTGTCATTTTATTTTTACCATTACAGGAGCAGCTCCTGCAGGCTTTTCTGCTTTTATACATACAGCTCCTTCTATTTGGAATCCATTCTTTCAATAGTTAATTTTTATTTTTCTCTTAACTCCAGTTACCCTGTACATCCTCAATTCTTCATGTCAGACTTCAATATGTCTCTCTTGGTACTCTTGTAGCCAGGATTCAACGAATACTGTAGGCAGAGGTTTTTGTCAGGATCACTGGTTCCTCAATACCCACACAGATAATTGTTATTCATTATAAATGATCAGCTGGTAGTTTAGGCTTATTAATAACTAGCTCTTACAACATAAATTAATTCATATTCCTTGTCTACACTCTATTATGTGATGGTACCTTTCTTCAGGCAGGCATGTTTATCCTTCTTCCCTGTGCATTTCCTGGCAACTTCCCTCCTTCTTTGCTGTTCTCTCTTTTTGTTTGCAAGTTCTGCCCAACTTCTACTTCCTAGATATTGATCATTAAGTTCTTTATTAGACCAATGAAGCAACAGATATTCACAGTGAATGAAGACCGTTCCACAGCAGAAAACCTTAGCTGTTTATATATCCATGTATGTTTTTGTGTGTATATACATGTATACTTACACATGTGTACACATTTATGGGTATACACATGCATATATGCATCTAGCCCTTAGAAAAGTTGTTATAATATTATTAGTGTTAATGAATTGGTGGTAATATTGTTAATTGAGATCTTTTGGAAAGTAAATGATGTAGAATGATGGTGATTACGCATTTAGACAAGGAGGTAGGTAGCAAAGAAGGATGTCTCTCAGGATCACTCTAGTGATGGAGAGAGAAGGTAGAGACATTTCAGAACAAGATGGTATGTTCTGTATTTCCAGTTTTAGAAATACTTTGTTATATAGGAAAATGTGCTGCATTGAGAATTCAGAAATTCGGAGAGTTAGTTCTGGTTGTTTTACCTTTTAGATTGTGTTGAGAAAGTCATTTTAACATCCTAGCCTGATACCAATTATGCTAATCAATACCAACAAGATAGCATTTAAACAATCTCAAGATTACTGAAGTGCATAAAGAATGCTGGACATAATTTTATTCTTTTCCATTCCCATAATGACTATAACAAGGCCAATTTTATTATTGCATATAATCCTAATGAACTACCTATAGCATGGAATTTAATAGTATTTTATCTATGTTTCATCTGTAAACTGTGGATTTTATAATAAATGCCTTTCTCTAGCTTCTTTTCAACACTTGGGATTTACAACATGGTCCATCTGGAATTTTTATAATTCATTTGTCTTTTCCTGTAGAACAACAGAGGAAAATTATCATGAGTTTATCTTGGACTTCCTGTTATTTCATTGTTTACAATTGGCTAAGTCATTATCTTGAAAAATATTCAGACCTGATGCCCAGAACCTATGGTAGTAACTTAGGGAGTTTAAAGATGTGATTTCAATTAAGGGTCATAAGATGGGGAAAACATTGTGTTTTATCTCGGTATTTCCTGAGTGTAACCACAGTGTCCTTTAAAGCAGGCTGAAGATTTGTCAAAGCAAATAAAGACTCAGGAAGAAATCTGAGGGTTTCAGTTACAATTGAAAGAAAGCATAGAGCTACCAGGAACCAGAACAAATGAAGAAATGTTCTCTGCTTGAACCTGAGGGAGGGTAGCCCTGGTAATACCCATGTCAGGATGTAAAATTTCTGGCCACAGAATTTCTATGAGCCATTAATCTTATAAATGTGATAACAACAAAATCAACCTAAGCATCTTATGTCAATTATTCAATAATTGCATATGAATTATGAAATAAAAGCACAGGAGAAGCTGCACAACACAAAGATGGAAGCTGATAATGTTGTAAAATATCCTCCTTTTATCATGCAAATCTGAAGGAACTAGGGACCACAGGAAGAAAAACCAAAGTTGTTGCTAAAGTTATCAATTTCAGGATGTTACAGCTGGAATGTGAGACTGGGAGCTGGGGCGTCAGGACCTAAATGTACTTCTGCTCTGTTCTGGCTGACAGACTCTGGGAAAGTGTGGATGGAGCTCTGCACCTCCTTTCCACTTCCTCCCTCCTGAAAAACTGGGCTGAGGATGATGATTATCCTTCCCTAGGGATCTCTGAGGTCATGGGTGGTTTTCAGGCTGAGAGACACGTAACTCTACTCTAGGGTGTGTGTGCGTGCATGTGCGCACGTGTTTGTGCTTGTAACCTCTATCTTGATTTCTTTTTTTAAATTTATTTATTTATTAAAAATTTCCACCTCCTCCCCTCCTCCTATTTTCCTCTTACTATACCCTCCCCCTCCCCCCTCCAGTCCTAAGAGAAGTCAGGATGCCCTGCCCTGTGGGAAGTCCAAGGCCCTCCCCCTTCCATCCAGGTCTAGGAAGGTGAGCATCCAAGCAAACTAGCCTCCCAAAAAGCCAGTACATGCAACATGCATGCAGTAGAATCAAAACCCACTGCCATTATCATTGACTTCTCAGTCAGCCCTCACTGTCAGCCACATTCAGACAGTCCAGTTTGATCATGTGCTCGTTCAGTCCCAGTCCAGCTAGCCTTGGTGAGCTCCCATTAGATCAGTCCCACTGTCTCCATGGGTGGACACACCCTTCGCGGTCCTGACTTCCTTGCTCATGTTCTTCCTCTTTCTGTTCTTCACCTGGACCTTGGGAGCTCAGTCCAGTGCTCCAATGTGGGTCTCTGTCTCTATCTCCATCCATCACCAGATGAAAGTTCTATGGTGATATGCAAGATATTCATCAGTGTGGCTATGGGAAAAGGCCAGTTCATGCACCCTCCCCTCTGCTGCTCAAGGACCTAGCTGGGGACATCTCCTTGGACACCTGGGAACCCCTCTAGAGCCAAGTCTCTTGCCAACCCTAAAATGGCTCCCTTAATTAAGATATCTTCTTCCCTGCTTCCATATTGACCCTTCCTCCATCTCAACCATCCCATTCTCCCAAGCTCTCCCTTATCCTCCCCTTCTCCCTTGTCTTTCCCCATCTTCCGTTCCCCCCACTTAAGGTCATGCTCAACTTCCTTAGAGATCAGAGAAATGCAAATCAAAACAACCTTGAGATACTATCTTACACTTGTCAGAATGGCTAAAATCAAAAACACCAATGATAGCCTCTGCTGGAGAGGATGTGGAATAGGGGGAAGACTCATTCATTTTTGGTGGGAATGCAAACTTGTGCAACCACTTTGGAAATCAGTGTGGCAGTTTCTCAGGAAACTGGGAGTCAACCCACCTCAGGATCCAACAATTCCACTCTTCGGAATATACCCAAGAGATGCCCAATCATACGACAAGAGCATTTGTTCAACTATGTTCACAGCAGCCCTATTTGTAATAGCCAGAACCTGGAAACAACCTAGGAGCCCCTCAATAGAAGAATGGATAAAGAAGGTGTGGCACATATACACTTTAGAGTTCTACTCAGTGGTAAAAAAAACAATGACATCTTGAATTTTGCATGCAAATGGATAGAAATAGAAAACACTTTACTGAGTGAGATAACCCAGACCCAAAAAGAGGAATATGGTATGTACTCACTCATAAGTGGATTCTAGCCATAAAAAAGGACATTGGGCCTATAGTTAGTGATCCTAGAGAAGCTGAATAAGAAGGTGAACCCAAAGAAAAACATATAGTTATCCTCCTGGATATTGGAAGTAGACAAGATCGCCGGGCAAAAGTTGGGTGCACAGGGGTTGGAGGTGGGGAGGAAGGAGAAATGGGGAGAGAGAAGGGAGAAGGGGAGGACTGGGGAGAGCTTGAGGGAATGGGATGGTTGAGATGGAGGAAGGTTGGATATGGGAGCAGGAAAGAAGATATCTTAATTAAGGGAGCCATTTTAAGGTTGCCAAGAGACTTGGTTCTAGAGGAGTTCCCAGGTGTCCAAGGGGATTTCCCCAACTAGATCCTTGGGCAGCAAAGGAAAGAGTGCATGAACTGGACTTCTCCCATAGCCACACTGATGAATATCTTGCATATCACCATAGAACCTTCATCTGGCAATAGATGGAGATAGAGACAAAGAACCATATTGGAGGACTGGACTGTGCTCCCAAGGCCCAGATGAAGAGCAGAATGAGGGAGAACATGAGCAAGGAAGTCAGGTCCATGAGGGGTGTGTCCACCCACGTAGACGGTGGGACTGATCTAATGGGAGCTCACCAAGGCCAGCTGGACTGGGTCTGAACGAACATGTGATCAAACTGGACTGTCTGAATGTGGCTGACAATGAGGGCAGACTACGAAGCCAATGATAATGACACCGGGTTTTGATTCTACTGCATGTACTGGCTTTTTGGGAGCCAGTCACACCTTCCTAGACCTGGATGGAAGGGGGAAGGCGTTGGACTTCCACAGGGCAGGGCAACCTGATGTCTCTTAGGACTGAAGAGGGAGGGGAAGGGAGAGTGGGGGTAGTGGGAGGAAAATGGGGGGATGGGAGGAGGTGGAAATGTTTAATAAATAAAAAAAGAAAAAGAAAAAAAGGGTGGAACACAGGGTCATTGAATAAACCTTTCTCTTAATAGTTCCAAAAAAAAAAAACAAGTTTTATCTGTTTTTTTTTTTTTTTTTTTTTTTTTGGTTTTTCGAGACAGGGTTTCCCTGTAGTTTCTAGATCCTGTCCTGGAACTAGCTCTTGTAGACCAGGCTGGCCTCGAACTCAGAGATCCGCCTGCCTCTGCCTCCCTAGTGCTGGGATTAAAGGCGTGCGCCACCACTGCCCGGCAAGTTTTATCTGTTATGTATACAGTGTTCTGCCTGTATGTCTGCCTGATGGCCAGAAGAGGGCAGCAGGCCTCCATATTGATGATTGTGAGCCACCATTTGATTGGTGGGTATTGAACTCAGAACCTCTGGAAAAGCCACCAGTGCTGTTAACCACTGTGCCATCTCTCCAGCCCAGGGCACAACCGTAACCCACACGAGGTAAAATCAAACTTTGATAGTGTAGATTATTCAATATTCAATATCTGGGATTTATTTCTGGACCTTGTTTTTAGGACAAGACAGGAACTATCACACAAAAATCTATCCTCATATAAATATCTTGGAGACCTGTTGTTTTCTTTTTTGTAGGCTCACCTCATGTGGTGATCACTTTAAATTATATGATGGTGAAGTCATATGGTATCCATCTTCTCCAACCCTAGCAAAGATGGTGACCAGCCATGTGGCTACCTAGAGATGGCAGCAAGCCATGTGCTGCTTATATGTCAGAGTGGGATTGTGGCACATGGTCTCTTTGAGATTACCTATGTATAGATTTTTAACTACCAACTATGTGTTACTAGTTTTAAGTTAAACTTTTTGAAGAAATAGTTTACCAGATTTTAAACCAAATCCTATAAAATGAACTTAAAATCTTGAGGTGTAGAATGTTTATACAAATCAAGTTTAATTTCTTGGCTGTTCTACTTTGCTTTCTGTGCCAGGAGACATAACCTGGCACAGGGCATAGAAGGAACTTTTAAACATGGTTGAATCTAGAGAATGGGAGATGTAGACCCCAATTCTAGAAAACAGCTTTTAAATAAAATAAAACACCAAAAAGAAATCTAAATTTTTGCTGAACACGCCAGAACAAAAAACCCTACAAACTTTCTAATGATTTATCTGAAATGGTCTATCCTGTCCCTTTAAGAGAAAAGCCCAACCACTCCTCCCCTTCTGCCAGGGCAAGGGGATCTTCCTTTGGCTTCCAGCCTGTGCTCTCCCTCTGCTCCATCTCTCTTTGGAAGAGGTGGCTACAACCTCTCCTCTTCCCCATTTCTCCCTCCCTCCCTCCCCCCCTCTCTCCTTTCCCTTTCCTTCCCTTTTACTAAATAAATTATATCCAAGCTCTCTCTGCATGGTGTGCCTATCTGTCTCTGTCTTTCACCTACTTGTCATGGGACTGGCTGCACAGGTGACCCACCAAGGTCTCTTATCTGCCTCTGACCCACCTGGGATCCCACAGAGGCCTTGGGTGGTGAGACCTGCTGCTCCTCGTTGGACCACCACCCCTCATTGGACCAGTCTCCCACCCTTATATCTTTCAAAAACAATAACATTGATATGTGACTCTGCCAGGCTCTCTCTACATTCCCTCCCACCTGGGGGCAGGCCAGCTGAAGACAGGTGAAACCCTGGGCTCGGGAACAAAGTATCTACCTGCTTCTGAACACCAACCTCTACGGACACCAGTGGCTTCAGTGGTGAGTTTTCCCCTTCAAGTCAGCTTAACCATTTCTCACACTCCCGGAAATCCTCTGGTATTCTTAGAAATGGGGTGATCGCCTCCATGGCTATGGTTGACATTCATCTCTGGTTGTTTCCCATAGCTAAAATTGTGATGGACCACCCAGAGTAGTTGTCCCACGCTAGCACTGCACAGGCTAAGGGGTGCATTTGCTTTGGGACCAGGGTCCCTTGATTTTTTTTTTCTTTTTCTTTTTGTTGTTGTTGTTTTGTTTTTCTTTCTGTTTTCTTTTGAACCACTTGTAAGTGGACCCCCACTGTGAGAGACCATCAGGGTGGCCACCAGCATCTGACTTTCAGTCGCCTGGACCTGGACCAGTCGACTTCATTAGCACCCGGCCTATAGAGAGAAGACATTCTTCTACAGGCCTTGCAGTGTTTGTTCGCTGTTTTTGTGTTTTCAGCTATGGGATAGAAACCCTCAAACTATCAGCCCCTGACCTGTAAACGCTCTGCCGGTGTCCTGTCGACTCTTCTTTTCCTTTTGCTGGGCAGCCCCTTCCCCACCCATGTGAAAATGCTCTCTTCCTCTTTCTCCCATTCCTTCTATTCTATCCCTGCCACCACTAATGCTGGTCCTGCAGAAACTGACAATTAATTAAAGATTAATCAGATCCATGAAACAGCTGTTTTCAGTTCCGGCCTTTGCTTCCTGCTGTGGCTTGTGGCATGGCAGTGTGGCAACAGGGTGGATCATGCCTCTAGGTCTCTCTTGTTATTATACTTAAAACCCCCGCAGCTCAAAAGCATGGCTTCTCCATACAGCACATGACTGCCACCATTTTGACTGAGGTCAGGTGACCTTGTGACCTTACTGCCATGTTGACTGAGGGCCAGGTCAGGTGACCAAGTTCTGCCATCTTTACTGAGGTGGTCCCTTCCTGGTTCCCCAGTGCTGATTCTGTTATATGTGTGTTTTGTACTGTGGCATGTCTTTGGTGGAGCCCATCAAAAGCATCTCCTTTGTTCAATTCCTGTTCATATTGCGTGTGTGTGTCTGTGTGTGTGTATGTGTGTGTATATACATGTAACTTAAATGCATCGATGTTTACTGTTAAATGTTATAATTGTCTATCCATTATATCTCATTCTAGACTAACAAAGCAATAATTCTCATATTTTAAATTTGTCTAAGAGACAACAGATATTTCCATACTACAAACACTGGACAAGAACAAAGAGACCAGGTACCCCAGAATGTGAACAGCACCCAGCTTTCTCAGGTTTTCCCCTCACAAGATGATGCCCACAAATAAGCAGGAAGCAGTCTTGAGAATCCAGCATCCCAATTCCTTTAACCTGTTGTGCCTAACTTCCCTCCTTTTTATTATAAGAAAGAGATGGGAATGTTATGGCCTGCTACTGACTTGTACAGTCCCTTAAGAGATAAACCCCGCCTACTCCCCCTTCTGCTGAGGCAAGCAGATCTTCCTTCTCTCTCTGCCCAGTCTCTCTTGTCTCTCTATGGAAGAGTTGGCTGTAGGTTCCTCTCCTCTAGTTTTTCTCTCCCTCTCTCTCTCCCCTCCTCCTCCCACCTCTCTCTCTCCATCTCTCTCCTTCTCTACCCTTCTCTCTCCCTCTCTCCCTATTCCCTTTTCTTCCACAACCCGGTAAATATACTATACCCACTTTCTCTGCATGGCTTCTATCTGTCCTTCACCCACTGCAGCTCCAGCTCCTCGTGGTACCAGCTGCCCCAATGACGCTCCGCGGTTTCTCACTCATCACCTCCCACCCACCTGGGACCCAAAGAGGTGATGGGACCTGGCTCTCCCTCTGGGAACTGCACCATTTTATGTAAACCATTACAACATCTTTCTTGAGAAGTAGACAAACAGAAGTTTCCCATGGGAAAGACATGTTGTTAAGAATCATATAGCTTTTAAACCATGCCTGATAGTCAATTTATAATTCCTGAGATAGGAGTTAACAGTATAATTGTTAGATATAGAAAAAAATTTTAAGTAGGTCCTTTAGACTTTCACAGACAAAATTGTAGCTCCTGGGGAAGGGGAGGGCAATGACAGCATTGGGAAAAGCATAGAACCTGAGTTCAATCTGTGACTGAGTGTGAACAACTGAGATAACTCATTACCTCTGGACCTATCTGGCCTCCTTAGCCCCTGGATCCAGCAGGCACTGCTGCCAGGAAATGTTTGTGTGCATGCTGCAAGGGCAGCAGCTGTAGATATTGCAGGGAGGGCCAGGCACCTCTCCATTCCTGACTCCCATGTTGTAACAAATGAAGGGAGAGATTTATATAGTTTAGGAAGAGAGAGTAGAGAGAAATAAGCAGGTTTTGAAGCAAAATAAAAGCGTCAAAAGCAGAGAATTCCTTTTCATTTTTTGATTGCTCAGACCCGTGCCTCAGCAGTAGCCACCAGTGACCCTATAACTTAGGCCACAGCAGCTGCTATGTGGTCCCACCCCTTGTACTGTTTGTTGGCAGCAACACAGCCTTTGCAGCACATGGCAGGGAGACAGGCTCTTCCCTAGCCCACACGATAGACAAAGGCTTTGCCCTGCATGCATCCAAGCAAGCACAGCTGGGACAGGCTGTATCTACAACATTGTGAACATCATGCTTTAGCTGGAGAGAGACAGAATTCACCATGAGAGAATCAAAAGCAAATCAGAGGGAGGACAAAAAGAAACTTGCAGGACCTTTGAGGGATGGCCAGGCAAAAAATACCATTACCCCCACTGGTGATGTCAGGGAGAATACCCACAAGCCCCAAGAATCCTGGAGAGTCCTGTTCACAGGTAACAGCTACGGGTCTCCTTCTTCAGGGATCATTGGCCATAGGTCCCCAAGGTGGAAGGAGCAGAAGTTGGCAACAGTACCTGGGGAATTACTGATTAAACAGCAGACTCCTGTAGTAGCTGGGTTAGTGGCAGCACCAGCCTATGAAAATAGCTAGAGCATGTTACTTAATTACCATATGATCAGCAGAGGAAGGACATTTACAGGGAACTACATCAAGGGTTGTGGAGGCCCAAAAATGTGAACCTAGTCCACTTTGTCTGAAGGTCAGAGAGTTTCAGCTTGCTCAAAGTTGTTGAAAGCAGCTGCGGCTATACACCTGACCTAGGGTGTGGTTACTTGGTGTTTTCCACATGAAGATGGTCGATGGAGGTAGATCCACTCCTCCCTCACCAAAGGTCAAAGAATTCAAGCATAGTTCTGCTCATTCTTCTGAATTACGAGGTTTAACTGAGGGAGTGGCTGCCTTCAAGATACTTGGACTAGGCTGGGTTCACTGCCTAAACAGAATGCATTTCTCATGAATTAATGGTTTGATGTCTCAAAGTACTGAAACAAATAACTGTTCTAGTTGTTCTTTGTGTCATGTTAAAGCAGTGTGTTGCCTTCTTCTCCCCTTTTGCATTGGGGTATAAAAGTGTATGGAAAATTAAACATGGCAAACTCAGTATCCAGAACTCAGTATGTAGGAGAGACTGAGCAGCCCTCAGATGCTATCCTATGTCTCTGAGTCTTTCTTATCTTTGTTCCTCCTACTTAACATTCTAATCCTCATGCCCCCTACCCTTCAATGTGTCACCTGCAGCAGCTGGGATTGTGGCAGAAGTCACCACAAAAAGGTGCCTCTGACAAAGGGTCATCCTTGAAATGAGTCAGGCATGGAGTCTAGAGACATCCTCCAAATAAGGGCATGTAAAGAGCAAGAATCCTCTCTAGGTAGGGCGTCCTTCCTGTTGCTGAGTTGAGAGAAAACTGCAAGACCATGGTAGACTGTAACCTCTGACCAGCAGGGCCTCCCAACAGCTCCCTGCTTCTGCTGCCATCAGGGACTCTAACCCTCTTTAACTGTAAGCTAAAAAAAAAAAAAAAAAAAAAAAAACCTCTTTCTTATATTTGTTTCCTTTATTAGGGTGTTTTTATCACAATAATAGAAAAGTAAGTAACTCATATACCAAGGAGCAAAAAACAAGACAGGGCATAGCAAAACAAAACAAAACAAGCCCTGTGCAGCAAGCAAGTAAAAGTGGACTTCAGAATTTTACCTTCCTTTCTTTATAGTCTTTCTGGATGAAAACTTGTGTTTGTGCGTCCTTCCTCAGCCAATTGTATATGTATGTAGATCTTCTCACACAAAGAATTAGAAGACTGGAAGTAGAGTTTAGTAACTGATCCCTCCCTGGCCTACCATGTTGGGTTCAATTCCCTGCACTTCCTAATACAACAAAATAGAAACTAATACAACAACAGATAATAATAATAAAAAAAGCTAGCCCCAATGGCAGAATAATTACAACCCAGGGTTATTTTCTTTAGGGTGTGAGAGCTGCTAAGCCTTTCATAAGGGTTTCTAGTTCCCTGCCTGTCTTGCCCTGAGCTGTAACTGCTTCTATCCTGTATTTGCTGCTTTCCCAGAGCTGTTGGTTTTCTTTCAGATGAAGGTAATTAAAGAGCAAATGACCAGAAAATTGAGATGTAACCTCTGAAATACTGTATCAGAAACAGATTTGGTGGAGTCTCGTGTGCAGAGCAGTTGTCATTTATCCTGACAATACCCGTGTGGACTGTAACTGAAGGAATAAAGGGGTCGGTGTCTTTCTTGTCTTGTGATTTTGGAATCACTTTTGTCATTTACTTATGTGTGCATCAGTGCATGAATGTGGTCCTGACACGAGGAGCTTTCAGATTTAGCTGTCCTCTTCCACTATGTAAATCCCAGCGACAGAATTCAGGACCCTGGAGTGCCTACAAGCACCTATAAGTGCAGAACCAACATGCCAGGCCCTGTAATTTTTTCTTTTTAATGAAAATAGATGTTTTCCATACAAAATATCCTGGTTGTGATTTTCCTTCCCTCTATTCCTTCCAGTTCCTCTCCGCATCCCCTTCTGCTAAGCTGGAAGACAGTGAGCTCTAGCAAGTCTGTCTCTGCCCCCTACGGACATTGATTTACAGGACACATGACTAGTTTTATGAGTGCTGGGATCTAATCTCTGGTCCACACGATTGTGCAACAATGCTCCTAATTGATGAGGTCTATTTAGTCTGACTTTCTTTTCCTCCCTCCTTCCCTCCCTCCCTCCCTCCCTCCCTCCCTCCATCCCTCCCTCCTTCCCTCCCTCCGTCCCTCTCTCTCTCTCTCTCCCTTTCTTCCTTCCTTTCTGTTTCTTTTGTTGTTTTGAGACAAGAGAGACCAAGCTTGAAGCTTGGGGTGATGATCCTCCTTCAATCCTTGACTTCTGGGATTATAGGCTTGTGTCACCACACCTGACAAAGGACTTTTTGCTTGACCTATGAATCTGATTTTTCTGAACAACCCTCAAAGTAAGGTGAAACCAACTATAATTGAAACAGAGAAAAAGTTACTAGTACAGTACTTATTTGTGAGTTTGGATTCTATTCTATTGTAGCCATTTTCTCACTCCTTTTTAGATAACATATTCAAGGGTCCATCTTTAAAAATGTCATCTTTGCTTCATAGACAGCATATGAGTTTAAAAATACTTATCATCATTGTACAAAACCATCCCTTTTTCTTTCTGAAGATTTTCTAGAAAGAAAGGATAAAGCAGATTAAATAGAAAATACATTGTTATAATGGTTATGGTATTGTTATACCTACAATTCCAGCACTCAGGCTGATGAGGCAATAGGATCATGAATTCAAGAACAGACTGGCTACTGTGTCAAGACTCTGTATACAACCAAACAAAATGAGAAGAAAGCACCTGTGCAAACACTCCTAGCTCAGCAGTTAAGAGACCTGGCTGCTCTTACAGAGGACATTGGTTCAATTCCCAGCACCCTCATATTTCATCTGTAACTCCAGGACAATGTGTCTAATACCCTCTTCTGGACTTCTCAGGTACCAGCATGCATGTGGTACTCAGACATACAATATTGACAAAACACCCATATACAGAAAATAAAAATAGTACTAATTAAAAATAACCAACAATTTTCAGCAACAACTGTGTGATAAACAGCACCTTGAGCATCTGTGATCAGCAGGAAGTTCTATTCAATAGCTTCTAGGGTTCAGAAGGTCAGTTCTAGGGTCCTGACACCCAGGAATGACATGAACCTTCTCAGAGACACAGGGGAATTAAAAATGTTTTCTTCTATGCATCTTAAATTTGCTGTGGGCCTGGAAATTTGGCAGAATAAAAGAGAGCTTACCAGGAGACAAATGAAGAACAAGCAGTTCCTTAACACGTGTTTCAGTGAGGACACAAATCCAGCCTCTTGGCCAAGGTTTGTCTGTTGACCCCAGAGGCAGTAGCCTACAACTGGCAATAGGACAATTGTAGAAAATAGGACAAAATGAATAGACTTAGAATATGAAGATTATTTGTAGGGTCAAGTACCTGTGGAATCTTGATTTCTGTGAGGCAATTAAGAGTCCATACAGAACCTGAAAGAAGGTTTTAACACATTCAGGAATGTGTGTGAGAGTCTGTTCTCTTCTTATCTCTAGTTAGTTAACTGATTATCCCACTCCGAATTCCATCCTCCATCATCACTCTCTCCCATCCGTTAGGATAATGGTTTACTCACAGCATTATTCTTACCCATAACCCAAGACAAGGGCAAACCCCGGCTGTGGGATATCCAAAGCCTACCACAATTCATCAGTGAAAGATTAATTATAGCACAAAGCAAAGGATGTAGATTTACTAACTATAGTCACACTGGGGAGAGCAATAGATAAAGCAGTCTAGTGACCCCAAATCTGGCTTCTGGGTACTGACATAAGTTTTAGTTTTAACCAGAGGAAGAGCTGGGGCTGTTGGTCAGAGGTAGATGTTTTAAGCAGTCTTGATCAAAGTGTGGTTGTTTGATTATTACATTAGTTTGGGTTCAGCAAGGCTTTTGAAGGAATCATCATTGCTATCACCTGTTGAATGCTGTTCATTGTGGCTATTCCTGATCTACAGTGAGATACCAGCACAGATTACTGCCCTCATTTGTAGGAAGACAATTCAGGGAGGCTTGCTATTACTTGTTGTTGGGTTTACCTCTTTGTCATAAAGGTGTTTACTCACAGATTACAAGGTGACTACAGGTTTAGGTCAATGACCAGAGACCTTTAGGTGGTTTGGGGAATCTGATGAGATTTTAAGAGCTGACAATAACATAGCTTTGTCACTGGTATCCTTAGCACTATGGAAACGGAGCACATTTTTGTAGGCTCTTGATTTATTGATGAAAGAATCTATGCGGCCTCAAGAAGGAGAATCTGAAGATGGTTTTATTAAGGTTAGATTAAACAACAGGGTTAGTGGACTGGATAATTAGGCACCTGTTAGGAGAATGGAGAAGGAAAGAGGAAAGAGAAGGGGGACAGCAAAGAATACTTTCAATAGAATCTATAGGTAAAAGACACCCCTTACAGTACAAGGTAGACAGATTGAGCAAAGAAAGAACTGGATACTCAGGGTTTTTCTTATGTAAGGGAAAGCTGTTTCTCTTAGTCTATTTGGTTTTAAACTATTTTTCACTACGTTGAGCTCTTCAGCAAGCGTGTATTTTATATTGAGACTCTTTCCACAAACTCCCTTTCTCCTTGTTTCCATTGCTCTTTCTCTCATAAGTCTCCTTAGGCTTCCTGAATGTTTTACTTCAAGATCATTCCACAGATAGATATAGACACATATGGAAATGGTTTAATATAGAATGTAATCATCAATGAAAGAAAGCATTCAGTATTTGTCTCTGAGATTATTAAGTGTAGCAATGGAATATTATGAAACTATTTCTTACAGTCTAAGAGAGTGGAAATTTTTCTGGACCTCATTTGGTTAATTTGTTATTTAACTTTGGTTAATAACAAATCTTGAGGTCTCATAAGACTTAATGACTGTTAGCCCTGTACACTTACACTGCTTGCTTATCCTTCTTCCTCTTTGGTGTCCATGTTGGCTTTCTGTTTTCCCACTCGGGGCCACCCTAGAGTGCAGATGTCCAATTAAACCTGGACATGTTTTAATTTGGTTTGATTTGGTCTGATTGGGATTATTTGCATCAGTGGAGAGGCATGTCTTTAAGGAATACTCCTAAGAGGGATAATATACAATAAAAGGATTAATAAAATCAGGCAAAATTCTGATCCTGTGAAGAGATAAGGATGGACTGTAAATTACAATATAAATTATAGTGCTATTGGAATACCAGTTGTAGTACTCAAATGAGGAAATGTGACAGATCTGTGATAGTGAGAAACGTGCTACTTGGGGTTTTCTGATTCTAACTGACTTTCTGAATTAATTTAGAGTATAATTTGCCAACACATTTATTGAGCTGCATTAATAGAAATTAGAACAATGTAAGGTGACACAGGAGAGCACGATGAATTTTATCTAATGAGACTGTAGGAGTCATGAAGAACCCGAGACTCAAACACATAAGCAGATTTCCTAAGGTTGGTAGTGACTGAGCTGGAGGAGAACAGGCTTTTGTAGAAGTAAACAGCTGTTTAAACAAAGGCAACATTCCAGAGATTAATTTGTGATGTAAATCTAGGTTTTCTTGAATAGAACTTATTAAAGAAGCAAAATAGAGAGAATCTGAATTTTGAGTGAAACCTAAACATATGGAAGAAGGAAATTAGATAACTAAATTGAAGGTAATATTCCAAAGGAATTTTGCAGTCTGTGTGCTTGGGCACAGATATCAAGCGTTGTTTCAGAAAATTTATAAAGTATTTTTGTTAAGTTTTATAAAACAAATACAGGGTGAGGAAATTAACTAAGTTTCTATATCAGAATTCATGTTTAGAAATGAACACCCTGACGATAGTTTTGCATCATATAAAGTAAGTTTGATGTAATTATCAGGGGCAGAATGTCACAACTAGCTTTTCTGTTTAGGAGCTGAAAATCCAATGTCTTTTAATATATAAGGTTTCTGGGTGTGTTTGCTGTAGAGACATGAAGGGATTATAAGAAAGCCCATGGACTCAGTCCAACCTTGGAGCTTTTACAATCTTGGCCCCTCCTTTCTTGACAGAATTAAATAGTGCTGGAGCCTTGCCTTTCGTTTGGCTCGGGTTACCGAGGAAGAAGAGACAAGAGTCAGACTTGTTGGGCTGTGGACACCATGGATCTCAAACATAGTCGTTCAGTGAAGCTGAATGATGGAAACTTGATGCCAGTGCTTGGATTTGGCACGTTTGCTCCAGGATGGTAAGTAAGTGGGCCTCTCGGGAACCAAAGCATTAGCTATCAGCTATCCTGGAAGTGCGTTCAGAAGGCAGGAGACCTGCACCTGGTGGATGATTCACCTGGACTTCCCTTTCCCTGTCTACAACTCACTTCTGATCATGCTTGGGGATGTGTATTGGTACTTAGTGAGATGCCAAGATATTAGGTCTGGAGATTTGAAGGTTAAAGATTTTGTAGGCAAATTATGTGTCATTATTGTTATTAACATTGTTTCCTGATAAATCTCAATGCTTGCTATATATTTAAGTACTTATGTCTGTAAGTATATTGAATTCTTAATGTAAGTATTCTTACTAATTTTTAAATTTTTATCTTCTAAAGCTCAGGCTTCTGAATTTTACTCTTGGTTAGACATCCCTATGTGCAATGGATACATGAGAAAATAACTAACAGTAGGGACATCGGACTGCAGCATTGCTGTGAGTTTTTTGGAAGAAGATGTATTAATTAAAGAATTTCAACTATTTGAACAGGTTTTAAAATTTCATACAGGTACACAACGTATTTCGATCTTATGCACTACTCATTCCACAATTCCAAATCCTCTCAGACTCTTAATTCTTGTTCTCAACTTCATTTCTTCTTCCCAATTTCTCCTCCTCCTCCTCCTCCTCCTCCTCCTCCTCCTCCTCCTCCTCCTCCTCCCCCTCCCCCTCTTCTCCTCCTCCTCCTCCCTCTTCCCTCTTTAAATAACCCACTAAAATCATTAATACTGACTCTATGGACTTGAATATGAGGCTGTCCTCTAGAACATGACCAACCTACTTGTGGCCGCATCCTTGAATAAGTGGATTTTCTATTTCCCAGAAGTCATTAACTGTCAGTAGCAGCTTTTCTGGTAGTATGGGGACAAGGTCTTGTCAGCCCATCCTCTGTGTGTGCTGCAGTGTTGCCTGGATTGATATTGTGAAGGGTTTCTGCAGACAACCACAGCTGCTGTCGGCTCATGAATGCAAGCCATTCCATCCCATCCAGAAGACACTGTTGTACAGCAGTTTTCTGTTTCATGATCCCTGGTTCTTACATTCTTTCTTCCTCCTCTCACATGATGTTCCCTGAGCCTCTTGAAGAAAGGGTGAGCTATAGAAGACCCAATTATGGGCGAGTCCTCTATGCACACCTGTTCTCTGGACATAAACAGTTATGGGCCCTGGTATTAGTCATTGTCTATGGCAAAAAGAAACTACTTTGATGAAGACTGAGAGATTCACTATTCTATGAGCATAAAGAAAAACGTTTAGAATATAAGTTCAACTTTTAAAAATGACTCTGAGAATCCACATTCTATTCATAAGTTAGTGTTGAAAATTTGCAAAATATAAAGTAGCAACGGGGATGGCATCACACTTCTTACTGAACACATTATGTTCCCATCCAATAAGTCATTGTTGTGAACTGAAAGTGTCTAACGCTAGTCACAGGTAATAGAAGCACTGGGTGGTTTTGGAAGGATTGTCTCCAAATGACAGTGATCAATATATTCAATGTTGATGGAAGAATGACAAAGTATTAGTATTGAACAGAACCAGTTTGTTTTAACTGACATTTATTACTGTTGTTAAAGACAGAATCGTATCTTAGGGAACAAAACAAAATCATTCTTACATAATGATTTCACCTATAAAAGTAAATGTAATACATACCATTGAGAAATAGAAAGAAAAAACAGAAGCTTCTTTTACAATTAGTGAAAGTTTTTATTCTGAATGTGATTCTTACTCAATAAATGACCTCCCTATGGGGTCACTTCTGAGACAAAAGCCTGTTCCATTGTATGCTTTGTGATTTTGTTTGTCGAGCTAAGTGTTCTGGGGGCAACACAAACACAGGATATCTGATTAAATCATTAAATTATACACTATTTGAAATTTGAGGAAATTTTGTAAATATTATTATCCTGACTTTGTCCCCCAGCAGCAGCTTATTAAGGTGTGCTCCTTGTCCTGGTAACAATAACTGATCAGAACAGTAGTTATCAGCTCTCTGGGCATCTGCTACATCTAGATACTCTCACTGTGGTTTTTATGGATATGAGTTTAGCATCCTGCCCTTCAGTCTTCCCAGTTGTGATGCATACCAAGAGATAGACTCATGTAGATTTCCTGCATGTAAAATTAGTGGATCAATTTTTGTCAGTACGAATAAGTACTAAAATCAATAAACTACTATTTAAACTAGAATGGACAAATACACATTTTACTGTTCTATCTATGATGGCTATACTTTTGGTTTTGAATTAGTTATTTATTAAATATAGGCAAGAAAATAAAAGAATAAATTATGAAGGGCAAACAGAAAGAGGCAGAAGATATAAAGCAAAACATTAAATCAGGGGCTGAAAAGCTTCTAATAGAAATAGCTGTGAGAACCCCACTGAGGTAACCAGATGGAATTTTCCAGTAAAAAGTACATCCTGGGCAGAGTGAAGTATCTTCTTGGGTGAGGGTTCCAAGTAACTGAACAAACAGCAGCAGAAAGAGTTGACATCATCAAATTGGATGCTCACTGCATCCAGCAAGAACTAACTCGGGAAACTGAGGCAGTAAATTTGAGTTCCTTATTTAGCTCTCTCTCCCTTTGGATGAGCTTCCTGTGGGACAACTTTTTTCTTCTCCTTCTCCTTTTCCTCATCCTCCTTCTCCTGAGTGCCTTAGAATTTTTCTCCCAGTATGCTGCTTTCCTGCTAGCTAGTTCCTTCTAACTAATCATTTATGAAACCTGCATTGACATGCTTCATAAGTAACCCACCTCACTAATTCACTCAGTCAAGATTTAGAAGTTAATCTTTTATAGTCTGTGTCTCCAGATAGATTGCAAATCTATTATCAAGGTTGTATCATCAAACAAGATTAGCCATAGGGCTGGCTGCAACTTGGAAAAAAAATATGATGGAGATATAAATGGCTTTTTTTTCCTGAGTTGGTCACATTTCCAGCTTTTCCTACTCTTGTCTTATAGATTCCAAAGAGCAAGGCTAATGAGGCCACCAAAATAGCCATTGATGTAGGTTTCCGTCACATAGATGCTGCATACTTATACCAAAATGAGGAAGAAGTTGGACAGGCTCTCAGAGACAAGGTGGCTGATGGAACTGTGAAGAGAGAGGATTTATTCTACACCACCAAGGTGAGCACCTGTGGCCAGAATGGCTGAAAGCCACTGTCAACTCAGATATGTTAATAAGGAAGATGACAACACCCCCTTGGTCTCAGATTGAATCTTAGCTTTATTGCAAAAACACATTATAGGAAAATAGTGAACAGGACAAACAGAATGACTCAGTAGAAAAGATGCAGGCTGTCATGCCAGGTAAACTTTTATCCCTGGCAAGTACATGATAGAAGAGAAATGATTCTTGATATCTTACCTTTATGTGTCTGAACTTATGCATATACATTAGTGTTCTCTCTCTCTCTCTCTCTCTCTCTCTCTCTCACACACACACACACACACACACACACACACACACACACTCGCACACACCAAAATAATAATAAAAGATTTAAAAAGAAAAATCTTGTTTTGCTTCAAAGTGTATTCAATGTGGCAGCTACTCATTATCTCTGAATATCAGACATTGTCAGATATAAAGTAAGGACGCAGTTCTGTTGGATAATCTGGCCTCTCTGGGCCCTGAGTAATTAATTCTTCAGTAGATTCCAAAGTGAGGTTGAGTTTATTGTTCATGAAAGGGAAAATCCTTTTCTGAAATCTGCACTGAATGGACTGATATTTGTAACATTTCCTCAGGTGGTAAGGCAGCCTGCCAGTGTGATTCCACCTGAGCTGAGGTCTCTACAGATGTCTCCTACCTATGTTTACACTGGTGACAGCTTGTTTTTAGATAGGCTCTCCTAGAATTGGTTCTGGATTTGCAAAGAACAGTAAATCCTTTGTCTACTTTACTGATGTTTGTTCAGTTTCTTGGCAGCCTCACTCAAGAGGATACATCACTCTGCCCTGGATGGACTTTTAACTGGAAAATTCCATCTGGCTACCTCACTGGGGTGGGGTTTTCTACAAGATGTTGCTCAGCCCCCTTATTTAATGTTATATATATATATATATATATATATATATATATATATATATATATATCTTCTCTCTATTTGTCCCACACATCCAGCTCATCATTTCTTGACTCTTTCGAGACCAAAACTCCTAGTTCTTGGAACACTGAATTTGGTTTTTTCTAAATTCTGCTCATTCTCCTGACATTGTCATCACTCAAGTAAATCTCAGTATTCTATGGGGGATGTGATCTCTGATGAACAGTACAAAATTAGGTAGGGTTGTGGGTAGGATCTGGGAAAAGTTGGATGAGGGGGAAACCATGATACAAATTATATAAAAATTTTAATAAAAATACATAAAACCTTAGCCCCAGATGTTCTTAGCTTAGCTGAGACCACTATAGCACATCTCAGTCATTTCAACACAGTGTGTGATTCTGTTTGAAAACTGTAGATTTGGGCGACTTTCCTTAGACCAGATTTGGTTCGTCAGTGCCTGGAGAGATCACTGAAGAAACTTGGGCTGGATTATGTAGATCTCTGCCTTATTCATGTACCAATTGCTATGAAGGTCAGTTTTGGATTTTTATTCCCTAGTTGTGTTATCTCAGGCCAATGAGATTTTTTTCTGGGTTTTTACTGAGCGTGATACATTGATCTGAGATGAACAGAATAGAAAAATGATTATGATTCTGCATGACCACTGAGAGACCACAGGGGCAAGACTTCTAAAAATGCTCATTCTCATTCTTTAGAGGTGTTGAAGTTCAAGGACTTCACTGCCTTCTATAGACCAGAGTGCCCCAGGTTTTGGAGACTTCTGAGACTCCAGGGCGAGTCTCTATCTTCTCAGGACATGTTCTCACCTATGTCTGTCTCCCACTCTAGGACACAAGGATCTGAATTTGGGTAATGGACAATTGGGCTTGGGTTCCTTTGGGCCTCATGGTTTCATTTTCTTATCATGGTACATGTTTGCTGATCACATCTGAAAGACTCATTAACTCAGAATTGAGTAATCATAAAGTGTGAAGCAAAAGCTCATAATTAATAGTGAAAGTCCCATTCTTTACACTATTCTGTCACTGGGATAGGGAGATTCCAACAAGAAGAGCCCTCATAGTTGGTGAGATTCAGTGCTTCATGAGAGTCATGGGGGGAGAAAAGCATTGGCAATCAAGAGGAAGATAGTCCAGTATAATCTATTAGATAATTTCACTTTTCTTTCTCCAGAGTCTCCCCTTAAAGACTCATGTGTATACATGTATGTGCACACACTCTCACACACAGAGTGAATGTTGGATGAGTAAGCTTATTTGCCAATAAAAATTGACTATTAGAGAAAGTTTTGTTAACTTTCCTTTTCTCTCTGCATTCTAGCCTGGAGAGGAACTTGTACCAAAGAATGCCAGTGGAAAAATTATTTTAGATGTAGTGGACATTTGTGATACATGGGAGGTATGTACTGCTGTAGACAATAAGCACTGTACGGCAAGAGAGGAACCAATTAATACAGAATTAGAAGAGATGGATTTTGTTTCATTAACTGACAAGTCTAAGGCATATCATAATGCCTAGTCTTACAGCACTTTACTATCCGGTGTTCAGCTATATCTCTGGGAGGCCTGCTCATTCCTGTGAGGGAATGGGTGAAGAGTGGATAAGGGGAAGAGAGGAGACAAGGAGGAGGAATGGGAGGAGTGGTGGTGGTGGGGGGGATAACTGTGGTTGGAATATAACACATGAGAGAAGAAAAAACCACAACAGCAACAACCACCACCATCCCTTCTCTGTTTTTCTGTAATCTCATCTGTAGAAGAAGAGTTGAGAGGGGCTGAATTTTAATTTTTAATCTTAACTATGATTTGACATAGACATTTCTTTGCGTCCTAGATCTCATTAACAATATAAGCCATATGAAGGGGATCAACTGAAAGAAACTCAAGAAGGGTTACAATACTATTCCAGGACAGATAAACACTCCTTTGGAGAACTGTAGTCTGCCTTAGTGCAGAGCAGGCTGTGATAGAGCATGAAACCTGACACTATATACCCTTTCCTGTACACAATTTGTCAACATTAAAGAGAAAAATTAACAATACATTTTAACTAGCACAAGATTCTAGAATTTTTTGTCTTTTTATATGATGGCATTTATTGAAGAACCATTGTAATCTTGGCATCACAACAGATGCCACTGAAGAGGGTGGGGAAGATAAGGGGAGACTTATATGTACTTGCTGTTCTCAATGTGCATGTAAATAAATGAGCAGACAAATATGTATTCCCTGCAGGTGAATACCTTAGGCAAGGCTGTATTCAAGTGTCAAAATTGTTTTGAAATTGTAACCAAAATTATGTAAGTAACTGAAGTTATTATGTAAGCAACTGAAATTATTATGTAAGTGTTCAAATAAGCCCAAGGAGAATCTCCAAAGGGCAGAGTACAAATAGGACTAACTGCATACTTTCTTCCTCCCAGGCACTGGAGAAGTGTAAAGACTTAGGTTTAACCAAGTCCATTGGGGTGTCCAATTTCAACCGCAAACAGCTGGAATTGATTCTGAACAAACCAGGACTAAAATACAAGCCCACTTGCAATCAGGTGAGCTCTAGTTCACCTGGGCTGTGCCTTACCTTCTGTTCTTCACAAACTTCTTTCTTACTTGATACTCCCCAAATCTCTGTTTCAAACCATCTAGTTAGGTTAAAGCTATTTTCACTGAGACAGGAAACATCAGGTATGGCTCAGGTTGACTAGAGTGGGAAGAAGAAGACAGGGGAGGGCAGTTTGATTGACTGAAATCACAACTCTTAGAAGGAATACCACTGCTCAGTAACACTCACAATGTGTGCCGTACTAAAAATCATTTAAAATCTTTAAAAAAAAACTTGATTGAAATAAAACACAGCAAAATTGTCTTGCTGCTGTATTGTTCTTGTGGCACCATAGATATTTGTGGTGGTTTATTTCCTAAATTTAGAATAAAAATATTTATTAATAACATCTACAGACTTTTAACCTTGCAGAATTTAGAGCCACAAATGCCCTGAGAATTGCGTGACTACAACTTTCTTCATCAATGCACTCAAGCAATAATTTCTCTTCTCTACAAATTTGTCATATACATACTATTTGAAGTTTTGAGGCAGGTATTATATAGTTTTATCCCATATTTTAAAATACATAGTTTAAAATAATTAACAATTCTAGTGTAATGGATTATTAAAAATGCTGCAGGATACCTGGTAATGGCAGGCAGCAGAAACGCTGCAGGTCCCCAAGTGATGGCAGCAGGCCATGTGGCAGCAGGCAGTAGGATCTGAGAGCAGCCAGTCCCAGGCAGGGATAGCTGCAGGTCTTGGAGTGGTGGCTGGTTCAGGGCAGGGAGACATGCAGTGGCAGGCAAGAGACAGAGACATGGATAGGCATGCCATGCTGAGTGAGGTTGGATATTTATTTGGTGGGTTCTGGAGGGAGAAGGGGAGAAGAGGAGGGGGAAGAATCGAGAGACAGAAGATGCCTCTCCATAAGGGAAGCAGAAAAGAGAGAGAACCCAGGCTGGAAGCTGAAGATCAGCCTGTCTCAGTGAACAGGGAAGGGAGTGGGCATGGCTTGTGTCTTAAAGAGACAGGACAGACCATTACATTCCCATCTCTTTTTATAATAAAAAGGTGGGAGGTTAGGCACCACAGGTTAAAAGAATTGGGGCAGTGGATTCTTAAAAATACAAATACAAGACCTGTAAGTTATAAAAGTATGAGGACAAATACAAGTTATCAAACTTCTCTCTCATGCTGCCTTCCATAGTCTTAAAAATACTTTTCACTGTGCAAAAATATCTGTCACAGTCATTCTGACATAAATATGCTACTATTTATACAATGTATATGCCTAAAACTTCTGTTTTCACAATCTTGAATTCTTGTGAGTTCCAGGGAGCCAAATTGAAGGATCCACCTTAAACAGGTCAGATACATCCCCCTCAATTCCCTGGTCCTAATTTTTTTCCCTTAAACTCTGTCCTCTGTTCTACCAATACCTTAAACAGGTGTAAGAGACACCAGACATTTCCATACAACAAACACCAGACAGGAGCAAAGAGACCAGCTATGCCAGGATGTGGCCAGCACCCAGCCTTCTCAGTTTCCCCCAAAAATGATGCCCACAAATAAACAGGAAGGAGTCTTAAGAATCCACTGCCCCAATTCTTTTAACCTGTGGTACCTAACCTCCCACCTTTTTATTATAAAAAAGAGATGTGAATGTAATGATTGTTCTATCTCTTTAAAAGACAACTCACGCCCACTCATGCCTCCATCTCCTGAGACAGGCTGATTTTCAGCTTCTAGCCTGGGTTCTCTCTCTTTTCCGTGTCCTTCACCGAGAGGCAGCTTCAATCTCTCCACCTCTCCTCTCCCTCCTCCCTCTCCCTCTCCCTCTCCCTCTCCCTCCCTCTCCTCCCTCTCCCTCTCCTCTCCTCTCCTCTCCCTCTCCTCCCTCTCCCTCTCCTCTCTCTTCTCTCTCTCGTCTCTCTCTCTGTCTCTCTGTCTCTCGTCTCTCTCTCGATCTCTCTCTCTACTCAGTTCTCTCTCTCTCTCTCTCTCTCTCTCTCTCTGGTCTTCTCCCCTTCTCCTCTTCCTTCCATAAATACTAAATAAGTATCCAACCTCACTAGGTATGGTGTGCCTATCCATGTCTCTGTCTCTTGCCTGCCGCTGCATGTCTCCATGCCCTGGACCAGCCACTGCTCAGGGACTGGCTGATCTCAGGGCCTGCTGCCTGCTGCAACATGGCCTGCTACCATCACTTGGGGACCTGCAGCATTTCTGCTGCCTGCCACCACCGGAGATCCTGCAGCATTTTTAATTTTTCCATTACAGTTAGAACACTGTTAAAACACCTACAATTTCAGCAATGATTGGTATCACTAAATATCTTGAGCGTCAAAGTATGATAACATATTTTTATTTTTACGGTACCTGGGATTGAACCAGAGGCCTCACATACCGTAGGCAAATGCTCTAATACTGAGTTTTAGCTTGTGGTATTTAGTAAATTATTTTGAGGTAGGCTCTCTCTGAATGATCTGATTGGCCTTGAAATTTTAATCTTTCTGACTTAGTCTCCCAAGTAGCAAAGTGTTTGTCACTATACCCAGTAACACATTGTTTTATTTTTTTATTAATTTATTTATTGTTTAAGACAGGTTTTTTAAATTGTTTTTATTGAGCAATATATTTTTCTCTGCTCCCCTCCCATCTTCCCCACTCCCCTTTCTGCCCTGTCCCATAATCCCCACACTCCCAATTTACTCAGGAGATCTTGTCTTTTTCTACTTCCAATATAGATTAGATCTATGTATGTTTTTCTTATAGTCCTCATTGTTGTTTAGGTTCTCTGAGGTTGTGGATTGTAGGTTTTCTTTGCTTTATGTCTAAAAGCCACTTATGAGTGAGTATATATTATTCTTGTCTTTCTAGGTCTGGATTTACCTCAATCAGTATGATGTTTTCTAGATCCATTCTTTTGCCTGCAAATTTCAAGATGTCATTTTTTTTTACTGTGTAATATTCCACTGTAAACATACCACATTTTCTTTATTCATTCTTTGATTGCATGACATTTAGATTGCTTTCAGTCTCTGGGTATGACAAATAATGTCCTTGTGTTATAATTGAGCATCCTTTGGGTATATACCTAAAAGGGATATTGCTGGGTCTTGAGGTAGGTTATTTCCTAATTTTCTGAGAAATCACCATACTGATTTCCAAAGAGGCTGTACAAGTTTGAATTCCCACCAGCAATGCAGAAGTGTTCCCTCTACTCCACAACCTCGTCAGCATGAACTGCCATCAACGTTGTTGGTCTTAGCCATTATTATGGGTATAAGATGGAATCTCAGGGTAATTTGGATTTGTGTTTTTCGAATGGCTAAGAATGTTGAGCATTTCCTTAAGTGCCTTTCAGCCATTTTAGATTCCTTTGTTCAGAGTTCTTTGCTTACTTAAGACAGGGTTTCTTTCTCTCTCTCTCTCTCTCTCTCTCTCTCTCTCTCTCTCTCTCTCTCTCTCTCTCTCTGTGTGTGTGTGTGTGTGTGTGTGTGTGTGTGTGTGTAGCTTTGGAGCCTCTCTTGGAACTTGCTCTATAGTGCAGAATGGCCTTGAACTCACAGAGATCTGCTTGCTTCTCTCTCCTTGGTGCTGGGAATAAAGGCATGCACCCCACTACTCTGCTATCCCCCAACCCCCACACCTAGCTTTTTTTATTTTTAGAGCAAATTAATTCAAAGTAGGGAGGTAAAATGGCCAAATATCTCCACTGAGTGGTATATATATAGATATATAAGATATATCTTGTAGATATCTAAAACCTTATAGATATATAAGGTTTTCTTGAAATCAGGGGTTTGCTCCCTTGCGTTCATATCCCGTTTCCATCCTTACTCCTCCATTTCCCTCCCCTGTCCTTTGTTCTCACTCTCTTTCTCCTTTCATCTGTTTATGAAAGAAATCAAGCAATTTATCCTGTTAAAGTGCCCCACATGATAGGGAAATTAGTCACTGATCACTGTGATAATTGGGTAGGTTACTTTTGAATTTCTTATACATTGAGGATCAGAGCAAAAGGCTTGATAACAGAAGACCAAAGTTATGTGAGTCCCTGAAGGTTAAAAGGCATGACATTTCCCCATCCAGTGCAGCCACTCTTCTTTATCATTCTCCCCTCCTTTGTTCCCCTGAACACTGGGTCCTTCTACAAGGCTGTCACTTCTTCCCTCTCTAGAGGAAAAGGTTTTATCTTCAGTTTGTAGTCTTCTCACCTATGGCTATACCCAGCCCTTGCTCTAACAGGCTATAGCTTCATTCTGTAGAAACTGACAGAGACTGCAAGTTGGAAATGGGAGATTTTAATCTTAAGATACTAATAAAAGGACAGAAGGAAGTATTTCAGGGAAAATTTGAAACATATTGTACTTAAGTCAGTATAGAAGTAGATCTGCCCTTAAGGCACTTTTAAAATCTGCATGACCTTGTTGGCTCATACATTCTAATACCGTTTTGTTTTGGAAATTTACAGGTAGAATGTCACCCGTATCTCAACCAGAGCAAACTCCTGGAGTTCTGCAAGTCCAGAGATATTGTTCTAGTTGCCTACAGTGCCCTGGGATCCAGCAGAGACCCAACCTGGTAATGAGACCTTTGGACTTTATTTCCTTATGTCAATAATTCCATGTTGACAAACATTAACTTTTAACCTTGTGGGAAAATTCAACTATGAAGAAACAATTTCAACAGTGCAGGAGTTCCTATGCACCAGGGTTGAACTACAGGCTCCCTAGTGGTCTTTTATTCTTGCTTTATCTGTCTACCTGTTTGCAGCACTAATAAGCGTAGTTCTTAAAGAGATTTTTAAGGCCCAATTTACTAGCCGTGCCATTTTGAAACAGAGGGGAAATGTAAAATCCACATTCATATCATTTCTAGAAACTTCCTTATTTATACAATATTTAATGTTTGATTGAGGAGAGGCTTAGAACCATCTTCCCTCATAAAATCAGTTAAAGTTATACAGAAACCCAAAAGAGAATTCCCAGAAGAAAATATGACTGTCTTTCCAAGTGGTGATATTGACTTGCAGAGTATCTAATATGTTATGAGATTTTTCAAAGGATATATGCACCTGAATTTATGAACTTATAGTTGTATTACATTGATATGTTAAAATTTCATAGACTTATGAAACTAATACTGTTATTACATTTAACAGTGAATTCTCAGTTCTGTTTGTAGATTCAGAGACAGTAGATTTGCATATGCCCACACTGTTTGATTTTTTCTTTTTCTTTTCCTTTTTTTTGGGGGGGGGTTAACTTGACATTTGATACATGCCTAGACTTATCTGCCAAGAGAAGGAAATCATAACCAAAAAAAATGTCTCCATAAGATTGGCCAATTGGTAAGTCTGTGTGGTATTGTCTTTATTAATAATTGATGTATGAGGACCCAGCCCACTGTGAGTGCGGCCACCATTGTGGTCCCGAGTTGTATAAGAGAGCAAGTTGAGTAAGGCAGTAGACTACCTTCCTCCATGGCCTCTGCTTCAGTTCCTTATGTGAACCCCTTTGAGGATGGACTGTGATGGGGAAGTGTAAGATGAGATAAGCCCTCTCCTTCCCAGGCTGTGTTTGTCATGATGCTTTATCATAGCAATAGAAACCATAACTAAGACAGAACATGAGAAAGAAGACATTTTGATAACTGTCAAAGACATTGTCTCTTGTCCCGAGCTTTTAATAGAGTGTAGCCTTTAATGTAAAAACTTGATTTTCTTAAGTAAAACAAAATTAAACAGAAGTTAATCAATAATAATAATAAATAGCATTTTGTATGCCTTTTAACTTCTTATTACTTCTGACACTTTTTCACCACTTCTCAGACTATTAGTTTTTGCACTGTTCTTTGGCTCTAGAGAAGTTTTGTCTGTTCTGTAGGAATGCTGTGCTTATAAGGGAGGAAAATGGATTGAATTAGGATCATGTTACGTAGAATGGGATGTCTTCAAACTCATGGATGAGAACCTTTTTATGTAGTCTCCCAAGTGCTAGGATTGCAAACTTATGCTCCCATGGCTATCTAGAATTCACATGTCTATATTTGAGTGGCCTATGTCATCACAATTACCTGAGCTCATTAAATTTTCCAGCAATTATCCTGAAATCTTTCCTTCCTTCCTTTCCCTCCCTCTCAGTCTTTCTATCTTTCTGTCTGTCTCTTTTTATCCTTCGTTTCCTTCCTTTCTTTCTTTTCCTTTCCTTCCCATACTTTTAGTTAGCAATTAGTGGTAGCTTGAAATTGTCAATGGAAAAATTCTAGAAATATGCAATTCTTAATTTGAAATTGCATATTATTCTAAGTAACTTGATGAAATCACATGCTGTCTGGGACAAAGATTACCATTTTTCAGTGTATCCTCACCAAATCTACTCCATGTTAGCTAGTCACTTGTTCATTGTTTGGTTTATCAGTACAACCACCACAGCATGGCAGGGCTTGTATTTAACAAACCCTTATTTTACTTAATAAAAGCTAAAAAGCATGAGAATAGGAGTGCTTGAAACTTGGATAGGGCAAAAAGAGGCATTTACTTCATTTAAAAATGGGCAGGTTCTCAGCTTAATGAAAGAGAAAATTTATACACTGAGATTTCTAAGATCCATGGTCAGAGTGAATCTTCTATCCTGAAACTGTCAAGAAGGAAAAGGAAATTCATGCTAGCTTTGTATACCATCAAATATAAGATTCACTTATTCATCAAACATAAGTTGGAAAAAGTATCATTATATATATATATATATATATATATATATATATATATATACATATATATATTACACATTGGGATCAGTGCTATTCCCAGACCCTCTGAGGATAAAAGGGAGTATCTGTATTTCTATAATATTCTATTATATGACTACTGTCCTACACAGTATTTATTTTCCCATCTATTTATGGGTAACTTAGTTATTGACAATTGCTACAATAAAAAAATAAATCTCTGTGAATAATCACAAAATTCTGCTTTAATTATACTACATTGTACTTCTCAGAGGTCTGGGAATATAGGTAAGGGAGCAACATAGTCCAGATTTGTTATCTCTGTGAGTGTATGTCTGCATTTTTTTTCAGGGTAAGCAGTGATAGCCCATACCTCCTGGAGGAACCCATCTTAAAGACCATTGCCAAGAAACACAACCGAACTCCAGGACAGGTTGCCCTGCGCTACCAGCTACAGAGGGGTGTGGTGGTTTTGGCCAAGAGCTTCAATGAGAAGAGAATCAAAGAGAACTTCGAGGTAAAAGTCCAGGGACTTTTCTCCAGAATGAGACCTGGGGAAGGGGCAGTTTCCCTCACATGGGAACACTTGCTATTTATTTGCTCCCATGCATTGCCGCTGTGTGCTACAGACAGCAGCTTGAAAGGGCAGCAGAGAAAGCCTTGGGCAAAAACCTGGTTTTCCTCCATACTAGTTTTGCCTTTTGCAATTGGTTGTGGGAGTTCTTTCAGATGGCAAAGAACTTTAAATAACTTCATTTTATTTTTTTGTATTCTATTCTTTTTGAATCCCTGTTTGTACTAAGGACTACAATTTGGATTAATATTAAATCCAAATACGACTACTTGTTTGTTAACTTACTGCACTCTTCCAATATATTTTTGCTTTTTTTTAACTTCCATAGTTCTGGCCATGGGTCTGTGGGTGTTTTCCATTAACTTACAATTATTTAGTTGTATACTGGCATGCTTTCTGAAGTATGGGATGTTATACATGGCCATTTTCTCTTTAATCATTGGTGTTTTTCTATGAAGAATAAGAGCTAGATGAATTTATAGATTGACCATATGAAGAGATCAATGATTAAAGTTATTCCTTAAATGCTTTCTCACGTGCACTAGCTAGTCTCTCCTATCCCTCAGCGGTTTTTCGTTTGTTTTGTTTAGAATCCCATAAGGTTAAAATTTAACTCTATATTTAGTTTCTCTATGTATGTGTGTTTGAGGGCACACTCACCAGCACACAGTGGGTGGCCAGAGGATAACCTGTGGGAATTTTTTCTCTCCTTCTACCCCTGGACCTCAGGGGTGGAACAAAGTGTAAGCAAGTATTATCACTGCAATATGGGAGCCATATTACTTAAAGAATGAATTTCAGAAGGACTTCAGGTGGAAAGATGAAAGGACAGTGTTGTGGTTTTTCTTCCTGTTGTTGTGATAAAATATCCTGGCAAAAGCAACTCTAGAAAGAAAGGGTTTATTCTGAATCACACTTCAAGGTTACAGTCAACCATCGCGGAAGAAATTATAATAGCAGGAGCTGGAGAGAGCTGGTCACATTGCATCCACATTCAAATGTAGGAAAAGTTGAATGCATGCTGAACTCTTCTCTGCTTTTCGCAGTCCAAGATCCCCTACTCAGGGAATGATCTTACCCACAATCAGAATGGGTCTTCTCACATCAATTAGCATAAACAAGGTGATCCTATACAGGCATGCCCTATGACTCATCTCACTGATGGTTCTAGATTCTGTTAAGTTGACTATTAAATTTAACCATCACAGATAACTTTAATAGATATAGTAATTAGAGTGATATATTTAAATTTACTTAATGTAAATAAATGTAACATATATATACATATATATGTACACACACATATATATTGATAAAAATTATATTTTGAAGGTTATTTTGATAAAAAGAATGTCTGATAATGTTTGAGAACAAGAAATGATCAAGTGTTATGGTTCAACAATACTTCAGGGGAGATTTTCTTCAATTTAATGAAGTCTTGGAGAGAATTTAGATTATGCTCTGTGACTTAGGGACTCTATTTAAAGCTGAATCAAACTCTAGGGTAGCAAATAAAGAGAAGTTCAACAAATTTTGTTGAGGCTAATTCTAGTATTTCATTTATATTTGAAAATTAATTCGGGAGCTCTTTTTTTCCTGCCTTTCTTAAGATTAGGGGTTGATTAGTCTTTCTTTTGTGAAGTGGATCAAAATAGGAAAGAAATGGGAAAAGGGGGTCCTGCCATATTCAGCCAAAACTTCTGAGTCCCGCCATATGGAGCCCAATGGTGAATAAAATTCTTCTCTTAAAGCCACTTTTGTTGCTATCACCCTTATATTTCAATGTAGAGGGACACTTCAATGGCTTATTTATTTATTTATTTATGAATCTGTCTTTCTTTCTAGGTGTTTGATTTTGAATTGACCACAGAGGACATGAAAGTTATTGATGGCCTCAACAGAAATTTTCGATATGATAGTATGCCATTGTAAGTAATGCCGCTAGATTGTTTTAAGGTTTATTTGCTTTATGTAGCATGGAGGTGAAGCATGAAGATGTTCTAGAGGATCCAGGGAATGATCAGTTTAGCTAGGCCTTTGCTTTTGAATGAGAGAGTTTAATACACACACACACACACACACACACACACACACACACATATATATTTCAAAGTAAAATAATAAGTAGTGATAGATAGGTTGCAAACATAATAAAATTGTGCACTCAAAATATCTAGAAGTTGACTGAGACAGCAACTTTAAAACAACCAGCCTGAGTTCTCAATAAAGAGGGTCTCAAACAGAAAACAGGGTTTACTCAGGTAAGGCTTCTAGGTAAAAAGGCATATGACAGCAGAAAGGTTGTTACTAAACTGGATGCTTACAAACATCCAGCAAAATCCAGCTGGGGAATTTTGAGGTACTTCCTAATAGACAGTCTTGAGCAGAGAAGAGTGAGCCCCTAGGGTGAGGATTCCAAGTAGAACAAACCCTAGAAGAGAAAGATAACATTATCCAAATGGCTGCTGATAACATCCAGCAGAGACCCGGGATTATGGAGATCTACCAGTGAAGTCAAATTCAAGATTCAACAGAGCCAGGGACTCTAGGATCTGCTGCTCAGGAATGCCTTTCCTGGCATTCTGTGAAGTTTTCTTTGTTATGGAAAGCTCAGAGTTCAAAGAAGGAGGAGAAAAATGATGGAAAACATTCAGACTATTTCTTATCACTAAAAGTGCTCAAGAGACAGGAGATCTCTTGACTGTAGGGGGTTGTTTGAATAATGCCTTTGAACACAAAGCCGCACAGCTAATAAGAGGAGGGGACACATCTTACCCTTGACATTCCTTGGCAGGTGGGAGGCATTCTCCTCTTGGGAGTAAACAAAGTGCTATGGGAACAGAGTTCACACAGCAGGCCAGTATATTAT
This sequence comes from Arvicola amphibius, assembly GCF_903992535.2. NCBI lineage: Eukaryota > Metazoa > Chordata > Mammalia > Rodentia > Cricetidae > Arvicola > Arvicola amphibius. Next base: position 108,723,740 of record NC_052052.2, on the reverse strand, counting down.
TATATGTAGGTCACAGGGGAAGATGAGGTAGTTCCCATGGCTGAACTTCCAGCTTCTTTTTCCCATGGCAGGCAATTTATATTATGGTGTTCTAAAAGCATGATGTTTTCACTCTTGTTCTGTTTTACTGCTTTCTTCATTCCCTGTCAGCCCTTTTTCACGGGTGGAACCCAACCCTAGACAAGGGGCCTCAGAAGATACATGGAGACAGACTACTTTGGGTCTTTACTGCAGGACGCAGCTACTCTGCTTCCAGAGTCAGCTCCTCAGTGAGCTGAAACTGTAATGGATTTGTGAGTCCCCAGAAGCTTGCTGAAGGATCCCAGCGGTGGCAGACACTGGGTCCCAGCAGTGGCCAGTGGGAGCAGCCAGTCCTAGGCAGGGACTGCGCATGAGACACACGGCAGATCTCCATGTAACTGGTCCCCACCCATGTGGCTGCAGCTGGCAAGACTTGCTGCAGGATCCTGACAGCGACAGACAGACAGATAGGCACACCATACAGAGTGGGGTTTGATATTTATTTAATGGTTATGGAAGGGAAGAGAGAAGGGCAGATAGGGGGATAAGGGGTGAGAGAGAGAGAGACACAGAGACAGAGACACAGAGACAGAGACAGAGACAGAGAAGGGAGGAGGGGAGAAGAGGGGAGAGGCAGAGGCTGCTTCTTCCTAAGATAGAGACTGGAAGAGAGAACAAGGCTGCAAGCAGGGAATGGGCACGCTTGTCCCTTAAAGATACAGAACATTACAGAAACAACACATGAAAGTATTTTAATACAGTGTCATTGCAGAAGACCCACCTGATTTTCAGAATAGGATTTCAACAAAGGCATCTCTATGAACCTCAGAAGAGAAATTCCTTCTGAAGTTCATGATATGCAGTGAGACTCAGGACAACTCCATTTCAAAACTGGCCAATCTGGGGCTGCAGATTGGTTGGTTCAGCACTTCCTAAGCACCACATAAAAACAGACATGATAGCTTAAACCATTATTCTCAGCCCCTGGGAGACAGAAACAGGAGGATGAGAAGTTTAAGGTTACTCTTGATATACAATGAGTTCAACTGAAACACAGGATACATGTGACCTTGTCCCCCAAAATGGTCAAAGTTACATCGCTGTGAACTGATATTAAAGAATACGCTGTGACCTTCGGCCAAAATAAATGTTTTCAGGGTTCACCTGCCCGTTAGACTCAGAGAACAGACTATCTATGGCTCACGATATAGTAAGAGGCCCATGAAAATACTTTCTCATTAATGTTTATTATAATCCAAAGAAATAAAAGAGAATTCAATAATAATGAATGTACAGTTATACATCCAGAATATTTTAACTTTTTTTACACTAAAATCTATTCTAACCCTGTTCATACTATAGCAGTGTAACAAGTACATCAAATAATCTTTGTGGAAGATGAACTCTCAAACGTGATATGATTAAGTCCTAGGGAAAACATCATTCTCTTTCAGCTTCCTCCTCTTGGTTTCCATTGAAATTTGCCCTGGGACAGTCTTTTCCAAGCTACATCAAAGGTGTCCTTTGACCTCCACAAGCATGTCTTGGCACACAGACAATTAAGAAGAAAATAATGAAATCAGTTGATCCACCACCTTAATCGCTGATGTATTCCATTGTATTTAGCAAGACAGGGTCACAGAAGTTTTTCTGGGTTCTCAAATCATGACTGTTTTCATTTTATCTAACAGAAGTGTGACTTGTGAACAACCAGTGTTCCTTCTTCTCTTTCAGTGCGGTGGATCACCCTTACTATCCATTTTTAGAAGAATATTGAGCATGAGTTGTTAAACATTACAGAGACTCTCTTCCCTCCAGACAATGTGTATCTGTATTTGATAGAGTGGTTGAGAAGCAGGATTCCTGCCTCCATGTGCTTGTCAAATGTTACAAAAATCTCAAGTGATTTTCCTGATGATTATAAAATAGCACACAAGTTACAGAGAATTTATAAAATAAAAAGAAATATTTGATGTAGCTTTCTTGAGTCTTTACATAATTTCATGACTGCATTGTTACTTACAAAATTAGAATCAATTTCAACACATGGATCATATACTTTAAATGTATTGTTTTTAAATTATCAAACTTTATTCAAGAATTTTAGAGTGCTTTTCTGGTTGTAAAGAATAGGTCTTACTAACTTATTTGATTTCTTATTTTTCAAAGCAGGTTTGAGAGTAGAATGCATCACTTTCTTTTATTCCCTACCAAAATTGTGTTGATTATCTTTTTTTCCTCCAGGCATTGCTTTATAATAAATTAGGAAAATTTATACTAAGTTTACATATAAATATTTTTCAGTGCAGAGTTTTGAGATAAATGGAGTAGAGGAAGACAAGGGAGAGAGAGAAGGAGAGAGTGATAGATAGATAGATAGATAGATAGATAGATAGATAGATAGATAGATAGATAGATATAGAGAGAGAGAAAGAACATTTTGAGTATGAAAGCCTACTGGAAAAAATAGGATAGTAACCAAATCAAACCTGAAGTATTCAATGAGAAATGGGGAGGGGTGGACTGGAGAAGGCTCAGTGGGTAAGAGTGTGTACTGTTCTTGCAATGTGGTTCCCAGCACAAATATTGGCACTGCACAATTGCATGTAACTCTGCCTCCAGGACACGTAAGTCCATCTTTTGGCCTCTTTGGGCACACGTATTCATGTGCACTTACCTTCCCCCCCCCCAAGACATACACATGGTTAAAAAGCAAAAATAAGACTTAAAAAAATCAATAAGCATCTTTTAGAAACTAATTCTTCTTCTTAATCTCTCACATTTTTTCTTTTAAAATTTTACTTTTTGATGTTTTGTTTATTTGTGGTTTTGTTTTTCTTTTTCTTTGTTGTTTTCTATTTACTTATTTATTCTTTTCTTTATTTTTTCTTAAAATCTGTTCTTTGAGAATTTTGTATATATGCATTGTGTTCATACTTGCTGTGGGACAATGGTATTGTACCATGTAAAGTTTTGTAAGTTGTACTGGTTTAATAACATGATGATTGGCCAGTAGCCAGGCAAAAACAGCAGAATTGTTGGAAGAGGAAAGGCTGGGTCTGCAGTCCTAACCCAGATGCAGAGGAAGGAACATGAGAATGCCTTGCTGATCAAAGGTACCAAGCCACGTGGCAGACACAGATAGGAAGTAGGGGTTAATGTAGGCTGTAAGAGTTAATAAGAAGCCTGAGCTAATAGGCCAACCAGTTTATGATTAATGTAGACCTCTGTGTATTTCTTTGGGATTAAACAGCTGCAGGACCAGGCGGGACAGAAATCTCAGGCAATGCATACTTACCCTCAACTCTTCCCAGATCCATTTTCCTCCCTTACCCATCCATCGTTGTGTCCTAAAAAATATCATAGCAACCAACCAACCAACTGACCACCCAAACAAACATACAAACAACTAATCAACCAATCACCAACCAACTAACCAACCAACTGACCACCCAAACAAACATACAAACAACTAATCAACGAATCAACCAACCAACCAACTGTCCACCCAAACAAACATACAAACAACTAATCAACCAATCAATCACCAACGAACCAAAAAAACAACCAAACCAACCAAACAACAAAAACCAATGCCTCTCAAGAATAGTTTGTGCTGCCAAAATAATTTTGGATGTGTGGTCTTTCACTGGAATGTAGTCAGCATATAAAGGAATACACACTTAGAAGAAACTGTCATATGCTCTTCTAGCACTAACAATTAACATGTGTTCTGTGCCTAGGGGTAGGAACATATGAGTATCTACCTGCTAGGATTTTTACATTGTTTTTACATGTGACAAGTGGAGGGACTAACTCTGCTTCATTCTACATTTATTCAACAAGTTTGTATATTGAATAGTCTTGACATGTAGAGACAGCATCTCTCTGCAAGGAAATGGGAATCATGACTAATAAAGTAAACAGCTAATCTCCTTGTCAAAGAGGCAGCCACGCTAACTGTAAATAAAATGTATTCCCATTACTCAAAGTTTTTCTCTTTTTACTCAACCTGCTGAATGTTCATGTGCCATTGAATTGTTTCACTTTATGTTCTGTAAACTAGAAATGCTGTAACTGATGCAAAAGTGACCTTACTTTGGCTACAAATATTGTCATGAGTAACAAATTCTCACTTATCCCTAACCCAAAAGTTTCAAAGTGTCTACCATCATGTACAAAACATATCTAGCTAGTTTATACATTTGTAAGTAATATTATAATCTCGACCTTTCATATTCTTGACAATTATTTGAAGTAAATTGAGAAGTGCGAAGAATGGATAATGGTAGCAGAGTGGGAATGTTAGGTGCTATTTCCTTCTTTCCTTCCTTCTTTCCTTCCTTCTTTCCTTTCTTCCTCCCTCCCTTCCTTCCTTCCTTCCTTCCTTCCTTCCTTCCTTCCTTCCTTCCTTCCTTCCTTTCCCACACTCCTGATGATATAAGTCACAAAGCAATCACACACCAGTTCAGAATTATGAAAAATAAAGGGGTTATTTATTTAAAGGGAAAACCTTACAGATTACTGTCCTACACAGTCCTATGAGTGAACAGGAACAGAGTCTAGGAACCGGAACGTGGAGCCAGAAGCAAGAGCTGGCATATGGTTACTGTTGCTTTTACAGTATAAAAGACCATGCCCAAGTGGTATGGTATCTCAAAAGCTATTGGCTGAAGGAACAGAATGTTCTTCCACAGCACCCTCCCTCCCTTCTTCCTTCCTTCCTTCCTTTCTTTTTTTCTTCCTTCTCATTTTGAAACAGGGTCTCTCTACCAAACCTTGACTGTTCTAGAACTCACTTTGTAGACCTGGCTGGCCTCAAATTCACAGAGTTCTGTTTGTTTCTACTTCCTGAGTACTGAATTAAAGGTATGAAGAACCACTATGTTCTATTTTCTTTCTTATAACGCAATACTTTTTATTAATTTTTGGGAGTGTCACAATGATTATTATATTGTTATCATATATGACTCCTCCACTTCCCCTAATTCCACCTAGATCTACCTTAACACCTCCCAACCTCATGTGTTCTTTTTATTCTTACTTTTAAAAAGGAGTTCAGTTTGTGCTGCTCATATACTCAGCATGACTCACTTACCAGGTGCCACACACTTAATGAAAACTAACCAGCCATCAGTTATCAATAGCTCCTCAGCTAAAGGTAAATATGGCTTACAATACCTTGAAAAACAGTAATGCTATTAAAGCCAGACCAGTAGCATTGATTATAGTCTCCAGACCCTAGTGAATCCTTAAGATTTTTGTCTCATGTATCAAGTTGGAAACCACCTCTGTGATATGTTAAAGGCTGCTGTAATCCTGTCTTATGTTACCCACTACTTGGATCTCTCCTTTCATTATCACAGGTTAGATTTGTACTCAGGATATTGTGTCAGGACCTATGGGAAAGTGAGCTGATTCTCCCTCCCTCTGCTTGATTTATTTTTCTTTTGAAAAGTACTCACCTCCAACATGGCACGGAAATCCACTGTGTCCAGTAATAATTTCCCCTGTTCATCTACTGGAAAATCATTATCCCCTGGCTGGAAGAGAAGTGTTTGTTAAGGAAATCTCACAAAACATATGTCTCGCCTATAGTACTGCTTTTAAGAATATCTTGAAGGAGATGGAGAGATAGATAGATCAGTGATTAAGCAATGGTTTCTTGTTGTAGAATGTTATTTTAAAGTGTGTTACATTTGTTTATGCTGTGGAGCATTTGTTTCATGGTGTAAAGATGTTTTACTTTTTTATGCTACATCTCTTTAACTCTGTGAAGCTATGATGCTTTGCCTGTCTAAAACACCTGGTGGTCTAATAAAGAGCAGAATGACCAGTAGTGAGGCAGGAGAAAGGATAGGCAGGGCTGTCAGGCAGAGAATATACATAGAATGAGCAAGGAGCAAGGGAGCAAGATAGAACAAGGAGAGGAGGACGCTAGGGTTTAAGCACATAGACACCCAGCCTATCGCGGAGGAAGAATGAAAGTAAGATTACAGAAATAAGAAAAGGGAGAAAGGTGGAGGGGAAAGAAGTGAGCAGTTAAAAAGCTAGCTAGAAACAAGCCACGGTAAAGTCGGGCATTCATAAGTAATAATAAGCCTCTGTGTGTGTGATTTATTTGGGAGCTGGATGGCAGGCCTCCCAAGAGAGTCCAAAGAGTAAAGAGTAAAAAAAAAAAAAAACCACCATAACAACAACAGCTTCTCTTTCAAAGGACCTGAGTTCAATTCCCAGCACCTTCATCATGGTCACAACCTTTTGAAATTAAGTCCCATAGGGTCCAATGCCCTCTTCTCTCCTACACAGACACTAGTACAGAGATATACACACAAGCAAAATAGTAACACACATTAAACAAATATTTTTTAAAATATGTGAATCATATCTTAGAAATAAGAGAGAAAGCATCCATAAAGTGAAGCATGATTCTATACAGTGTGTTTACAAAGTGATACACAGGTAGAGTTGTAAAAATTATCTTTAGGAGCCTAGTTTTGCATTGTTCTCTTATGTCAATTATATGAATAAATAAATATTTTCTTATAATAATTTATTTTTGAAATTAAAATGTAATTACATCCTTCCCATTCCTCACTCCAGTGTCTCCCATGTATGCCCTTGCTGTCTTTGAAATTCATTTCCACTTCTGCTTTAATTGTTGCCACACCCACACCCACATGCACACACACATATGTAGATATAATTCCCGCACCTAAATAGTATTTCCAAACAACAAATTGAGCCCTCCTAGTAGACTTGTATTCTTTTGTCTACTCCTTTTTTTGGAAAAATAGAAAATGTTTTATACTCACTGAGAAGCCCAGTCATTGCATGGCCTTGAACGCCAGCAAGAATTTATATCAATTCGGTCCCAGGATAAATAATAAATATGAATAAAAGTGGGCCCAAGGGCAGGCATGTGAACCAAGGATGGCCAATCAGGACTTTGTGAAAGACTGATTGTGATAAGAAAATATGCAGAGAAGCCATAAAGTGTCAATGACCCTGAAGATGAAACTCTTGGGACCATGCTTGCCACCAAGGGAGAAAATTGGGATAAGACCCAAGCAAACATCCAGTAATACAAATAAATGTTAAACATGTATAAATACAAGATTTTCTGGAAGTTACTTCTAATATGTGATTCTAACCATTTCTAAATCCAGTAAGCCCTTTGTGAAACCTACTCAGAAGTTTAATAACAAAAATTTATATGATAGTATAATGGAAAATTGTCTCAACCAACCATAAAAATGATATCCATGCCCCATGAAAAAATATGTACATTTGACAATACAAACACCTACCTTCAATGGTACTGGGTAATGTATAAGGTAAAGGTCAACATAGTCCAGTTGAAGTCTTTTCCTGATTATTCCAAACTAAGACTAGATGAGTTCTGGTTGAAAGCATGTGCATCAAAGTTGCAGAAGTTGAGGATTAGAAGTTATGATTAATTGATTTCCCAAACATGAATGCTTGTTTATCCTAATACTGAACTATTTTTTATGCGTGAAGGAAAGTTATAATCATTACCTTTAATCCAGAATTTACTTAACTCATGCTTAACAATGTGAACTCCCTTATATATTCTTTGTAATTGGTAGCTCATTGAACAATGAAAGGATATTACTCAAGAAATAAACACATACCACTAACAACTTTCAAAAACTGAATTATTTTTCATAGAGATTATAATCTAAAATTACTTTATCTCACCCATTGATAGAACAGATACCTTTAACCAAGTTCTGGTCAAGTAATATAATTTTTACTTCCTTATATTTTAATAATTTGCATACTTGCATGCTATAAAAACTCTACCTTTGTGGTGATGAACAAGTCTTCTCTCTTTACAATGCCAGTTTTAATCTTGCTTTGAATGGCCTGCCCTACCTCCTCTTCCATATGATATGCAAAAGCAGTATCAATATGGCAGAACCCAACATCTATAGCTAAGTTGGCGGCCTCCGGTGACTTGCTATTGGGAACCTAGAGGAACAACCCAAAGAGGTATTTAGAAATGCACATTCTGAAAGCTAACTCAGAGTGAGCCTAGATGGGAGTTTACTAAACCAGAAAGAGTTAGGTTTAGTCACCCTTAGACCACTAGGCAAGGGCTTAGCCCCCTGATCCTTGAATACCCACTTTTTATCTTATAAAACATAAGGAATTCTACAGAAATATTGTAGATGTCACAGAAAACTAAGATTCTCCACAGACTCATTGCTTGCCTATATTTTGTCCCACATTGGAGGCAATGAGCCAAAATCTACTTTTTGGGGGTCTTTTCTGATTAATAGTGTTAAGTTGGGGGCATAGCCCCCAGGCCTTTGCATTCATCTCAGTCCCCAGGCCTGGGAGTTGTATTGGTCTTGACTCCAAATCCCAGTGTGCCAGGTCCTGATGCCGCACGTGGGCAGGGGAAGCAGGAGGTCAGGACCACTCCCACAGGGTATTTAAATGAGCTCCCAGAGGAGAAACTTGTGGTCTCTCCCCTCTCCCCCAGGTGGTTGCATTAGCAGCCTCCTGGTTCCTACTCGGGGCCACCCATGAGCGCTGAAATCCCATTAAACCTGGATTTTTTTTTTTTAATTTGGCTTTTTGTAATTTGGCTTGATTGGGATCTTTGCATTATTAGCAAATAGCTCATGTTAGGAAAAATTCCAGACAAATAGCAACTTTCACATCCAAAAAAAAAAAAAAAAGAAAAAGAAAAAGAAAAACTATTTATACTGATGCAATCTTGGTTAGTTACTGGCATTGATAAATGCCAAGCTCACACTGAGTTCAAATGTTTGCTTGGAAAACACACTCAATTTACATAGTGGGGTTACTAAGCAAAATAAACAAAATTACATAGACACTCTTCTTTGACCCCAGCTAGGACACAAAAGCCTGTGACAGCAAAGATCTCAGATACCACACAACACCAAGTTAGTAATTAGGGATTTGAACAAGTTAGGGATTTGAACAGAGAACAGTATCTTATGTTAGTCTTTGTGCATATCCATTTACTTTGTCTGCAAGAACTAAACACAGGCAGAGAAAGAAAAAAGAACCAACCCTAGGAATATATTCTCCTTAAATTGTGAACATCCTATTGGAGATTATTCATTTGGGGTGTCAGCCCTTTCAACCAAAGATCATTTGCTGAACAAAGATATGATTGAAATTAAACCTAAAAGTACTGCCTTGACTGTGAGATTTGGATAAAGATAGGACCGTTCCTTTATTAAAGAATTTAAGGTGTGAACTGGGAAGATGTCTCAATCAATAAAGTGTTTGTTAATAAGTCTCAGGATCTTAGTTCAGACCCCAGCACTCATGTAAAAGGAGAGTATGGCATGGTGGCGCACACGTGTAAACCCAGTGCTTAGGGAAACAAAGTCATGGGGATCTGTGGAGCTCACTGGACTGCAAGTCAAGCTGAATCCCTGAGTTCCAGAAACAGTGGGACATCTTACCTCACAAAAATAAAGTGAGAGCAGTTTAGTCAGACTTTTACCTCTGGCATAAATACATATTTGCACACAAACCTTGTAGGTCCATATTTCTACATGGTGTGACAGCCAAGTTCTCTGGCCATGGTTGGTATCCTGAGCAATCTCGTACCCTGTAGCTACCCTAACAATAGCTCAGGATATGTTGCTCCTTTTCTTTTGTAATTATGTAGATGGCCTGAGAAGAGGTGTGATTCTAAACTAGTGACTGAGCTGTGGATGTGACTGTAGTCCTGCTACTCCCAGAAACAGAAAGTTAATGAACTTCCACCTGAGTTTACCTTGGGGGGATAAAAGGTGTTTGGATAATAAACAAGGGTGATCTTCGGGATTTTAATGAAGCCTGAGACTCTTTACAGACATTGCTGTGTGAACTGTGTCTCAATTATTCCTGTACCTCCACACCTGTCCAGAGAGGGAAAAATAGTTTATGTTAGGAATAGGACCCTAACATAGTGGCACAATAGCAAGACACAAAATTAGGGAAGTGACAGAAAATAATAATATAGGTTGTCAAGGCCCAGGAAAGCTGAAGGGCTAGTTAAAGTCTGGGCAGTGGGCATTCATCAGAAATGTCTGATTAACTGTTCCAGGTGAAGGGACAGGGGACATTCATATCACATAAACTGGTTCATGTTAGTTTTCAGCAAGTCCAGAGCCCAGCAGTTTTTAGCTTGCAGGTCCTCCCTGGATGGTGATTGTCAGCCAACTGGAAACCAGGTGAGAGAGAGACTGGACAGAAACGTCTTTAGTTCTGTATTTAGATGAGAAACACCTGTAGATCTATATTTAGAGGACAACCAAAGGAAACTTAGAATCGTGAGCTGTGACAAAATAATAAGTAGTCTGTATTTCAAGAGCTAAATTTATAGTTTTTCAGAATTCCATTGACTAATGTTAAAACTCTGAAAATTTGAAATCTTGGTGTAACAACAGCATAAAATGGACAAGAAATCTAAAACATTTTTATATACATTAAGCCATTTTTATACCTTTACAAATTGTATCCATCCATGTATTTTCTTAGATCCTTACAATTAATGTCCTGGTGTCTTCAGATTTCTATAACTTGCATTTACACCTTAATAACTTTCATTTATACACCTAAATCACTTTTTTAAATCACAATTTAAGCTTTTGCATTCTCAGACCTTTATAACTTTCATTTATACATCTTCTTAGATCTTAAAACCCTTTCTCAGACCATCTCAACTTAAGGTTTAAGCTTCACACCTTTTTAATATCTAGTTGTTCACCAGGAGACACAGGCTGTTGAGTACTGAGGGCAGTCACTGTAGAGTGAGTCCCTCTAAGAAAAGGGATAGTAAAAAGTTACATTGAAATCTGTTTTGTGAGTTTCCCTCTTTTCTGAGTCTGGTAAAAGGTAAACTGTGTCTAGACATAGTCGGAGCCCTAGGAGAGTGAGGCCTGTGGCCTGAATTTTACACAGGAAGAGAACTGAGAAGGAAGATGAAGCTTTGGGGAAAGAAATGGATGTTTGCTGTTGTGAAAGTTACTATTATCAAGATTGTATATTAACAAAACCTTTTATGAACTTAAGATGTTTTATAGCCTTAAAATACTAAATATTGTTAAAGGTTGTTTCTTAATATATATTGAGCATTTTTTGCAATTTAAATGTTTTATAAAATTTTAAATTTTTTTCCAATAAAATTTTATCATCTTTATTCATGCTAGAGACCTTTCTCCATATTCTAGTTTCCCTTGGCAGAGTTCTCTCTGGATTTTACTTTTTTGAGATGATTTAAATGTTTCTTGCAAGGATGTATCAAACTACAGCAGGCTAAGTTGTTGGAATCAAGCAAAGGTTTTAACCTTTAAATTCTTCAATTGGCAATTCAGTTTTGTTAATATGTATTTTGCTTTACAATTTATATTAGTTTCTGTTTTGAAATTATTTTATCTTTAAGTATGTGGGGGTTGGGTGGGAGGATATGTGTCCATGAAGGCACTCTGACCTGTAGAGGTCAGTAGAGGACAGAGACATGGGCTTCTCTGGGAACTAGAGTTACAGGTTGTGAGCGCCCTCCTGTGGGTCCTAGGAATTGAACATCAGTCCCCTGCAAGAGCAGTACTCACTCTTAACCACTGGGCCATCTCTCTGGCATTTGCAGTTTTTTTTTCCTACTTTCTCAGTGACCATCAGCAAATAACTGCTCAAGTTGAACTATTGTGGAATAAGATCCTGTCTACAACTGAAATCAAAACAAACACATAAAATTTTAGATGTGAACATTTTTGTACCAAGAAAAATATTATGCTCTGGACAACATCTTTTAAGGTCTATCTGTCCCTTTAAGAAGAGAAACAGCAGCATTTAGTTGCTGGTTGTCTTGGTGTTGTGGTCTTGTTTTATCTTAACAGCTGTTTCTGAAGTCAGCATTATTCAGATGGGGATTTTCAAGCTTTGTTGTGTTGTTCAGCTTGACTATGCTATCAAACATAAACCCCAAATTTAGACTCAAGTATGGGGTGGATACAATTGGAAGTTTTGGGGGAAAATATATGAGGGAAAAAACTTCTTTTTCATTTAGCAAAATAAAATGGTTAAACACGATCTTCCTAAAGCCCCGGAACAGTAGCCCTGAATGTCTAAGGTCAAAACTCTGGGTATATATGTGTGTGTGTGCTGTATATGTGTGAGTGAGTGTGTGTATCCAATATATATATATGGATATATGGGAGAACAATCATAAATGAAAATAATGGTCATTCTGTGGAAATAAATAAAATAATAATTGAAGATAAAACCCACAAAGTTTATGATCTTTCAAAAATGAGGTATGCTATTTTGCTTTTTAAAAAAAGATTTATATGTTTATTATGTATACAGTATTCTGTTGTATGTCTGCCTGAAGGCCAGAAGAGGGCACCAGACCTCCTTATGGATGATTTTGAGCCACCATTTAATTGCTGGGTATTGAACTCAGAACCAGTGCTCTTAACAACTGAGTCATCTCTCCAGCCCAGGGTATAACAATAACCCACATGAGGTAAAATCAAACTTTAATAGTATAGATTATTTAATATATAATATCTGCGATTTATTTCTGGACCTTGTTTTTAGGACAAGATGGGAAATATCATACAAAAATCTATCTTCATATACATATCTTGGAGACCTTTTGGAGAAAAGCCCTGCCCACTCCCCCACCTTCTGCCAGGGCAGGGGGATCTTCCTTCCGTTTCCAGCCTGTGTGATTTCTTTCTGCCCCCTCTGCCCTCTCTTTCTTTGGAAGAAGTAGCTACAGCCTCCTCTCCTCTCCCCCTTCTCTCCCTCCCTCCCTCCCTCTCTATCTATCTATCTATCTATCTATCTATCTATCTATCTATCTTTTCCCTTACCTTTTACTAAATAAATTATATCCAAACTCTCTCTGCATGCCAGGCCTATCTGTCTCTGTCTCTCACCTACTCCTTGTGGGACTGGCTGCCCCTTGTGGCCTGCCATGGTCTCTAATCCACCACTGCCATAAACCACCCACAGTGGCACACTGCCACCCCTCAGGGAACTGTACCATTTTATCTAAACCATTACATTTGGTGTATCTCACCTGCCACTACCCCTCATGGGACTGGCTGTCCCGCTGACCCACCAAGGTCTCTCATCTTCTGCCTCCCACCCACCTGGGACCCACAGAGGCCTTGGGTAGTGAGACCTGCTGCTCCTTGTTGGACCACCACCCCTCATTGGACCAGCCTTCCACCCTTATATCTTTAAAAAACAATAACATTGATATGTGACTTGGCCAGGCTCTCTATACATTCCCTCCCACCTGGGGGCGGGACAGCTGAGGGCACATGAAACCCTGGGCTAGGGAACCAAGTATCTGCCTGTGCCCAAGCACCAACCTCTACAGACACCAGTGGCTTTGGTGGTGGGTTTTCCCCTTCCAGTCAGCTTAACCATTTCTCACACTCCCAGCAATCCTCTGGTGTTCCTAGAAATGGGAGGAATGCCCCCAACCACAATCTTCACTGCTACAGTTGAGCCCTTCACTGACATTCATCTCTGGTTGCTTCCCATAGCTAACATTGTAATCAGACTACCCAGTGTAGTCATCCCACACTGACACTGTGTTGTGCCCAGATTATGACCCCCCCCCCGAGAGACCACCAGAAATCAGAGAAGTCCAGACTGCAACAGTAAGGTTTATTGTTATTGTTGGCATAATGCGATCTAGCTCAGAATTCGTCTCCAGCACTCGCCGCAGCAAGGCAGGGAGGAGTTCGAGTTCTTCTGTGGGGTTAGCTTTTTAAAGGCAAAAACTACAAGCTCTTCAGGGTGGTCAGGGGTTTTGGTGCAATTTTTATTCTTACTTCTTGAAGGTCTTTGCTTTTTCCTATCCTGATTTGTCAGCTTGTTTTGTCTTTAGAGTCAGGTTTCGCTGTCCCTGAGTTGGGGCATCTTGTGGTTTATCAGACACCACCAGATAGATGGTCAGGCGTCCTGACTCTTGTGCTTTAGAATTTCCTGAGAAGGAGGGGGGGCACCATCAGCTGTGGGAACATGAAGCTAGTCTGGGGGGTTTTATAAACACTCTGCCAGGAAATTCCTTTGAGAATAAAGGGTGAGGGTCTTACAACTGCACATGCTAAGTGGTGCGTTTGCTTTGGGACTGGGGTCCCTCCAATAATATTTTTTTTTTTTTTTGCTTTTTGTGTTGTTGTTATTTTTCTCTTCCTCTTTTTCTTTTCTTTTGGACCACATGAAAGTGGTCCCCACTGTGAGAGACCATCCAGATGGCCTCTATCATCTAACTTCTGATTCACCTGGACCGGTGCCAGTTGACTTTGTTAATACCCTGACTATAGAGAGAAGACGTTAGTCTACAGGCCTTGCTGTGTTTGTTCGCTGTTTTCACGTTTTTAGCTATGGAATATAAACCTTCAAATTATCAGCCACCTGCCTGTAAATGTTCTGCCTATGTCCTGCTTCTCTGGGCAGCCCCTTCCCCAACCCATCTGAAAATGCTCTTTCTGTCTCACTCCCATTCCTTCTATTCTATCCCTGCCACCACTAAGGCTGGTCCCACGGAAACCAACAAGATTAATCAGATCTGTGAGACAGCTGTTTTCATTTCCAGCCTTTGCTTCGTGCTGTGGCTTGTGGTGTGGCATGGCAGTGTGGCAACAGGGTGTATCATGCCTCTAGGTCTCTCTTGTTATTACATTTAAAACTCCCATGGCTCAAAAAATATGGCTTCTCCATACAACATGTGACTGCCACCATTTTGACTAAAGTCAGGTGACATTACCACCATCTTAACTGAGGGCCAGGTCAGGTAACCAAGTCCCACCATCTTTACTGAGATATTCCCTGCCTGGTCCCCCAGTGCTGATTCTGTTACATGTATGTTTTGTGCAGTGGCATGCCTTTGGTAGGGCCCACCAACAGCATCCACTTCGTCCAATTTCTGTTAACTCTGTTTGTTTGTGTGTGTGCATACATGTAACTTAAATGCATCTATGTTTACTGTTAAATGTTATAATTGTCTGCCCATTATATCTAACAAAGCAATAATTCTCATGTTTTCAATTGTCTAAGACACACCAGACATTTCCATACTACAAACACTGGACAGAAGCAAAGAGTTCAGCTACGCCAGGATGTGACCAAGTTTCTCAGGTTCTCGTCCCACAAGATGATGCCCACAACTAAGCAGGATGCAGTCTTGAGACTCCAACATCCAAATTCCTTTAACCTGTTGTGTGTAACTTCCCTCCTTTTTATTATTAGAAAGAAGTAGGTGAAATTACCTGGGTGTGAGTGAGAAGGAAACATGGAACATGCAATAAACCCACTTAGGAGTTTATTAGAGGGGCTGCATACAGGCCGGGAATTGGTGTGCAGAGAGAGGAAGAAAGAGGACATGTCCAGCTTTTAAAAGCTCCTTAGCACATGCACACAGGGGGTTGGTGTGACTATGTCATATTCAGATGACAAAGATGACAGGCCCATGCATGAGCACAAGGGTTTAGCTGAGTCATATGTGGATGGAACCACGCATGCACGTGCGTCATGTGGGGCCCTTTAACATTCAGGCATTTCCGCAAGAGAAGGCCCATCTGCACATGCTCGCCTTTAGAACCCGGAAGTGCAGCCTTATTTGTGGCTGAATAACTACAATGGGAATGTTATGACCTGCTACTGACTTGTACTGTCCCTTTAAGAGATAAGCCCTGCCCACCCACCCCCCTTCTGCTGAGGCAAGCAGATCTTTCTTCTCTCTGTGCCCCATCTCTCTTCAGAAGAGGGGGCTACAGCCTCCTCTCCTCTCCTCTCCTCTCTGTTTCCCCCCTCTCTCTTTTCTCCTTTCTCCTTTTCACTTTTTCTCTCTCCCTCTCTCCCCCTTCCCTTTTCTTCCACAACCCACTGAATAAACTATGTCCATTTTTTCTGCATGTCATCTATCCATCTCTTACCCACCATGGTCCTCGACGTACCACCTGCCCAGCTGACCTGTCGAGGTCTCTCACCCAGTGCCTCCCACCCACCTGGGACCCACAGTGGTCACAGGTGGTAAGACCTGGCTGCCCTTCAGGGAACTGTGCCATTTTATCTAAACTATTACAACATCTTTCTTGAGAAGTAGACAAACAAAAGTTTCTCACGGAAAGACACATTGTTATGAATCATATAGCTTTTAAACCATGACTGATAGTCAATTTATAATCCCTGAGATAGGAGTTAACAGTATAATTTTAAGATGTAGACAAAAGATTTATAGTAGGTCTTTTAGGCTTCCACAGACAGAATTGTAGTTCCTGGGAGAGGGGAGGGAGGTGACAACATTGGGAAAAGCATAGAACCTGAGTTCAATCTGTGACTGAGTGTGAACAACTGAGGTAACTCATTACCTCTGGACCTATCTGGCCTCCTTAGCCTCTGGATCCAGCAGGCACTGTTCACAGAAGTGTCTGTGTACATTCTACAGGGGCAGCAGCTATAGGCCCATATTTCTATATGGTGTGGCAGCCAGGCTCTGAAGCCATGGGTACCACCTGAGGTGGTCATGTAGACCTGCAGACAGGCTGTCACTGTCTCAACAATAGCCAGGATGTGCCACTCCTTTCTCTTTTGTTATAAATGTAGATTGTCTGGGGAGAGGTGTTTGCTGAAACTGATGACGTAGTTACAGGTGCTGGCATAGCCACGCATTCCCCAGAAAGAAACTATTAGTGAGGTATCCACCTCGGTTGAGTGGGGTGGGGGGAGGGTGGATTAAGAGATGTTTAGTATAATAAACACGGGTAGATCTTGAGGATGGAGAGAAGCCTGAGATACCCTTCCGTGATGGTGGTATAAGCTGTGTCTGGTTATTCCTTGCACCTCTGTACCAGTCCAGTTAGGAAAAATAGTTTTCAATGTCAGGGCCCACGGGCCCTGACAAGCAGCTCTAGACATGCAGGGAGGGGCAGGTGATTTTCCATTCCTGACTCCCGTGTTATAACAAACATAGGGAAAGGGGATTTTTATAGTTTTAGAAGAGAGAGCAGAGAGAAATAGCAAGTTTTGGATCAAAATAAGAGTCAAAAGCAGAGAATTCCTTTTCACTTTTTGATTGCTCAGACCCATGCCTCTGCAGTAGCAACCAGTAACCCTGCCTATGCTATAACTAAGGCCACAGCAGCTATTATATGACCCCACCCCTTGTGCCATTTGTTGGCAGAGACACAGCCTTTGCAGCACATGGCAGGGAGACAGGCTCTGCCCTTGCCCACGTGATAGAAAAAGGCTTTGCCCTGCATGCATCTAAACAAGCACAGCTGGGACAGGCTGTAGCTACAACATTGTGAACATCATGCTTTAGCTGGAGAGAGACAGAATTCCCCATGAGAGAATCAAAAGTAAACCAGAGGGAGGACAAAAGAAACTTGCACGTACTCTGACAGATGGCCAGGCAATAAATACCTGGTGATGTCAGAATACCCACAATCCCCAGGCATCCTGGAGAGTCCCTGTTCACAGGTAACAGCTATGGATCTTCTTTCTCAGGGATCATTGGCTATAGGTCCCCAAGGTGGAGGGAGCAGAAGTTGGTAACAGGGCTCTGATGGCTGTGGGTACAATGGAGATAGCCTTCAGGAAAGTGATTTCAATGAGACAACTCAGCTTTGTTCTAACGGATGTGAACTATAAAGGATTGGGGACAGTAACTGGGGAATCACTGATTAAACAGCAGACTCCTATCATAGCTGGGTTAGTGGCAGCACCAACCAATGAAAATAGCTAGAGCATGTTACTTAATTACCATATGGTCAGTAGAGGAAGAACATTTAAAGGGGACTACATTAAGGGTTGTGGAGGCCCAAAAATGTGAACCTCTTCCAACTTGTCTGAGGTTAGAAAGTTTTTCGCTTGCTCAAAGTTGTTGAAAGCAACTGTGGCTATACACCCTGACCTAGGGTGTGCTTACTTGGTGTTTTCCACATTTAGATGGTCTATGGAGGTAGATCCACTCCTCCCTGACCAAAGGTCAGAGAATTCAAGCATATTTCTGCTCTTTCTTTTGATTTAGGAGGTTTGACTGTGGGAGTGGCTTCCTTCTGGATACTTGGACTAGGGTGGGTTCACTGTCTAAACAACAGAATACTTTTTTCATGAATTAATTTCTTAATGTCTCAAAGTACTGCAACAAATAACTGTTCTAGTTGTTCATGTTAAAATAGTATGTTGCCTTCTTCTACCATTTTGTATTAGGGTATAAGATGTATGGATATTTAAACATGGGCAAACTTATTACCCAGAACTCAGTATACAGCAGAGACTGTAGTGGCCCTCAGAAACTATTCTATGTCTCTGTGATTCTTTCTTATCTTTGTTCTCCCTACTTAACATTTTCTAATCCTCATGCCCCTATTGTGCAATGTGTCACATGCAGCAGCAAGGATTGTGGCAGTAGTCACCACAAAAAGGTGGCTATGACAAAGGATCATCCTTGAGATGAGTAAGGCATGGAGGCTAGAGACATCCTCCAAATAAGGGCAGGTAGAGAGCAAGAATCCTCTCTGGGGAGGGTGTCCTTCCTGTTGCTGAGTTGAAAGAAAAATGCAAGACCATGGTAGACTGTAACCTCTGACCAGCAGGGTCTCCCAACAGCTCCCTGCTTCTGCTGCCATCAGGTACTCTAACCCTCTTTAACTGTAAGCAAAAAATAAAAAAAAAAACCTCTTCCTTCTATATGTTTACATTATTAGGGTGTTTTATCACAATAATAGAAAAGTAAGTAACTAATATACCAAGGAGCAAAAAAGAAAACAAAGCAAAGCAAAGCAAAACAAAATAAAAACAAGCCCTGTGAAGCAAGTGAAAATGGTTTTCAGAATTTTACTTTTTTTTATAGCCTTTCTGTATGAAAATTTGGGTTTGTGCATCCTTTCTCAGTTCATTGTATTCAGGACTCTGGGGTGCCTAGAAGCACATTTACCTGCAGAACCATCGTGCCAGGCCTTGTAATTTTTTTCTTCTTAATGAAAATAAATGTTTTTCTTACAAAATATCCTGGTTATAATTTTCCTTCCCTCTATTCCTTCCAGTTCCTCTCCAGAACTTTTTCTTGCTAAGCTCTAGCAAGTCTGTCTCTGTTCACTTTGAAGATTGGTTTACAGGTAGGTGTGTACAGGACACATGACTAGTTTTATGAGTGCTGGGATCTAACCTCTGGTCCTCACGATTGTGCAACAATGCTCTAATTGATGAGTTCTATTTAGTCTGAAGATGGTTTTATTAAGGTTATATTAAACAACAGGGCAAGTGGACAGGAGAATTCAAACTTGTTCGGAGAAGGGAGAAGGAAAGAGGGAGGAGAAGAAAGACAGCAAGGAATACTTTAAATAGAATCTATAGGTAAAAGACAATCCTTACAGTACAAAGTAAACATATTGAGCAAAGAAAGAACTGGATACTCAGGGTTTTTCTTATGTAAGGGAAAGCTGTTTCTCTTAGTCTATTTGGTTTTAAACTATTTTTCACTACGTTGAGCTCTTCAGCAAGCATGTATTTTATATTGAGACTCTTTCCACAAACTCCCTTTCTCCTTGTTTCTATTGCTCTTTCTCTCATAAGTTTCCTTCGTCTTCCTGAATGTTTTACTTCAAGATCATTCCACAGATATAAACACATATGGAAATGGTTTAATATAGAATGTAATCGTCAATGAAAGAAAGCATTCAGTATTTGTCTCTGAGATTATTAAGTGTAGCAATGGAATATTATGAAACTATTTCTTACAGTCTAAGAGAGTGGATTTTTTTCTGGACCTCATTTGCTTAATTTGTTTTAAATTTAACTTTGGTTAATAACAAATATTGAGGTCTCTTAAGACTTAATAACTGTTAGCCCTGTGCACTTACACTGTTTGCTTATCCTGCCTTTAAGAGACTAATGTGAGAACCAACCTTACCAGTTTTGTATTTCTCAGATAATCAACTTATACTCTATAACCTAAGCTAATGTTTAGCTGTAATCTTAAATTTTGTACTTTCCCATGCCCCTTTCACACAGTAATTCATGTGTTCTGAGAATCATTTGCTGAAAGAAAACAAAAATCGAGATTGAACGCAATCTTCTAAAATAAATACCAAACATAAACGTTGAGCAAAACATGTACATTTTGTTTGGTAAACAATGATGTTTGAGTACTGTTTATTATCTGGGTCATTTGTGGGCAACTGGAGGCAATGACTTAATTATTTTTAAAACTTCATTAAAGATTTCTGATAGTGTCTTCTTTCCTTCCCCCATGTGATGAATAGACATAGACAGACGTACAGGCACAAAGATAACATGACAGGAACAAAGTCACAAGATGTCCTTCAGACAGTCACAGGAAGCTCATGGAATGGATAGAATTCTCTTTTCAATAAAGAAAAATCTAGACCTACTTGATTACTCAAGGGAAAGATGTATTTCTTAGTCTGATTTTTAACATCCATGGTTTAGTTATTTAAGTTTCTGTATGTGTATTTATTGTCTTTTTAGAATACACATGTAGAAATACATGCACACAACTTTATATGTCTGCATAAAAAAAAATCTAAGAACCACAGTGAGAGAAAACACTTAACACTTGCTTTCTGAGCCCTTTAACCCAACTTTTATTTGTGTTTTAATATTTATTGAGTATGGTTTAAATTCTTATAATCGATTAAATGAGCTAAATACAAGAACATTTCTTGTAGTAATAAGCATCACAAGGAAAAACAGTGGCATGAAAGGAACACCTGAAATGAAGGTAGAAATGGTTGGAGACTTCTCAGCAGCGAGTAATTCTCAACCTCTACCCAAATCTATGACTGAATAAAATTATGACTGGTGTGTTGCCGGAAGCAAAGACCTATATTTGGCTATAGTCATCTTAGCTCACAAGTTAAATAAGATATTTACCTCTATATTTTCATTCATATAACGCTCCTGAGAAAAAAATAAAGTTGGCAGCTTGATCAGAAAACAGACTTCCTGTCCATTTCTTGTGTCTCTTGTCTCTTCATTCCTCTCTCTTCCGGGTTCATACTCCCATTTGTGCCCCGCTGGTTGGGACAGTGCGTCAGCATCTTCCAGGGACCGACTCTTACAGAAGCCTCTGTTCACCTGATCCTTTTTTATGAGGTGACAACATAGGACATTGCTTCAGCAGGGCAGATTTCTCCAGGTTACTGGTGCAATTTCACTGGGACCCTTCCTACCGTTTAGCCATTTATAAAGAGTTCACACAGGAAAGCATAGAGTGCCTCTGGTTCTCTGGTTTCTTGCTTCATCTGGTTAGTTTGTTTGTTCCCCCAACCTCCAAGTTGAAAGTGAAAAATAGAAGCTATGTAGGTATCAACTCTCAGTCCATCTTATGTATCTTGTTCACGCAGAAAGAACATTATAATTTTCTGTAAAGAAGACAAATCCTGTTCCTATCCTGTTTCTTCTTTGGCCACCACTTCTCTATGGTGAGAGATATATTAGGAACAAGCCTTGTTATAGAACGTCACTTTATTTCTGTTTGGTTTAACAGAATGAAACAAACAAACAAACAAAAAAGCAAATTTTATACTCATTAAATTTATAACTGATAAAATTTGGGATTGTAATGTTAAGTTGGGGGCCTTATCCTAGCCCCTGGCATTCACTTTGGAAGCCACTTCCCCTGAGAGTTGCCTCAGCCCAAACTTGTCTTTTCCCAGAGAGTGCCAAGGAAGTTCACCAAGCCTTGACCACTCCCCAGGAAGGGTCAAAACCACTCCCACAGGCTATTTAAACTGCCCACCAGAGAAAAAAAAATTGTCTCCTCTTTTCCTCTTTGGTGGTCATGTTGGCTTTCTGTTTTCCCTCTCTGAGCCACACAAAAGAGATGTCTAATTAAACCTGGATATCTTTTAATTTGGTCTGATTTGGTCTGATTGAGATTATTTGCATCAGCAGAGAAGCTCATCTTTAAGGAATATTCCTAAGAGGGATAATATATAATAAAAGGATTAATAAAATCAGGCAAAATTCTGACCCTGTGAAGAGATGAGGATGGACTGTAAATTACAAGATAAATTATAGTGCTATTGGAATACCAGTTGTAGTATTCAAATGAGGAAGTGTGACAAATCTGTGATAGTGAGCAAAGTGCTACTTAGGGTTTTCTAATGATAGCTGACTTTCTGAATTAATTTAGAGTATAATTTGCCAACACGTTTATTGAGCTGCATTAATAGATATTAGAACAATGTAAGGTGGCACAGGAGAGCACAATGAATCTTATCTAATGAGGCTGTAGGAGTCATGAAGAACCTGAGACTCAAGCACATATGCTGAGCTTAATAAGTAGAATTCCTAAGGTTGGTAGTGACTGAGCTGGAGGAGAACAGGCTATTACAGAAGTAAACAGCTGTTTAAACAAAGGCAACATTCCAGAGATTCATCTGTGATATAAATCTAGTTTTTCTTGAATAGAACTTATTAAAGAAGCAAAATAGAGAGAATCTGAATTTTGAGTGAAACCTTAACACATGGAAGAAGGAAATTAGATAACTAAATTGAAGGTGAAGATTTCAAATGAATTTTGTTGTCTGTGTGCTTAGGCACAGATGTCAAGCTTTGTTTCATAAAATTTATAAAGTATTTTTGTTAAGATTTATAAAACAAATACAGGGTGAGGAAATTAAATAAGGTTCTGTATCAGAATTCATGGTTAGAAATGAACACCCTGACGATAGTTTTGCATCTTATAAAGTAAGTCTGGTGTAATTATGAGGGGCAGAATGTCACAGCTAGCTTTTCTGTTTAGGAACTGAAAATAAGGAGATTGAGGAAAAATCTATGGTCCAGCTTTCCCCACCCCCACAGAAAGCAATGGCAAATTCGGGACGTGCTGTTCCAGTCACTGTTGCCACTCTGCACTGCAGAGTGCCATTCTGTCTCCAGAGATTCTGGACACAGTCAAAGAGGCCCTGCAGTGGTGACTAAGATCACTGCCCCTCTCAGCTGTTTAAATCCTGTGACTAAGCTTTTGACTGTTTTAGTCTCTGGGATACATAACTCAGTTTGATTAAAATATTGGACCTGAAACCCAAGACCTAAGCTTTCCCCTCAGGGAAAGAAAGACTCAAAAAAAAAAAAAAATGACTAACACCCCTCTTCAGTAAAGAAAGGGGGCAGCCTAAGGGTTTAATGGCTGCTGAGAGACTGGAATTGGTATTTGATAATAGCAATGTCATTGTTGTCTTACCGGTAATGACCTGATGATATTTGTAACAACATATAAGGTGTTGAGAAAAGTTGATATTGACCAATAACGCTGAAAATTATGGTATTGGCCTGAT
This sequence comes from Arvicola amphibius, assembly GCF_903992535.2. Classification (NCBI taxonomy): domain Eukaryota; kingdom Metazoa; phylum Chordata; class Mammalia; order Rodentia; family Cricetidae; genus Arvicola; species Arvicola amphibius. Next base: position 108,700,392 of record NC_052052.2, on the reverse strand, counting down.
GATATTTGCAACTGCATATAAGATGTTGAGAAAAGTTGGTGTTGACCAATAACGCTAAAAATCACGGTACTAACCTGATAATATTTGTAGTTGCATATAAGATGTTGAGAAAAGTTGGTATTGATCAATAATGCTGAATTATGGTACTGTCCTGTTGATATTTGTAACTGCTTATAAGACGTTGATAAAACTCTGACACACCCTGTAAATGCTGGGATTTAGTGCATATGTTAAAAAATTTTAGGTTTTGATAAAATGTAAAAGATTTAAGAGGTGCTCTAAACTAGCTGAAAAAACATTTTCAACTCAGTGAATCTCTTCTCCTTTAAATAGGAGACTATAGCCTTTGTGAGCATGATTATTCATAAAGCATTTTAATTTATCCCAACAAAAAAGCATGGGTCCAAGACACAGAGCCCCAAAGTATCTGTTCCCATAATCTCTTTCCACCACAGAGGACAGCAGTCAATGATGGGTTTAAAGTCTCTCCTTTCCAAAAACCTAAGACAGGAAGTTATAAATATGCCTGACTTCCCATGACAGGTAATTTTGGGTAAAAGGAGAGGGATTTGCCAAAGGCAGGCATGACCTTCTGCCCTGTTGCAGAAGCACAGGTCCCTGGTGAGCGATGAGGGCGGGTGGCAGGTGGGAGACACAGATGCTGTGAATCTCTGGGTCTGCTGGATACCCCAAAGCAGCCAGTCCCAGAGACCACATGGCAGGGAAGGTGGCTGGTTTCTGGCAGCAACAAACAGATAGGTGGTGGGTAGGAGACACAGAGATAGACACACCATACAGAATGAAATTGGACATTTATTTGGTGTTATGGAGGGGAAGGAAAAGGAGAGAGGAGGAATGGAGAGAGAGAAGAGAGAAAGGGGGAAGGGGAGATGTAGGGGAGAGAGGCAGAAGCTGCCTCTTGGAGAGAGGGACAGGAAGAGACAGAGTGGGGCTGAGACTGCAAGCAGAAAGGGAGTAGGCATGGCTTGTCTCTTAAAGAGACAGAACATTACATTGGGTACAGATTTATAAAGTAATTTTGTTAAGATCGATAAAACAAATACAGGGTGAGGAAATTAACTAAGGTTCTGTATCAGAATTCATGGTTAGAAATGAACACCCTGATGATAGTTTTGCATCTTATAAAGTAAGTCTGATGTAATTATCAGGGGCAGATTGTTAAAGCTAGATTTTTTTGTTTAGGGGCTGAAAAATCAAACATCTTTTAATACATAAGCTTTCTGGGTGTGTTTGTTGTAGAGACATGAAGGGATTATAAGAAAGCCCATGGACTCACTCCAAGCCTTTGCTTGGCCCCGCCTATCTTGACAGAAATAAATAGTGTTAGAGGTTTGTTTGCATTTTATTTAGCTCAGGTTACTGAGGAAGAAGAGACAAGAGTCAGACTTGTTGGGCTGTGGACACCATGGATCTCAAACATAGTCGTTCAGTGAAGCTGAATGATGGAAACTTGATGCCAGTGCTTGGATTTGGCACGTTTGCTCCAGATGGTGTAAGTGGGCCTCTCGGGAACCAAAGCATTAGCTATCAGCTATCCTGGAAGTGTGTTCAGAAGGCAGGAGATCTGCACCTGGTGGATGATTCACCTGGGCTTCCCTTTCCCTGTCTACAATTTACTTCTGTTAATGCTTGGGGATGTGTATTGGTACTTGGTGAGATGCCAAGATGTTAGGTCTGGAGATGTGGAGGTTAAGGATTTTGTAGGCAGATTATGTCATTATTGTTATTAACATTGTTTCCTGACAAATCTCAATGCTTGCTATATATTTAAGTACTTACATCTGTAAGTATAATGAATCCTTGATGTAAGTATTATTATTAATTTTTAAAATTTATCATCTAAAGCTCAGGTTTCTTCTGCATTCTAGTCTTGGTTAGAAATCCCTTTGGGCAATGAATAAAAGAGAAAATGGCTAACAGTAGGGACATTGGACTACAGTTTTGCTATGAGTTTATTGGAAGAAGATGTATTTGTTAAAGAACATGAAGTATTTGAACAAGATTTAAAATTTCATACAGGTATACAACAACGTGTTTCAATCTTATACATCACTCGTTCCATATCTCCAACTACTCTTATACTCTCACTTCTCTTTCCCAACTTCATTTCTTTTCCCAACTTCTTCTTCCTCCTCCTTCTCTTCTTCTTCTTCTTCTTCTTCTTCTTCTTCTTTCTTCTTCTTCTTCTTCTTCTTCTTCTTCTTCTTCTTCTTCTTCTTCTTCTTCCTTCTCCTTCTCCTTCTCCTTCTCCTTCTCCTTCTTCTTCTTTCTTCTCCTCCTTGTTCTCTTCCTTCTCTCTCTCTCTTTAAATAACAATGGGAATGGGATCATACTTCTTACCAAACTCATTATGTACCCATCCAATAAGTTATAGTAGTGAACTGAAAGTGTCTAACACTAGTCACAAGTAATAGAAGCATTGGATGGCTTGGGAAGGATTGTCTCCAAATGATAAAGATCAATATATTCAATGTTGATGGAAGAATGACAAAGTATTAGTATTGAACTAGAGCCAGTTTGTTTTAACTGACATTTGTTACTGTAGTTAAAGACACGATTGTATCTTAGGAAACAAAACAAAATCATTCTTACATAATGCTTTCACTTGTAAAAGTAAATGTAATACATGCCATTGAGAAATAGAAAGGAACAAACAGAAGCTTCTTTTACGATCTTGTAGAAGTTTTTTTTCTGAATGTGATTCTTACTCAATAAATAACCTCCCTATGGGGTCATTTCTGGAACAAAAGCCTGTTCCATTGTATGCTTTGTGATTTTGTTTGTCTAGCTAAGTGTTCTGGGGGCAACACAAACACAGGATATCTGAATAAATCATTAAACTATACACTGATTGAAATTTGAGGAAATTTTATAAATATTATTATCCTGACTTTGGTGCCCAGCAATAGCTTACTAAGCTGTGGTACTTGTTCTGGTAACAATAACTGGTCAGAAGAGTAGTTATCAGCTCTGTGGGCATCTGCTACAGCTAGATACTCTCACTGTGGATTTCTGGATATGAACTTAGCATCCTACCCTTCAATCTTCCTAGTTGTGATGCAGACCAAAAGACAGATGCATGTAAACTTCCTACATGCAACATTAGTGGATCAATATTTGTCAGTAAGGATAAGCATTAAAATCAATAAACTAGTTTTTTTAACATTTTACTGGTCTGGAGTATCATCTATGATGGCTGTACTTTTGGTTTTGAATGAGTGATTCATTAAATATATGCAAGAAAAGTAAAAGTCGAAATTATGAGGGGCAAACAGAGAAATGCAGAAGATATATAGAAAAACAATAAATAAGGGGCTGGAAAACATCTAATAGAAACTAACTGTGAGAACCCCATTGAGGTAACCAGATGGAATTTTCCAGTTAAATGTACATCCTGAGCAGAGTGAAGTATCTCCAGGGGTGAGGGTTCCAAGTAACTAAACAAATAACAGCAGAAAGAGTTGATATCATCAAATTGGACGCTCACTGCATCCAGCAAGATCTAACTGGGGAAACTGAGGCAGTAAATTGGAGTTCCCTTATTTAGCTCTCTCTCCCTATGAATGAGACAACTTTCTTCTTCTTCTCCTCATCCTCCTCCTCTTTCCCCTCCTCCTCCTCTTCCTTTCCCTCTCATCCTCATCTTCCTTCTTCTCCTCCTTCACCTTCTCCTTCTGCTGTTTCTGTTGCCTCTCCTCGTCTTCTCCTTCCTTATACTGTAGCCTTTTCATATCATGACATAAATAACATTCACCTCTGTTGGGAATGATTAATATTCTGTTTTTAAGGCATGTTTTCAATACTGTTAGCTGATTGAGAATTTCTTTTCCCTGGTACAAAGCCAGAGGGTCAACCTAACCCTGAGCAGAGAGTTTTCAAGGAAAACTGACATAAACATGTTTGGGTCTGAAGTTGGTGGAGAGGAAAATCTGCTTCCAGGGTCAGCTTCTCAATGAGCTTTAGCAGCCTATGACCATTTGCCAACATTGTGTACAATATACATTTATGCATATGCATATTAAAGCAATCCTGGTAAATTCTGTCACTCTTACTTGATAAGTAACCAGTTTAGTGTTCATGATCAAGCTTCTAATTGTCATTAAAATTTATCCTGGGAATTATAGGAATCTGCAAATGCTATATATCCATTTTGTGTGGCTTTCACAACAAAATAGAGGTATTTGAAGCATAGTTGAAAAGCTGTTAAGATGAGAGTAATGAAGAGGAGGATGATAATGATGTTGATTAAAACAAGGTCTCATAGTCCTATGCTTACCATGAACTCACTATGTAGATAAGGATGAACTTGACCTTCTGATATTCCTGCCTCTATCTCCCAAGCGCTAGGATTGTAGGTGTGAGCTATCCCATCCACTTCTCATACCTTCTTGTGTAAAAACTGTCTCCTCCACTTCTTCCAGAAACCTCATGAAAGAAGGGAAGCCAGTTTGTTGATGGAAAAATGCCTAGTACTTACGAGCCTAACATAGTGTTGGGCTAGAAGGCAGCCCTCAGTAAATGCTGACTGCATAAATGCTGAATGCAGAGACCTGCAAAATGAAGAGAATAAAAGAATATTGAGTAAACTGAAGAAGTATTTGGGCAAAATTGAGAGCAATGGGAAATAGGAACTAATTTCATTCATCACTTCACAAATACCTATGTATATGTACACCTGTCTAATATACTGAGTGCTTTAGAATTTTTCTCCCAATATGCTGCTTTCCTGCTAGCTAGTTCCTTCCAACTAATCTTTATTGAATGAAACTTGCATTGACACGCTTCATAAGAATTCCACCTCACTAATTTATTCAGTCAAGATTTAGAAGTTAATCCTTCTGTAGTCTGTGTCTCCAGATAAATCTATTATCAAGTTTGTGTCATCAAACAAGATCAGCCATAGGGCTGGATGCAACTCGCAAAAAAATGTGATGAATATAAAGAACTTTTTTTCCTGAGTTTGTAACATTTCCAACTTTTCCTACTCTTGTCTTATAGATTCCAAAGAGCAAGGCTAATGAGGCCACCAAAATAGCCATTGACGTAGGTTTCCGTCACATAGATGCTGCGTACTTCTACCAAAATGAGGAAGAAGTTGGACAGGCTCTCCGAGACAAGATGGCTGATGGAACTGTGAAGAGGGAGGATTTATTCTACACCACCAAGGTGAGCACCTGTGGCCAGAATGGCTGAAAGCCACTGTCAACTCAGATATGTTAACAAGAAAGATGACAACACCCCCTTGGTCTCAGATTAAATCATAGCTTTATTGCAAAGACACATTATAGGAACATAGAGAAGAGGACCAACAAGATGACTCAGTGGAAAAAGATACAGGCTGTCATGGCTCTTAACCTCTTATCCCTGGCAAGTACATGGTAGGAAAGTAATGATTCCTGATGTCCTATTATCCTATTTCTACATGTGTGGTATCCATGTATATGCACTGATGGTCTCTCTCTCTCTCTCTCTCTCTCTCTCTCTCTCTCTCTCTCTCTCTCTCTCTCTCTCTCACACACACACACACACACACACACACACACAAACTATAAATAAAAAAGTTAAAAAAAGGCCGGGCGGTGGTGGCGCACGCCTTTAATCCTAGCACTCGGGAGGCAGAGGCAGGCGGATCTCTGTGAGTTCGAGACCAGCCTGGTCTACAAGAGCTAGTTCTAGGACAGGCTCCAAAGCCACAGAGAAACCCTGTCTCGAAAAACCAAATAAATAAATAAATAAATAAATAAATAAATAAATAAATAAATAAAATAAAGTCTTGTTTTGTCCCTAAAGTATTGTAAATGTGGGATACAGATACTCAGTATCTCTGAATATCAGACATTGTCTAGATATGAAGTAAGGACACAGTTCTTTTGGATCCTCTGACCTCTCTGGACCACAAGAAAATAATTCTTCAGTAGATTCTCAAGTGAGGTTGAGAATATTGTTTATGAAAGGGAAAATCCTCTTCTGAAATCTGCACTGAATGGACTGGCATTTATATCGTTTCCTCAGGTGGAAAGGCAGCCTTCCAGTATGATTCCATCTGAGCTGAGGTCTCTACAGATGTCTCCTACCTATGTTTACACTGGTGACAGATTGTTTTTAGATAGGCTTTCCTAGAATTGGTTCTGGATTTGCTAAGAACAGTAAACCCTTTGTCACCATTACTGCTGTTTGTTCAATTACTTGGCAGCCTCACTCAAGAGGATACATCACTCTGCCCTAGATGGACTTTTAACTGGGAAATTCCATCTAGCTACCTAAATAGGGCTTTCTACTAGGTGTTTCTCAGCCCCCTGATTTATTGTTTTGCTATATATCTTCTCTCTATTTGTCCCACATCCAGCTCATCACTTCTTGACTCTTTTGAGACCAAAACTCCTAGTTCTTGGAACACTGAATTTGGTTTTTTCTAAATTCTGCTCATTCTCCTGACATTGTCATCACTCAAGTAAATCTCAGTATTCTATGGAGGATGTGATCTCTGATGAATAACATAAATTTTAATAGTGTTCTGCAGAATTTCTGGGAAATGTTGGGTGAGGGAAAAATCATGATACAAATTGTATGAAAAAATTTTAATAAAAATACATAAAAACTTAGCTCCAGATGCTCTTAGTTTAGCTGAGACCACTATAGCACATCTCAGTCATTTCACCACAGTGTGTAATTTTCTTCGGAAACTATAGATTTGGACGACTTTCCTTAGACCAGAATTGGTTCGTCAGTGCCTGGAGAGATCACTGAAGAAACTTGGGCTGGATTATGTAGATCTCTGTATTATTCATATACCGATTGCTATGAAGGTAAGTTTTAGATTTTTATTCCCTAGATATGTTATGTCAGGCCAATGAGATTTTTTTCTGGGTTTTTACTGTGCATGATACATCAACCTGAGATGAACAGAATGGATAAATGATTATGATACTGCATGACAGCTGAGAGACGCCACAGGCAAGACTTCTTAAAATGTTCATCCTCCAGTCTTCAGAAAGGTTGAAGTTCAAGGACTTCACTCCTTCTATCATCAGCATGCCCCCTGTTGTGGAGACTTCTGAGACTCCAGGGGGAGTCTCCATTTCCTTATGGCATGTTCTTGCCTATGTCTATCTCTCACTCTAGGACACAAGGATCTATATTTGGTTAACCAACATCTGGGCATCTTTGGGTCTCATGGCTTCATTTTTTATGGTACATGTTTGCTGATCAGATCTGATAGACTCATTAACTCAGAACTGAGTCATCATAAAGTACAACAGAAGCTCATCATTAATAGCAAAAGTCCTATCTTTTATATTATTCCAATGGGAAGAGTCCTCATAGTTGGTGAGTTTCAGTGCTTCATGAAGGTCCCGAGGAAGAAAAGTATTGGCAATCAAGGGGAAAATATCCCAGTATAATCTATTAGATAATTTCACTTTTTTTCTCCTTAGTCTCGCCTTTAAGACACGTGCTTACATGTATGTGCACACACTCTCAAACACAGAGTGATTAATACAATGTCCTGAGTGTTGAATGGGTAAATTCATTTGCCACTAGAAATTGACTATTAGAGAAAGTTTTGTTAACTTTCCTTTTCTCTCTGCATTCTAGCCTGGAGAGGAAGTTGTGCCAAAGGATGCCAGTGGAAAAATTATTTTAGACATAGTGGACATTCGTGATACATGGGAGGTATGTACTGCTGTAGACAATAAGCATGGTGTGACAAGAGAGGAAGCAATTAGTAAAGAATTAGAAGACATGGATTTGGTTTTATTAACTGACAAGTCATAATGTCAAGTATCATAATGCCTAGTCTTATAGTATCTTACTATTCTGTGTTCAGTTGATATATCTGGGAGGCCTGCTCATTCCTGTAGGGGAATGGATGAGGAGTGGATATGGGGGAGAGAGGAGATGAGGAGGAGGAATGGGAGGAGCGGTGGGAGGGGGAGCTGTGGTTGGGATATAACACATGAAAGAGAAACAAACCACAACAGCAACAGCCACCACCATCCCTTCCCTGTCTTTCTGTAATATCATCTGTAGAGGAAGAGTTGAGAGGGGCTGAATTTTAATTTTTAATCCCAACCATGATTTGAGGTAGACATTTCTTTGCCTTCTAGATTCCATTAATAATATAAGCCATATAAAGGGTACTAACTGAAAGAGACTCAAGAAAGGTTACAATACTATTCCAGGACAGATAAACAAGCCTTTGGAGAAGTGTAATCTGCCTTAGTGCAGAGCAGGCTGTAATAGAGAATGAATCTTGCCACTATATACCCTATCCTGTATACAGTTTTTCAACATTAAAGGGAAAAAGTAACAATATATTTTACTTAACACAAGATCCTAGAATTCTTTGTCTTTGACTATGATGGCATTTATTGAAGAACCATTATAATGCTGGCATCACAACAGATGCCACTGAAGAGGGTGGGGAAGATAAGGGGAGACTTATATGTACTTGCTGTTCTCAATGTGCATATAAATGAATGAGCAGACAAATATGTATTCCCTACAGGTGAGTACGTTAGGCAAGGCTTATTCAAGTGTCAAAATTGTTTTGAAATTGTAACCAAAACTATTTAAGTAACTGAAGCTATTATGTAAGCAACTGAAATTATTATGTAAGTGTTCAAATAAGCCCAAGGAGAATCTCCAAAGGGCAGAGTACAAATAGGATTAACTGCATACTTTCTTCCTCCCCAGGCACTGGAGAAGTGTAAAGACTTAGGTTTAACCAAGTCCATTGGGGTGTCCAATTTCAACCACAATCAGCTGGAATTGATTCTGAACAAACCAGGGCTAAAATACAAGCCCACTTGCAATCAGGTGAGCTCTAGTTCACCTGGGCTGTGCCTTACCTTCTGTTCTTCACAAACTTCTTTTTTACTCGATACTCCCCAAATCTCTGTCTCAAACCATCTAGTTAGGTTATAGCTATTTTCACTGAGACAGAAAACATCAAGTATGGCTCAGGTTGACAAGAGTGGAGAGAAGAAGGCAGGGGAAGGCAGTTTGACTGAAATCACAACTCTTCGATGGAATACCACTGCTCAGTAACACTCACAATGTGTGCTGTGCTGAAAATCATATAAATTAAAAAAGAATGACTGAAATGAAGCACAGCAAAATTGTCTTGCTCCTGTCTTGTTCTCATGGCACCCTAGATAATTTGTGTTCGTTTCTTTCCTAAATTTATAATGAAAAATTTATTTAATAGCATTCAAAGACTTTTAACCTTTGCAGAATTTAGAGCTACAAATGCCCTGAGAATTGTGTGAGTACAACTTCCTTCACCTGTGCCCATCAACACGCTCAAGCAATAATTTCTGTTCTCTACAAATTTGTCATATACATACTATTTGAAGTTTTAAGGAACTCATCATATAGTTTTAGCCCATATTTTAAAAATACATATTTTAAAATAATTAACAATGCTTGAACACTGTTAAAACACCTACACTTTCAGCAAAGATTGGTATCACTAAATATCTTGAATGTCAAAGCATGATCATGTCTTTTTATTTTCATGGTACCTGGGATTGAACCAGAGGCTCACACACAGTAGGCAAATGCTCTAACACTAAGTTTTAGCTTGTGGTCTTTAATAAATTATTGTGAGGTGGGCTCTCTCAGAATGATCTGGTTGATCTTGAAATTTTAATCTTCTTTCCTTACTCTCCCTAGTAGCTAAGTGTTTGTCACTATACCCTGTTACACATTGTTTTATTATTTATTTATTTATTTATTTATTTATTTATTGTTTTAAGGCAGGTTTTTTATTGTTTTTATTGAGCTATATATTTTTCTCTGATCCCCTCCCTTCTTTCCCACTCCCTCTTGTGACCTCTCCCATGATTCCCACACTCCCAATTTACTCAGGAGATAATGTCTTTTTCTACTTCCTATGTAGATTAGATCCATGTATGTTTTTCTTACAGTCCTCATTGTTGTTTAGGTTCTCTGGGGTTGTGAATTGTAGCCTGCTTTTCTTTGCTTTATGTCTAAAATCCACTTATGAGTGAGTACATGTTATATTTGTCTCTCTGGGTCTGGGTTTACTTCAATCAGTATGATATTTTCTACTGATTTGCCTGCAAATTTCAAGATGTCATTTTTTCTGCTGTGTAGTATTCCATTGTGTAAATGTACCATATTTTCTTTATCCATTCTTGATTGAGGGATATTTAGATTGTTTTCAGTCTCTGGGTATGACAAATAATGCTTCTATAAACATAGTTGAGCACATGCCCATGTCGTATAATTGAACATCCCTGGGTATATACCTAAAAGTGATATTGCTGGGTCTTGAAGTAGATTGTTTCCTAATTTTCTGAGAAATCATCATACTGACTTCCATAGAGGCTGTACCAGTTTGCACTCCCATCACCAATGGAGGAGCGTTCCGCTTACCCCGCAACTTCTTTAGCATAAGCTGTCATCAATGTTTTTGGTCTTGGTTATTCTAATGGGTCATTGCACATTCATAAGATGGACTCTCAGAGTTGTTTGGATTTGTGTTTCTTTGATAGCTAAGAATGTTGAGCATTTCCTTATGTGCCTTTCAGCAACTTTAAATTCCTTTTTTGAGAGTTCTCTGTTTACTTAAGACAGGCTATTCTTGTTTAGCTTTGTAGCCTGTCTTTGAACTTGCTCTGTGGTCCAGAATAGCCTTGAACTCACAGAGATCTGCTCGCCTCTCTCTCTCCTGGGTACTGGGATAAAAGGCATGCACTGCACTGCTCTGCTACCCCCCATACCGCACCTAGCTTTTTTTTATTTTTAGAGAAAATTGATTCCAAGTAGGGAGGTAATATGGCCAAACATTGCCACTGGGTGGTGTATATGAAGGTTTTCTTGAAATCAGTGGATTTGCTCCCTTGCGTTCATATTCCCTTTCCATCCTTACTCCTCCATTTCCCTTCCCCGTCCTTTGTTCTCACCCTCCCTCTTTCTCCTTTCATCTGTTTATGAAAGAAATCAAGCAATTTATCCTGTTAAAGTTCCCCACATGATAGGGAAATTAGTCACTGATCACTGTGATAATTGGGTAGGTTGGTTTTGAATTTCTTATACATTGAGGATCAGAGCAAAAGGCTGGATAACAGAAGACGAAAGTCATGTAAGTTCCTAAAGCTTAAAAGACATGACATTTCCCCATCCAGTGCAGCCACTCTTCTCTATCTTTCTTCCCTCCTTTGTTCCCCTTACACATCTGGTCCTTCTACAAGGCTGTCACTTCTTCCCTCTTGAGAGGCAAAAGCTTGTAGTATTCTCACCTATGGCTATACCCAGTCCTTGCCCTAACAGGCTATAGCTTCATTCTATAGAAACTGACAGAGACTGCAAGTTGGAAATGGGAGATTTTAATCTTAAAATACTAATAAAAGGACAGAAGAAAGTATTTCAGGGAAAATTTGAAACATATTGTACTTAAGTCAGTATAGAAGTAGATCTGCCCTTAAGGCACTTTTAAAATCTGCATGACCTTGTTGGCTCATACATTCTAATACCGTTTTTGTTAATACTGTTAAATTTACAGGTAGAATGTCACCCATATCTCAACCAGAGCAAACTCCTGGAGTTCTGCAAGTCCAAAGACATTGTTCTAGTTGCCTACAGTGCCCTGGGATCCCACAGAGATCCAAACTGGTAATGAGACCATTAAACTTTATTTCCTTATGTCAATAATTCCGTCTTGACAAACATTAAGTTTTAACCTTGTGATAAATTCAACTATAAAGAAACAAATTCAACAGTGCAGAAGTTCCTATGCACCAGGGTTAAACTTCAGGCTCCCTAGTGATCTTTTATTCTTGCTTCATCTGTCTACCTGTTTGCAGCATAGTTCTAAAAGTTTTAAGGCCCAGTTTATAGAGATAATACTACATATATTGTAGCCATGCCATTTTGACAAGTGGGTGGAATGTAAAACCCACATTTATATCATTTCTAGAAACTTCCTTATTTCTGCAATATTTAATGTTTAATTTAGGATGGACTTAGAACCATCCTCCCTCATAATATCCGCTAATGTTATACAGAAACCCAAAAGAGAATTCCCAGAAAAAAAAAAAAGACGTCTTTCCAAGTGGTGATATTGACTTGCAGAGTATCTAACATGTTATAAGAGATTTTTCCAAGGATATATGCAGCTGAACTCATAAATTTATAGTTTATGTGCATTGATATGTTAAAATTCCATAGGCTTATGAAAATAATACTGCTATTACATTTATCAGTGAATTCTGAGTTCTGTTTGTAGATTCCGAGACAGTAAACTCAGAGACAGTAGATTTTCATATGCCCACACTGGTTGATTTTTTTCTTTCTTCCTTCCTTCCTTCCTTCCTTCCTTCCTTTCTTTCTTTCTTTCTTTTTTTCTTTCTTTCTTTCTGTTAACTTGACACTTGACACATGCCTAGACTTATCTGGTAGGAGGAGGAAATTATAACTAAAAAAAAATTTGTCTCTATAAGATTGGCCAATTGGCAAGTCTGTGTGATATTGTCTTTATTAATAATTGGATGTGTGAGGGCCCAGCCCACTTGTGGGTGGGGCCACCATTGTGGTCCTGAGCTGTATAAGAGAGCAAGTTGAGCAAGGCAGTGGCCACCTTCCTCCATGGCCTCTGCTTCGGCTCCTGCTGTGAACCCCTTTGAGGATGGACTGTGATGGGGAAGTGTAAGATGAGATAAGCCCTCTCCTTCCCAGGCTGTGTTTGTCATGATGCTTTATCATAGCAATAGAAACCATAACTAAGACAGAGCATGAGAAAGAAGACATCTTGAAGACTGTCAAAGACATTGTCTCTTGTCCCGAGCTTTTAATAGAGTGTAGCCTTATTTGTAAAAACTTGATTTTCTTAAGTAAAACAAAATTAAACAGAAGTTAATCAATAATAATAGTAAATAGCTTTTTATATGCTTTTAAAGTTCTTATTACTTCTGAGACAGTTTCGCCACTTCTCAGACTATTAGATTTTGCACTGTTCATTTGCTCTAGAGAAGTTTTGCCTTTTCTACAGGAGTGCTGTATTTTTGGTTTAAGGGGAATGGATTGAATAAGGATCATGCTATGTAGAACAGGCTGTCTTCAAACTCATGAATGGGGACCTCCTGCTTCAGTCTCCCAAGTGCTAGGATTGCAGACTTATGCTCCCATGCCTATCTGGAATTCACATGTCTATGCTTTTTTTAGGCGTGTGTCATCACAATTACCTGAGCTCATTAAATTTTATAGCAGATCTCCTGAATTCTTTCCTTCCTTCCTCTCCCTCCTTCTCCATCTTTCTGTCTTTTTTCTCTTTCTTTTCCTTCCTTCCTTTCTTTTCTGTTCCTTTCCTTCCCATACTTTTAGTTATCAATTAATGGTAGCTTGAAATTGTCAATGGAAAAATTCTAGAAATATGCAATTCTTAATTTGAAATTGCATATTATTCTAAGTAACTTGTTGAAATCACATGCTGTCTGGGACAAACAATACCCTTTTTCAGTGTATCCTCACCAAATCTACTCCATGTTTGCTAGTCACTTCTTTGTTGTTTGGTTTACCAGTACAACCATCATAGCATGGCAGGGCTTGCATTTAAGGAACTTTTATTTTACTTAATAAAGTGTCAAAAGCATAAGAATAGGAGTGCATGAAATGTGGATAGGGCAAAAGGAGGCATTTACTTCATTTAAAAATGGGCAAGTTCTCAGCTTAATGAAAGAGAAAATTTATACACTGGGATTTCTAAGATCCACGATAAGAGTGAATCTTCTATCCTGAAACTATCAAAAAAAAAAAAAAGGAAATTCATGCTAGCTTTGTATACCATCAAATATAAGATTCACTTATTCATCGAACATAAGTTGGAAAAAGTATCATTTCATATATATACATATTTATAGTACACATTGGGATCAGTGCTATTCCCAGACCCTCTGCGGATAAAAGGGAGTTTCTGTATTTCTGCTATATTTTACTATATGGATACCTGTCATACACAGTATTTATCTTCTCATCTACTGATGGATTACTTAGTTGTTGACAATTGCTACAATAAAAAATAAATCTCTGTGAATACTCACAAAATTCTGCCTTAATTATACTACATTGTACTTCTCAGAGGTCTGGGAATATAGGTAAGGAAGCAACATAGTCCAGATTTGTTATCTCTGTGAGTGTATGTCTGCATTTTTTTCAGGGTAAGCCGTGATAGCCCATACCTCCTGGAGGAACCCATCTTAAAGACCATTGCCAAGAAACACAACCGAACTCCAGGCCAGGTTGCCCTGCGCTACCAGCTACAGAGGGGTGTGGTGGTTTTGGCCAAGAGCTTCAATGAGAAGAGAATCAAAGAGAACTTCGAGGTAAAGGTCCAGGGACTTTTCTCCAGAATGAGACCTGGGTGGGGGCAATTTCCCTCACATGGGAACACTTGCTACTTATTTGTTCCCATGCATTGCTACCCCTCCCCCCCCACTACCACTGTGTGCTACAGACAGCAGCTTGAAAGGGCAGCAGCAAAAGCCTTCAGTAAAAACCTGGTTTTCCTTCATACTAGTTTTGCCTTTTACAATTTCATTAACAAGTTGTATTGTATCTCCGTTACTTCAGTTGGTTGTGGGAGTCTTTTCAGATGGCAAAGAACTTTAAATAACTTCATTTCTATTTTTTTGTATTCTATGCTTTTTGAATCCCTGTTTGTACTAAGGACTACAATTTGGATTAAGATTAAATCCAAATACGACTACTTGTTTGTTAACTTACTGCACTATTCCAATACATTTTTGCTTTTTTTTAACTTCCATAGTTCTGGCCATGGGTCTGTGTGTGTTTTCCATTAACTTACAATTTAGTTATATACTGGCATGCTTTCTGAGGTATGGGATCTTATATATGGTTATTTGCTCTTTAATCATTGGTGTTTTTCTATGAAGAATAAGAGCTAGATAAATTTATAGATTGACCATATGAAGAAATCAATGATTAAAGTTATTTCTTAAATGCTTTCTCATATATGCACTAGCTTCTATCTCCTATCAGTCAGTGGTTTTTTCGTTTGTTTTGTTTAGAATCCCATATGGTTAAAATTTTACCTTATATTTGTTTCTGTATGTATGTGTGTTTGAGGGCACACTCACCAGCACACAGTGGGTGGCCAGAGGATAACTTGTGGGGATTGTTTCCCTCCTTCTACCACTGCACCTCAGGAGTGGAACAAAGTGTAAGCAGGTGTTATCACTGCAATATGGGAGCCATATTACTTAAAGAATGAATTTCAGAAGGAGTCCTGGTGGATAGATGTATGGACAGTATCTTGGTTTCTTTTCCTATTACTGTGATAAAATATCTAGGCAAAAGCAACTCTAGGTAGAGAGTGTTTATTCTCAATCATGCTTCAAGGATACAGCCTACTATCGCAGGGAAATTATAGTAGCAGGAGCCTGAAGGAGCTGGTCACATTGCATCCACAGTCAAATGTAGAGAAGGTTGAATGCATGCTCACCTCTTCTCTGCTTTTTGCAGTGCAAGATCCCCTGCTCAGGGAATGATCCTACCCACAATCAGGATGGATCTTTTCATATCAATTAGCATAACCAAGGTGATCCTATACAGGCATGCCCTAAGACTCATCTCACTGATGGTTCTAGATTCTGTCAAGTTGACTATTAACTTTAACCATCACAGATACCTTTAATAGATATAGATGATTAGACAGATATATTTAAATTTATTTAATATAAATAAATGTAAATTATGTATATATAAAATATCAGAAAGGTTTTTTTGATAAAAAAGAATAATGTTTGATAATGTTTAGAAAATGAGATGATCAAGTGGTATGGTTAAACAATTGACTAGGGGAAGATTTTCTTCAACTCAATCAAGTCTTGGAAAGAAATTAAATTATGATCTGTGCTCTGGAGGGGTGAGGGTCTATTCAAACCTGGATCAAACTCCAGGATGGCAAAGGAAGAAAAGCTCAAAATTTTGTTGAGACTAAATCTAGTATTTCATCTAGATTTGAAAATTAATTTGGGAGTTCTTTTTCCATGCCTTTCTTAAGATTAGGGGTTGATGAGTCTTTCTTTTGTGAAATGGATCAATGTAGGAAAGAAATGGGAAAGGAGGAACCTGCCATATTCAGCCAAAAGTTCTGAGACCCAGGCCATCTGGAGGCCAATTGTGAATAAAATTCTTCTCTTAAAGCCACCCTTGGTGCTATAACCCTTATATTTCCAGGTAGAGGGATGCTTCAATGGCTTGTTTATTTATTTATTTATTTATTTATTTATTTATTTATTATTTTAATTTTTTTCTGAATTTGTCTTTCTTTCTAGGTGTTTGATTTTGAATTGACCCCAGAGGACATGAAAGCGATTGACAGCCTCAACAGAAATTTTCGATATGTTAAATTGTCATTGTAAGTAATGCTGCTAGACTCTTTTATAGGTTATTTTTTTTTTGAAACATGGAGGTGAATAATGAAGATGTTCTAGAGAATCCAGGAAATGATCAGTTTAGCTAAGCATTTGCTTTTGAATGAGTGAATTTAACATGTGTGTGTGTATGTGTGTGTGTGTATGTAAAATAATAAGTAGTGACAGATAAAAAGGTTGCAAACATAATTAAATTGTGCACTCAAAATACCCAGAAGTTGACTGAGACAGCAACTTTAAAACTACCAGCCTTAGTTCTCAATAAGGAGGGTCTCAAGCAGAGGACAGGGTCTACTCAGGTGAGGCTTCTAAATAAAAGGGAACATGACAGCAGAAAGGTTGGGTTAATAAACTGGATGCTTATAAACATTCAGCAAAATCCAACTGGGGAAGTTGAGGCACTTCCTAATAGACAGTCTTGAGCAGAGAAGAGTGAGCCCCTAGGGTGGAGATACCAAGTAGAACAAACCTCAGAAGAGAGAGATAACATTATCCAAATGGCTACTTATAACATCCAGCAGAGACCCGGGAATATGGAGATCTACCAGTGACTGGTGGTGAAGAATTGAAGTCAAATTCAAGATTCAACAGAGCCAGGGACTCTAGGATCTGCTGCTCAGGAATGCCTTTCCTGGCATTCTGTGAAGTTTTCTTTGTTATGGCTAGCTTATTGTTCAAAGTAGGGAGAAAGGAATGATGAAAATCATTCAGACTATTTCTTATCAATAGAAGTGCTCATGGGACAGGAGATATCTTGACTGGAGGGGGTTGTTTGAATAATGTCTTTGAACACAAAGCTGCACAGCTAATAAGGGGAGGGGACACATCTTACCCTAGACATTCCTTGGCAGGTGGGAGGCATTCTCCTCTTGGGAGTAAGCAAAGTGCTATGGGAACAGAATTCACACAGCAGAGGACAGTATATTATTATATGCAGGTCACAGGGGAAGATGAGGCAGTTCCCATGGCTGAACTTCCAGCTTCTTTTTCCCATGACAGGCAATTTACATTATGGAAACCTCTCACTGTTCTAAAAGCATGATGTTTTCATTCTTGGGATGTTTTACCACTTTCTTCATTCCCTGTCAGAGTTTTTTGGGGGTAGGGGATTCCAACCCCAGACAAGGGGCCTTGGAGGATACATAGAGACAAAAATACTTTGGGTCTTAAATGCAGGAAGTGGCAACTCTGCTTCCAGAGCCAACTTTTCAGTGATCTGAAACAACACATGAAAGTATTTTAATACAGTGTCATTGCACAAGACCTACCTGATTTTCAGAATAGGTTTGTAACAAAGGAAGGCATCCCTATGGACCTCAGAAGAGAGAAATTCCTTCTGAAGTTCATGATATGCAGTGAGACTCAGGACAACCCCATTTCAAAACTGGCCAATCTGGGGCTGCAGATTGGTTGGTTCAGCACTTCCTAAGCACCACATAAAAACAGACATGATAGCTTAAACCATTATTCTCAGCCCCTGGGAGACAGAAACAGGAGGATGAGAAGTTTAAGGTCATCCTTGAAACACAGTGAGTTCAACTAAAACACAGAATACATGTGACCTTGTCCCCCAAAATGGTCAAAGTTACATCACTGTGAACTGATATTAAAGAATACACTATGACATTTGGTCACACAAATGTCTTCAGGGTTCACCTGCCCGTTAGACTCAGAGAACAGACTATCTATGACTCATGATATAGTAAGAGGCCCATGAAAATACTTTCTCATTAATGTTTATTATAATCCAAAGAAATAAAAGAGAATTCAATAATAATGAATATACAGCTATGCATCAAGACTATTTTAACTTTGTTTATACTAAAATCTATTCTAACTCTGTTCATACTATAGCAGTGTAACAAGTACTTCAAATAATCTTTGTGGAAGATGAACTCTCAAACGTGATATGATTAAGTCCTAGGGAAAACATCATTCTCTTTCAGCTTCCTCCTCTTGGTGTCCATTGATATTTGCCCTGGGACAGTCTTTTCCAAGCTACATCAAAGGTGTCCTTTGACCTCCACAAGCATGTCTTGGCACACAGACAATCATAATAAAATTCTGAGAAGAAAATAATTAAATCACTTGATCCACAAACTTAATCGCTGATGTATTCCCTTGCATTTAGCAAGACAGGGTCCACTGCAGATTTTGTGGGTTTTCAAATCATGACTGTCCTCATTTTGTCAATCAAAAGTGTGACTCGTGAACAAACATGTGTTTCTTCTTCTTTTTCAGTGCGGTGGATCACCCTTACTATCCATTTTTAGAAGAATACTGAGCATGAGCTGTTAAACATTACAGAGACTCTCCTCCCTCCAGACAATGTATATCTGTATTTGGTGGAGTGGTTGAGAAGCAGGATTCCTGCCTCCATGTGCTTGTCAAATGTTACAAAAATCGCAAGTGTTTTTCTGATGATTATAAAATAACACACAAGTTACAGAGAATTTATAAAATAAAAAGAAATATTTGATGTATCTTTCTTGATTTGTATGTAATTTTATGACTGAATTGTTATTTACAAAATTAGAATCAATTTCAATACATGGATCATATACTTGTAAATGTATTGTTTTCAAATTATCAGTTTTAGAGTGCTTTTCTGGTTGTAAAGAATAGGTTTTACTAACTTATTTGATTTCTTATTTATCAAAGCAGGTTTGTCAGTGGCATGCATTCCTTTATTTATTCCCTATCAGAATTTTGTTGAATCTCTTTTTTTTCCTCCAGGCATTGCTTTATAATAAATTAGGAAAATTTATACTAAGTTTACATATAAATATTTTTAAGTGGGGAGTTTTTTTGTTTTTTGTTTGTTTTTTGAACATCTGAATTTTTTAATCCTTCTTAACAGGTTACCTAGACCACGTTTGATTAAGAAAACTGTAGAAAGTTAGTAACTGTCACAAACGGACCCCAGGTGGTGGCATGTGTCAATTTCCCACAGAGTCCTCCTTTGCAGGGTATCTGAATGCACTGCTCGGGGAATCTGCTCAAACTTGCTGGAATCACTTATGGCAGATTTTAGTCCACAGGTTGCTTTTCCCCATATTTCTTTGTAAACTCTTCAGCATTCTTACAGAATTTTTTACGGTCCTTAGAGTATTCTTTAGCTAGGTCAGCCCGGAGTGGGTGCTCAGGCTGGGGGTCATTCACCAGTGCTATTAGGGACTGGATTACTTGATCGATTTTGGTGGCTGGCTTCAGCACTAATTTTCAGCACTAATTACCGACAGACAGACCTGCCCCTTCTCATCAATGTTAGGGTGGTAGATCTTGGGTGGTTTGAATGGATACTCTGCTGGAAAGTTGATTTCAATTCTGAAGGCCCCCTTGTCGTATGGAGAGTTGGCAGGAACAATATGCCCTTGCCAAGTCAATAAATTAGCTTCATCAGCCTGGATGTTACGGAAGTTTTTCATTCCACATTTGCGGATCTCTTCAAGCTCCTTCATCAGCCTCCTGCTGGCCGCCATCTTGGATCTGGTGCTGCTGCTTTCCCCAAGTGGGGAGTTTTGAGTAAGGGAAGACAACAGAGAGAGAGAGAGAGAGAGAGAGAGAGAGAGAGAGAGAGAGAGAGAGAGAGAGAGAGAGAGAGAGACAGAGACAGAGACAGAGACAGAGACAGAAAGAACATTTTGAGCATGAAAGCCTACTGGAAAAAATAGGCTAGTAACCAAATCAAACCTGAGGTATTCAATGAGAAATGGGGAGGGGGTGGACTAGAGAAGGCTCAGCGGGTAAGAGTGTGTACTGTTCTTGCAATGTGTTTCCGAGCACACATGTTGGCACTGCACAATTGCATGTAACTCTGCCTCCAGGACATGTAAGTCCATCTTTTGGCCTCTTTGGGCACACGTATTCGTGTGCACTTACCTTCCCCCCCCCCAAGACATACACATGGTTAAAAATCAAAATAAGACTTAAAAAAAGTATATATTTGAAATTAATTCTTTTTGATCTCTTACATTTTTCTTTTAAATTTTACTTTTTGATGTTTTGTTTATTTTTGTTTTTCTGTTTTCTTCATTGTCTTCTATTTAGTTATTTATTCTGCTCTTTATATTTATTTTTTCTTAAAATCAGTTCTTTAAGAATTTTGTATACATTGTGTTCATACTTGCTGTAGGACAATGGTCTTGTACCCTGTAGCATTTTGTAAGCTGTACTGGTTTAATAAGATGTTGACTGGCCAGTAGCTAGGCAGGAACATCAGAATTCTTGGAAAAGGAAAGACTGAGTCTGCAGTTGTAAACAAGATGCAGAGAAAACAACATGAGAGTGCCTTGCTGATCAAAGGTGCCAAGCCACATGGCTGACTCAGACAAGAATTATGGGTTAATATAGGCTGTAATAGTTAAAAGCAGGCCTGGTTGTCAAATTGAAGGAACAGCCTACAGAACGCAAGTGGACCTTTAGCAGCTACTCATATTCAAAGTGTGAGCGTCCAGAACATTTAAAGAACTGAACAATTCAAATAATAAACAATTCAACCATAAATGAAGAAAGTAAAGAGCTCTAGGATGACCAATAAGAGTATAAAAATGTTCACTGTTTATGGCAATCAAGAATATGCAAAGCCAAGCTAGAGATCCTGTCACTGATCAGATGACTGAATAAAGAAAATAGAGACCATTGAATGCTGTTGAGGAAGGTGGTGGTGGGGTCCTTCTGTAATGCTGTTAAGAATGTCAGTTGCTTCAGCCAGTATGGAAATCAGTATGAGTAGCTTCAGCAAACTAAAACATCAACTTCATTTTGGTCTAGATATGCTGCTCCTGAAGTGTATGCAAATGAATCAAGGTGAGTATAATAGCAATATCTACATACCCGTGTTTTTAAAGGTACTTTGCAGTGACCAATATATTGAATCAGTCTAGGTGCCAATCAGAGGATGAATAGACAAAATGTGGCTTACATATAAAGTGGACTTTTATTAAGATATAAGGAGGAAAATATCATCTTATTTGCACCAAAGTGGATGAAGCCAGGTGAAAAGGATCTCGATAAACATAAAAATCACAACTTAGGAAGGCAAATAGCTCATGTGTTCTCCATAGATGGTGTCTGGTTTTTCAGAAAGACATAGAGTAGAAGGGGGGCTGTTTCGGGAGTCAGGGAGAGAACAAAAGACATTGTGGACAAGGCAGTATGATCAAGATATCGTGTCAGTGTGGAAAAGTCACAATGAGAATCTTACTGTTTACAAAGTAAAGAAGAGATAGCCTTTTCAAGAGAAACTGAGCTCCCACCAGCAGTTATAGGTAACATGATTGATCAGTTACTACCCACCAGTTTCCTGGTTTCACTTTAAAGAAGTCAATGTGGATTATCAACAGACTCTTTTCTTCTACAAGAAATTCATGCTTTCATTTTCACTCACCAGTAATTTATTATAGTTCACTTTCTTCACTTTCATACAAATGCAAGCAGCCTTTAGCCCTCTTTTCTGTGGACTATTGCTTTAAGCAACTCTGCCCCACATGCTACTGTTTCCACTAGATATTTAAGGACCTGTCACATTTGGCTGGCCAGTACCCTGTGCAAGCTGAAGACTCAAGACCTGTTTAATTGCATGATTGACAAGTTATGAGTTCTCTGTGTGGCTCTGAATGATGGTCACTTAGTCCCTGTACTGGGATTTGGAACCACTGTGCCTAATAAGATAACATTTGTGTCTTGGGTATAAGGGTATATAAAAAAAAAAACAAGGATGTGTGAAAACTGAAGTGTACTTTCAGATCTGCTCCAGTTTGAAGCAGACTCCCAGAGTCTCCAGATTATGTTATCCATGAGTATTACAGAAATCAGTCTTGCTACTGTTTTTAGAGACTTATCATGCAAACACATGTATGTATGTATGTATTTATGTATGCATGTATTATGTATGTATGGGGGGAGTACAGATATGAGACCTCAAGGCCAGAAGAAGGTGTGGAATCCCATGGAACTGGAATTATAGGCAGTTGTGAGTCATTTGACATGGGTGAAGGGAAACCAGACTCAGGTGTTAATGAGATACAGCATCATTTCTGTGAATTGCACAAATACATGTACAGGTCAAATTAATAAATGACATACTATTAATCTGTATCTAGCTATTCCTGTTTTGCTAAGCTGTGTGAATTTTATGAGTAAAAGAATTGTGGTCAAGTTCTAACCTATCTCATTTTTTCAGATTAATGATCTACTACCAAAGGTAAATTGGACATGACTGCTTACCCCACTTCATCATGAAACCTTAGATGAAAATATATCTTGATTCATCTTTAAGCAAAACAAAATGGTTCTTTTACATTCTTGTTTGTGTAAGTCATTCATGAGATAATTTTTCAACAGGCTGTTACAGCAAAATATTGGAAGAATGCTGTTTTCTCTCATTTATTTTATTTTTTTCTAGCTCTGAATCAACAGACTGAGAACTTTGACCATGTCTCAAAGGTGTGGGCTTTCTCAGTAAAGGGACATTTTATTAATCATCAATATCAAGTTGATTTCAATGTGTGATGATTTTCTGAGCAGTTCATTATTTTGTGCTTGTTCAACTATGGTTATTTCATTGTCTTCTTAAATTTTATTCTACATGAAAAAGTCTTGGGTTAGAATGCAATGCACTACCATTTGTTGGGGGTGTAGCCTAGATGAGTTTATATATTCCACAGTAGGGGTATGTGGATTAGAAATGTTAGGCAGAATAGACAGAGATACAAAAGAAATACAGAGACATAGGATAGTACCAGAGTGCAACCCAGTGAAAAATGAATACTGTATCCACTCACATTTGTTTGCTCTATGATTATATAACCCTATAAAGAAGTGGAACAGTTACTTGTTTCAATACTTGAGACATCAGGTCACTATTTCCCAAGTTAAGCATTCTGATGTTTTGGACAGGATATGTAGCAAACATTCCTTAGACCAAGTATTCTGTAGGCATTATCTTCTTATGTCAAACCTCCTGTTTTAAAAATAAAAAAACAAGATAGGCTTTAATTCTCCTACCGTTGGTCAGGGTGGGGAAGATCCACCTCTATGGGCCATCTTAATGTTCAAAACAACAAGCAACCACACCCTAGATTAGGATACCTTGTTTGTAACCACTTGTCAACAACTTTACAAGAGTGAAAATAAGCTCAAACTCTCTGACATTTAGTCAAAGTGGAGCAAGAATCACATTTGTGGTGCCCCACATATTCTTCCATTTTTATATTATTTAATAAAGCCTGTGTTTCTGTTACAGCATAGACAACTGTCTCTCCCTTCGGGTTCTTTTCCCATTTTCCAGACTTACCCATCATGGGTACATACATTCTGTCATGTATGTCCTGTCTTAGATTGCCTGGGGTGTACAGGATCTTATCCATCTCTGGCTACCAGCCTATGTACAAAGGTGTTCAGGGAGAAAGCATTTCTAGGAGTTGTATACCTTTGAGCCAACTTTTTTGAGAGCGTTCATTAACAACTAGATAATCATATGCAAGCAAATAATGCTTAGCAATATACATGCTCCTATAGCCTCAATATCTCCTAATAAAGAAATGAAGGATGACTAGACTTGAGATTGCCTTTTTAAACTGGTCTAGGATATCTTTAAAATTTTTCAACTACAATTAAAATCTGAATATGTCCTTTTAAACATATCAACTCTAAGGACTCATTGGCAATCTCAAAATTTCCTCAGACAACTTTTGAGGGTGTTCATGGCGACCTTTGAGGGACCTTGCTCCATCAAACCATACCAGTGCTGGAAGCAATCCACAGGTTCTAAACCTCTGTGGAAACAGGAGATGGACCCCTTCTCCAAATCAACATATCCTTACACCCAAATTTGAAAGTCATGATACCTTTATAATATACATGCTGGTTTAGCTTAGCAGACCATACAATGAAATGTGTCTCTGTACTTAGCTCATTCACAGTCAAGAAAATTTAATGATAATATAATAATATACATAATCCAGACTCTGTGAATGTTCCATTTTTATGTGGCTTATTTTTTTATTTCTTTAAATCTATGACTATTTGTACTCTATCTCTTTAAAGACTATACCCTTTTTAAGCATTAACTTTATTTTATGACTCCCTATATTCTTTTTAGTCTCTCTTCCAAGCCTACATATACTTATCCAACACTGTGACTCATCTGGATTTCCTTTATTGCAAACCTGTAATTATTTACTGTTGAGGAGCACTTTTTAAAATGTTAAGTGCTTTTAAAACTTAAGCTGTGCCATTACTAAGGTGCATATGGTTCTTCCTGCCTACCCTGCCCAGTCCACCATGACAGAGTCACTCATGCCATACTTCCAGGCAAATAGCCAGTCCATGTTGCCACAAAGCAAACTGCAGCATGCTGTTCATAAACCCCATCCAAATGCTCGGTCTCCCAAAAGAGTAAGAGTTCAGGCTAGCAAAATGTTCCACAGACAAGAAAGCTGTCATTTTGAAACCATGCAGCCGCTACCACTGAATCACTAAGGAACTGCAGCATGCCTCCCCAAGTAAAGCCCATTCAGAATAAAAAAATATAGGTAAACTTGTTTTTTTAGTGTCTAGAATTCCTTTGCAAGCCTTTTCAGTGGATTTTAGTTGGCCACGTGGTGTCAATATGTTGGAGGAGGGTGCTGCTTGTCAGTTCCTGGCACCCATCTAACTTAGAGCCAAAATAGTCACAGAGAAACTTTATTAGTTAAATTCACTGTTTGGCCCATTAGCTTTAGCTTCTTATTGGCTAACTCATACATATTAATTTAACCCATTTCTATTAATCTGTGTATCGCCATGTGGCTGTGGCTTACTGGCAAAAGTTCCTGCATCTGTCTCTGGCAGGGCTACATGGTGTCTCCCCTATTCCACTCTTCTTTCTCCCAGCATTCAGCCTAGTTTTCCCCACCTAGTTCTGTTCTTCCCTGCCAGAGGCTCAAAGCAGTTCTTTATTTATTAACCAATAAAAACAACACAGAGACAGAAGGACATCCCATACCAGGGCTTAAGGCTTGACTACTGGGTTTCAGAAATAGGAAACTGGGATCTGGAAGGAAAGGATGAAGGGTCTTTAAAGTAAACTAGTACTGGCTGCTGGTGAGTAGCAATCAAAGGAGTGGAAGTGTCCCATACTCACATACTCACAGGGAAAATAGGGACAGAACAGTCTGGGGTAGGAACCTGAGAGGCTATTAAAGTAAGAAGAAAGTGTGACTCAAGAGTGTGTGTAGAGGCCAAAGTGAGCATGGTCCTGAAGCAGCTGAAAATATCTCAACCAAGTAGGTGCAAGGCAAGCAGGTATAACTAGAAAAGAAAGAGAAAAATTGCCCTGAAAGAATGCAGGGCAGTGGCAGAGTTTTAAGTGGGGAGGAGTGGGTCCCATCTACCCCCATGACTGAATGAAATGTTAAAACAGGGTAGGCAACTCCCATGTTCAAAAGAAGAGCAATGGACTTACCTGCTACCTGCAGCATTACCCTGGGCTCGGAGAGGGCTATGGGAGTCACCAAGTCTGGGCTGCATCAATTGTCTGCAAAGCCAAGAAGTTTGAAGGCTGGCACAGTCTCGCCTGCCAATGCTGTTGAGGCTGGACCTCCATGCTGTGGCATAGAGGATGAGCCCATCATGGGAAAATTGTGATTTTCAGTGTCCCGTTTGCTGGCACATAGGGCATGGCTTCATAGGCAAGGGTCCAAGGCAATATCGTGCCAAATAGCCATTTAGACCACATTTGAAGCAGGCTGTCATCAAGGATGACTTAGGCTAAGCTCCAGCAGGATATAACCTTGTGGTTGACTTCCTTTGTCCCTCTTCTGGGGGTCCCAGTGGCCTTAGGGCAGCTGCTAGGGCTTGGGCTTGAAGCATTCCTGTCTGTTGTAGCCTCATCTGTCGGGAGGACTCAGCTATTTCTTCTTGGGCATTAAAAACTTTAAAGGCCATTTTTTATCAATTTTTAATGGGGGCTTGGGAACCTTTTTCATCCTTTTTAACTTTTTTTCTAATATTTGGTGCTGACTCAGAAATAAAATGGTTAGCCAGGACTGTGGCTCTTGCTGGGGAGGCTGGGTCCAGTCTAGTATATTGGACCATGGTCTCATGTAATCAGTTTAAAAAAAATATGGCTGGGTTTTCATCAGCTAGCTGTGTGATCTCTCAAAATTAGTCAAAATTAACTGCTTTCTGAAAGACCAACTCCATACCCTGAAGGAGGCACCAGACAATGATGTCCTGCCTCTGTCAGCCATTTTGGCCAGGTTGATAATGCCAGTATGGTTTTGTGGCTAGCACAGCCACTTCCTCCACAGGGACTGTACTGTCTAGTAGGTGAGTCTGGTCTGCATACTGTCTAGCTGCTGTCTGAATTCTACTTCACTCCTCAGGATGAGAGTAGAAGTCTGGATGACATAAAAGTCATGCCAGTTTAGATCGTAGGCCCGGGAGAGATAGCAAAACTCCATAATTTAAACAGAAGGATTAACAGAGAAGAAACCCAACCACTTTTCTATCTGAGAGAGTTCTGGAAGAGAGAAGGGAACATGGACTTTAATAATGTTATCAACTCCCCCTACCTCCCAGAGAGGGCAGAGAAGGGCGGGATTATGGTAAGATGTGGTATGAGAGGAGACAGGATTGGGAGGGGTTAGTCCAGTGTGTAGAGGAGGTCCAAGAAGTAGGTTGAGGCATGAGGAGTGTAGGAAGAAGAGGCAGGAGTGAGATGAAGGGAGGAAGGTGGTTAAGGAGAAAGTTGACCTTGAACTTCCTGTTTGGCTGGTGGAGGGGAAGGAGTAGGTGGGCTTGGGTAATGGGAAGAATGTAGAGGATGTTGTTCCACGGGGGGGGGGAGGGGTTGGGTAGTAAGGGTTTGAGTGAGTGGGGAATGGGCCAGTGCCTCTGGACGCATGGTCATGGTGGAGTTATCAGGGTCCCAATTTCAAGATGGCTGGGAATCTGGAGGCACCATGACCCTGGTGACCAAAACCGGTGCTGCAAGACATTGGCTACTGAGGGAGGGGCCAGAGCAAAGTGCCCAAGAACTGTGGACATATGCGAGTTCTGTCCATTTATCCCCATGGTGGCAAATATTTTTTAGGTCATGGAGGATGGAAAACTCAAGAGTTCCCTCTGGTGGCCATCGTGTTCCATTGTCAAGGAATTATTGAGGCCAAATCTTAGTGCAGAGAGAAATTAGCCATTCAGGACAGATTGTATCCGAGAGTCCCAATTTATAAAGATTTTGTAGGAGGCAGCCCAGGGGCAGTAACGGATCTGGCTTCGAATTGCAAGATCCCATTTTAAAAAGTCTATGCCCAATTGCTGGCTCAAGTCTATCACAGTGCATCCACTGGGATAACTCTTGAGCCAAAATGGGATTGGGATTGTGAAAATTGAATGTTAGGCATCCCTGACCATGCAATTTTCACATCAGCTAAGCCCACCTTAGCCAGTTGGATCAGATTTTCACTGAGCAATCATGACTTCAATGGAAAGTCCGAAAATCGACAAATAAAGACACAAATGAACCCCCTACCTTACCAGCACAGAGCATAAAATGAGAGCTCACCAAGATGAAGCTTATCCAGCCTGTAAGGCAATCTGAGCCTGGCAGAGAGCACAGGCAATAAGGGCCTTTTCAAGCGCATGGCCTTGAGCCTGTGTTAAAAAACAGCACCCCTGGCAGAATCTCCAAAATGTTAGGAATATTCCTAAAAATGAACCTCTCTACCAACATAAATAATTTAAATCAGACCAAATTAGGACAAATTAAAAGATATCCTGGTTTAATTGGACATCTGTGTCCTCAGGTGGCCCAAGTGGGGAACAGAAAGCAGACGCGACCACTAAAGAGGAAGATCAAAGACCCCATGTTTGTTCTCTGGGAGAAAGTTTAAATAATCTGTAGGAGTGGTCTTGAACTTTCCTGGGGGAGGGGTCAAGTTTTGGTGGGCTTCCAAAGATTCATGCCAGGGGCTGAAATTACAACCATATTTTGCAAGACCAAATGGCCAGCATTTGGAACCTGTTGGCCAATAGAGGGAACCTTTGGCCCATATATCATTTTTAGGACAAAAGACCTGATATTTTGTGAACTTGGACACCCGGACCTTACATAATTGCTTGGGAGGACTTTGTAGCACACCCTTGCCCTTGGTTAAAGCCTTGTATCTCCATAGAGCCAATAAACA
Organism: Arvicola amphibius; assembly: GCF_903992535.2. Taxonomy (NCBI): domain Eukaryota; kingdom Metazoa; phylum Chordata; class Mammalia; order Rodentia; family Cricetidae; genus Arvicola; species Arvicola amphibius. Next base: position 108,671,780 of record NC_052052.2, on the reverse strand, counting down.
AGACTGTCTTCACCTCACAGGAGAACAAAAGGCAAGAGGATCCTAAGCCCTCTGCCCTGTGCTGCAAAGGGGTATAGAAAATGAACTCCTTTTTTTTATTCCCCTTTACTGACCAACTCCCCAAACTGATTAGGTGGCCAGGGACAGGGCCCAGGGAGGCTCAGGAAATTTGGAAAGCCCACCCTTCACCAGAAGAGAATTGCCCCACCTGACCAACTCTGTTGCTCTTTCACTGAGGGTGGCTGAGGGTGGCTGGCCCCCAGGACTCTAAAAGCAATGAGCAGATGCAGCGTTGGCCCTTTAACACTAGTCATTGCTATACCTGGAAAAAGCAAAACCCCAGTTTCTCAGACAATCTGAGAGCCCTTATTAACCTTTTAGATTCTGTTAAATTCACCAATCAACCCACCTGAGAAAATTATAACCAGTTGTTATAGGTGCTACTTACCACGGAAGAAAGAGAAAGAATTCTGACAAAGGCCCAAAAGTTGTTCCCAGGACCTGATGGAAACCCAACTCTCAACCCTGCCCTGATAGAACAAAGCTTCCCACTGACCTGTCCTAACTGGAATTTCAACTTGGCAGAAGGTAAGGAGGGCTCCAGATCTACCAGCAGGTTCTGATGAGAGGTCTTCATGCAGCCGCTCATCAGCCAACAATTTGGCCAAAGTCAGTAATGTACTACAAGAAAAGACAAAGTTTCAATCGGCCATCTTAGAATGAATTACGCAAGGCCTTTAAGGCATTCTCTCCTCAAGATCCTGAGGCAGAGGAGAATAAATTAATCAGGCCACTCCTGATTTTAGGCACAAGTTGAAGAAGATAGATGGGCTTGCAGATCAGAGCATCTGAGAGCTGTTAGCAGTAGCTCAGAGAGTGCACAACAGCCACTAAATAACCCCTGAAGATAAAGAGAGAAGAGCCATTGCTGAAGAGAATGCAAAGCAGACTTGAAATATGGCAAGAATTCCCCCTAGCAGTCACTGCAGGAGAACCAATGAAAACAAGTGCCAGCTGTGACACCTAGCCAGAAGCCAAGGTAAGGACTCCCATGAAAGGGAGCACCCCAGACTGCAGAAAGATCAATGTGCTTATTGCAAGGAAATGGGACACTAGGCTAAGAATTTCCCCCAAAACATAAGGACTATGACTGAGGAAATGACCACATGGCTATTCCATCATATCCAGAGGCATTTGCAGAGACAGGGGAATGGCCTTGATGAAACACGGAGCCCCAGTGCTTGTTGAGATCAAGCCTGATGCCATCCTCATCTAGGTGTGGCAATACCGCATGTCCTGGGAGGCAAAGGAGGAAATCACCCTTCACATCAGGCACCTCGTAAAACTAGGAATTCTGTTCTCTTGATGCTCAGACTGGAATACTCCTTTGCTCCCTGTTAAAAAGCCAAACTTGAATGATTATCAGACCTTACAGGACCTTAGGGAAGTCAATCACAGGGTTATGGATGAGTGACCGTGCCAAATGCATACACCCCTTTGAGCTCACTTCCTCCCACCTGGGTCTGGTACACAGTATTAGATCTCAAAAATACTTTCTTCAGCCTGCCTTTAGCACCAAAGAGCCAGTCCTTGTTCACCTTTGAATGGCATGACCCCGTAAAGGGATACAATGGACTATTGACTTGGAATAGGCTCCCCCCAAGGGTTCAAAAACTTCCCAACCACATTTGATTAAGCCCTCCATGAGGACCTCAGGGAATACCAGAGGAAACACCCACAGGTCACTATCCTGCAGTATGTGGATGACTTCCTGATAGCAGCTGACAGTGAAGAAGATTGCAAGGTAAACAAGCATTGGTGATTTGCTTACTGTCTTGGGAATCCTGGTATACTGGGCATCACCTAAAAAAGCCCAAATCTGCCAAACTAAAGTGACTTATTTTGGATATATACTCAAGGGACAGCGTTGACTTTCTGAAGCCTGCAAAGAGACTGTGCCTAAAATACCCCCCCCCAACTTCCAGGAGGGATGTTAGAGAATTCCTTGGGTCAGCTAGCTTCTGTCATCTCTGGATTCCAAGCTTTACTCAGCTGATTAAGCCACTGTATGAGGCAAGAAAAGGAAGTCAGCCCTTTCAATAGACAGAGGCTAAAGTCAAGGTCTTCAATAAAATTTCGAAAAGTCCCTACTCTCAGTGCCCACCGTGGGATGGTCAGGTATCACCAAAACCTTTCACCTATAGGTAGATTTTTTAAAAAAAGACATAACTCAAGGGGTCCTCACTCAAATTCTAGGACCCTGGAATAGGCCAGTGGCCTACCCGGCCCAAAAAAAAAAAAAAACTTGATCCAGTGGCTTCTGGGTGACCCTGGTGCTTAAGGACCATTGCAGCCACCACCCTATTGGTTAAAGATGCTGACAAGTTGACTTTGGGTCAAAAGTTCCTCATCACCACCCCTCATACCATTGAGGGAGCACTCAAACAACTGCCTGATTAATGGTTGAGTAATGCTCACAGGACTCACTATCAAAGTCTCCTCCTTAATCCACCTCGCATAAGGTTTCTTCCAATTGCGTTCTTAAATCCTGCATCCCTGCTCCCTGATTTGGATCTGGATGCCCCACTACATGATTGTGCAGGAATCCTGAGCCAGGTACATGGACTGAGAGAAGACCTACAAGAACAGTCCTTGCGGGATGCTGAGCTCACCTGGTACATGGATGGGAGCAGCTTTACACGTGATGGCAAAAGGTATGGGGGGCGGCTATGGTAACGCAAGAGGACACTGCATGGGCAATAGCCCTCCCATCTGGGACATCTGCTCAGAAAGCCAAACGGATAGCCTTGACTAAGGCACTAGAGATGGCAAAAGGAAAGAGACTGAATGTTTATATGGACAGCCGCAATGCCTTTGCCAGAGCCCATTGTACATGGGGCCATTTACCAGGAACATGGGCTTCTTACTGCAGATGGCAAGACTATCAAAAACAAACAGGAGACTTTAGACTTACTGGCAGCATTATGGTTGTCAACCAAATTGGCCATTATCCACTGTCCTGGGCATCAAAGAGCTGATACCCCAATGGCTTAGAGGGAACCAGAGGGCAAGTGGCAAAAGAAGCCACAGAGCAGATGACTACCCCAGCCCTAATGCTACTGGACTCAGGACTGCTTAACCTAGAGAATCCAGCCTATACTCCTGCCGACTTATGCATGACACAGCGCTTACCAAGAGCATGGAGACCACAACAGCCAGCGAATTGCTGGATGACCAGAAATGGAAGACTCATCTTGCCAGGGAAGTTGGCAGAAACCCTCCTTTGTCACATTCACCGTTCTACCCACCCGGCACCCGAAAAACAGAAGACCTGATCAGACAGGCTCTTTGAAAAATCTTTGACCTTCAGCACAAGATTGAACAAACAGTTGATAAATATCTGGCCTGAAGACTCACCAATGCAAACAGTCAAACTAAAATTTCTGGAACCAGACTTAGAGGTACGAAACCAGATTCCCACTAGGAGATAGACTTCACTGAGGTAAAACCTTGAAAATATGGTTACAAATATCTTTTAGTATTTATAGATTCGTTCTCTGCATGGTCAGAGGCCTTTCCAACCAGATATGAAACTGCTCAGATGGTCACCAAAAAGCAGAATAATGAAGACATTATTCCGAAGAATGGTATTCCTATCCTCTTAAGTTCAGACAATGAACCAGCCTTTATCTCTCAGGTAATGCAGTTCACAGTAAGGTCACTGGGGGCAAATTGAAAATTACATTGTGCTTATAGGCCCCAGAGTTCAGGTGAGGTTGAGCTCATGAGCAGGACCCTGAAAAAGACCCTTACCAAATTAACAATGGAAACTTGCTGTGACTGGGTGGCTTTCTTACCCTTAGCCCTTTATAGGGTTTGAAATTTGCCCCATACCTTGAGATTAACCCCCTTTGAAATCATGTTTGGAAGACCCCCTCCTATTTCGTCCAACTTCAAATCCAAGCTTATTGCTGAGTCTGATGTCGTTAACCTGGCTATTTTCTTTGAGGCTGTGGCTTTTGTGCATAAGGACATATGGTCTCATCTGAGGGCCATTTATGAGACAGCTCCACCACCCACGCCTCACAATTTTCAGCCAGGAGATTGGGTCTTCATAAAGAGACATCAGAGGGAGCTCCTTGAAGCCATGCTGGAAAGGGCCATATACTGTGATCCTGACATCTCCAACGGCCCTAAAGGTAGATGGCATTGCCACCTGGATTCATCACACCCATGCCAGGCTGGAAGATACAGAGATAGAGGAACCCACAGAGTCATCTCAGAAAAAAAAGGCCCCCTCATGTTGGAGAGTCAAATGTCAAGATAACCCACTCAAGCTCAAACTTAGCTGTCAACCTCCATCATGAAGATCTTATGCTGGCACTGTTCATCCTTTGCCACCCTGTTTCCTGTTAATCTACACCAACCTCCAGAACTCATTTGGACTGTCATATGCACATCCTCTGTAGAAATCCTCAAGCAAGAATCAGCTGAGACTCCTCCTGGGATCTGGTACCCTCCTCTAGAATTTGAGGTGCAGGATTTATTTCTGGCCAACCGAGACATTTGCCAGCTGAGAAAAGGCAGTTTTTATTTCTGCCGGAGAAACAAGACTGAGAAGTCCTAGTCCCGGCAATGTGGGGGATGTGAGTCTTACTGCTGTGCATTTTGGAAATGTGTGAGTACTGGTGTCTGGTGGACACCACCAATAAGAGATGATATGATCACTGTCTGACAGGATATATATGATATGGATTGTGAATCGTATGGAAGAAAAAAATGTAAACCTCTCAGGATAGAATTTGCTGATCAAGGAAAATGGACTCTGACTGAGAAATGGACTACTGGTAAAACCTGGGGTATTCAAATCTATGATGGCCCTGAACCTTATCTTCACTATTAGATTAAAGGTTCAGACAAACCCCACAGTGGCAATAGGATATAATTCAGTCTTGGTACCTCAGGAGACTCTTGTCACCAGACCCCCATCAGGGGGCCAGACACCAGTGGTCCACTTGGGAACCAACCCTCAGAGCCAAGATTCTTCATATGGTCAACACCCTTTATGGGAGTTGGTTTCAAAATACTTTCAGGTGATAAATGCCTTGAAACCAAATCTGACTAAAGAATGCTGGCTTTATCTCAAGACACAACCCCCTTTCTATGTCGGAGTTGCAATAGCTGGTGTTTATACCTCAGTCTCCCCAAAATCCTGCCCTTGGGAAAACCAAGAAAAAATTTCACTACAACATCTGACAGGTACGGGACTTGTGTAGTGCCCTCTGGAAGGCAACCCCCAACGGGTCTATGTAACCAAACCATCAGCATAAAAAATAAAACCTTCTATTTGGCATCTGCTGGATGGTGGACTTGCACGTTGGGGCTCAGTCCCTGCATCCATGGGACAGTCCTTTCACACAGGACGAGGTTTTTGTGTGGTCTAATTATTTGCCAACATAAAATATTATACAGAGGCCCAAATGGAACTGACCTTATGTCCTGTTCCTGTCAGGGGAAAATGGGTTATAGGAGCAACAGCTATATTGCTCTCTTCCCTGATAGGACTGGCCATATCTGGAGCTATGGGAGTGGGCATCTCAGGTTTAATCCTCCAAGATTACCAGGCCCTACAGTTGGCCATCAATTCAGATCTCAAAAACATAGAAGAGTCTATACTCAAGTTAGAGACCTCTTTAGATTCCCTGGTTGAGATTGGCTCACAGAACCGAAGAGGTTTGGACCTCCTCTTCATGTGCTACCTTGGGGAAAGAATGTTGTTTCTATATCGATCACTCTGGGGTAATTAGAGATTCAATGGCTTTGTTAAGAAAATGGATTAATGACTGGCTCACTTAAAAACTGGATGGTATGAAAACTTGTTCAACTGGTATCCTTGGTTAATCATTTTACTCTCAGCTCCAACAGTGCTCCTGCTACTTACTCTCCATCCCTGTCTCATCAATAGACTTTTGCAGGCTTTCCTTTGAGAACAGGTCAGTGCTGTTCAACTGATGGCACTGAGGTCCCAGTAGCAACCCCTTGAGCCCCTGGACAGATAGGACCCATAATTGAGTCCTGTCATTGCTACTTGTGAAGGGTGAAAAATGTAGAGCCCAGGGCAGCTTTCTCCAGGGAAACTTGGTACAAACCTGCCAAGATGGGTTCTATAGATCAGCAGGAAGGTAAACCTGAGTCTCAGTTTGCCCTAGGGCAATGTTAACCCTTAGACTCCCTCCTGTTCCCATTTTACCCTAGGACCTTTTCCTTGCCTTAGCAGGAGACAACATTAACAGCTAGATACAAATTTGTACTGTTTTTACTTTCAAAATGACTAATTCAGTTTATTAGCTCTAATTGAAAAATTATTACAGAGTGTTGAGTTCTAGTCTTGAAAACATGCTAACTTATTATAGACTGTTAGGAAATACAAGTTAGTCAGTCATCCTTAAAGTACTGATATGATTAGTTACAGGAATAGCCTTATTTAGTTCCCTATATATGTTTTCAAAGTCAAACTTGAAACAAGTAACTAGAAACAAAGTTTGTCTAATCGGACACACCTAGGCAGCCCTCATACTTCAGAGATCTATAGAATATGGCATTTAAAATAATGATAAAAAGCTTATTATACTAGACAGAGACTCCGAGATCCTAGCAATAACCCAAGGTCTCCAAAGAAGTTTATAGGACACCATGATGTCTCCACCTGGATTACAATGATGCTGACCACTAGACAAGGTGCCTCAGTGCAACACCTGTTGCCAGGACCCAGCCCAGACTGCACAAACAGCAGGACATTGGAGAATTAGTTGCACCACTTTTGCCTAGACAAATTAAGGTCAGTTTTTTCCATGTCCCTCTTCCACAGGAAAAAAAAAAATGCATCTTATGGGCCTGGCTAAGACTGTAAGATGGCTATTCTGGATATTTCTGCCTCCAATGCTATGGAGACCTGGGTATGACTAACTGTATAAGGACTCTGGTCCCTGTCATTTTTTAACAGATTCAGAAACTACTTGCTCTGTACTCAGATGAACTTTATTTATCCTTCTGAGATCTCTGATAGTATTGACGGCTAGGGCAGTTATAATGTCAGTTTAGCAACAAAAGGTATCCAGATCCTTCCAGAAAGCTATAACCAGCTTGTTAGTACATTCTAAAGCTACTAGGTCTCTTAAAAGTGTTTTAATGTCTGAGGATATAAAGGTTCATAAGCTTTGAGGATCTAAAAAATGACTTAAGATTTAAATACAGGTTAAGATATTGAAAATATTTCTGATTTCCTCCCCCCTTTATAGTATAGTTCTATTAAGCTGGTAGAACAATGACCAGTTACTGTGTGGGTCACAGATTTAAGATTTTAGATTTATTCTCATTGCCATTTAAAAATAAACTAAAAGGTATTTCTCATCAGGCCAAAGGTATCTCTGCCCAAACCATACATGGACCTATGGACAGCAGAAAAATATACATGCTTCTAACCAAAATCTGTAGTTTTTGCTAGAACTCAAAGGTATGAGTCTATTCTTTCTGTTTACAGATAACTGTTATCTATTCTTTTTCTACAATATGGATTTCAATAATGTATTATTTTTCTTTAAGTACATAAATTCTAGTTTCTGTTCCTAGTTTAAACTTATCTCCAATAGGCTTCCACTTGGCTGGAAGATGCATCTAAGCATCAGTTGCTGACAACAACCTGCTCTGAATGGTGGTGAGCCCTGGACTTCCTGAAAGCTGGTGTGGTCCAGTCAAGCTGATATGAACATTCCCTGTCCCTTTCAACAGAGTCAGATGAGTAGCACATTGCCTGAATTCCCTCCCTAGCTTTGGCTAGCCTTTCAACCTGCTTGGGCCCTGATAACCATGCCCCATGTCAGTCTGAAGTAGTTGCAGAAGGGAACCTATCATCCCATGCTCCCTGATCAAAAAAGGTTGAAGGCTGAGACAAGGGGGGACTCCCTGGCATGGGGAACAAAACAACTACCTATAGTGCCCATTGATATGCCGGAAAAGTAGGCCCAAGTTGTCAATTAATGGATTTATTAACATAAGTAGTTCTTAGATCCCAATAATTCTTCCTTAAAAGCATGGGCAAGCAGGACCCAAGATTGGGTCCTGTCATTGGTGCTTGTGTTGGGGGAAAAGTAGGAACCAACCATGATAAGCTACATAGAAACAGATCACCCAAAGGAAGCTCTTTGCTTCTAACCATTATCTCCTGCCAGTGTCAGACTCAGCCATCAATAAGTTTAATGGAGGCCTGAGTTTCAGTAGTTTACTTTGAAGCAATACCCAGTTGCCAGAAGAACCACAAACCGAGATTACCTGAGCACCCCTCAACAACAGACCATCCAATGGAAATGCCTAATGTTCCAACCATTGTAGAGAGGATCACCTGCCAGCACACGTTCACCAGGACACACCTAGACAAATGTCAGCCAGTGAGGCATCATGAACCTTAGAAATCCCTCACCGCCACCTTTACTGCTATAAAAAATCCAACTCTAGCTGAGCTCAGGGCTCTACATTTATTCCTAAACGTTGGATGCACAGAAGGACCAACTTTGCAAACATGCAGAAAATGAAGGCTCTTTGATTTTACATACAGGACTCTGTCTCCTTGTTGTTTTTGGGGGGACTCCATGGATCTGGGCATAACGCCAAGCAGTGTTGTAATAATACAGTTTCTGTGTGGTTATTTGGGCAGCCAGGAAACAAGCAAGCAGCCTTTGACTACAGCAGATGTCCCTCTTTTTAGAGCCTTGAGAATAAGGGGAAAATTTGGAAGCAAATTTAAACAAAATGTAAACGAGATTTCAACATGAGAACTGTTATGCATAAAAGCAAAGATCTTTATTATATAAAGTTTAAATAAATTGTCAAATTCTCATAATCTTATATGATAAACTCTTAGGTCTTATTTTGTGCCTAAAACTGTGTCACATCCAAATTGAATTTATAAGTGGAGTTTTATGTATACAATATAGTTTTTAAAGAAACAGAGTACAGACAATCATTGATTAAAGGATTAAAGATAATAAAATAAGTATTAAACTTATAGAAAAAGTAATAGAGTAAAAATAATAAGCCATGTAAGGATGAAAAATTCACAGAGAGTCTGGATTATTTATATTATTGTGTTTTTTTCTAATATTTTTTTGCCTGTGAAGAAGGTAAGTACAGAGAGACATTTCATTGTATTGGCTGCTAAATTAAGCCAGCATATATGTCCTAAAGGTATCATGACTTTAAAATTTGGGTCTAAGGATTTGTTGCTTTGGAAAAGAGGTTCTGCTTTTCTTTCCACAGAAGACGAGACCCTGTGAAATACTAATATACTAATGTGGTTTGATAGACCAAAACCCCGTGAAAGGTCCCTGTAAACATCGTAGAAAATTACTTTGCCCAACAAAAAGCAGAAAACTATACCAAATTCTCTAAATGATTGTTTATAAATGTTTGTTTACATTTAAATGGGGATATTGTATATATATATATATATATATATATATGTGTGTGTGTGTGTGTGTGTGTGTGTGTGTTATATATATGGATTATTTGCATTTGTATGGATATTTGTTTATTGGGACAAATTTAAGGTCTATTTTCTCTATTATGTATTTCTGCTCTTGATTAAGGTATTGTGTTTGTATAGCTCATTAGAAAATGTAATGTATAATTAAGAAATATAGGTTAATAGAGAGTCATCTGTAATAGTCAAGTTTGTAGTCATGTTAGTTAGGTTTTATAGATATATAGAGATGTATTTCAGGTGGGTAGGCATTTGTCAAACCTTTCAAATACTACAGAGTATGACATTTAAAATGTTTAAGAATTTAAGACTTTTCATGACAGTGAGAAACATATGCTTCTGGCAACTCAAATTACTCCAAGTAATAGAAAAGGGGAAGTGATGTGGGATTCTGCTCTGTATGCTGTAAATACCATTGGTTAATAAAGAACTGTCTTTGGGCCTGTGCAGAGCAGAATAGAGGTAGGTGGAGAAAACTAAACTGAATGCTGGAAGAAAGAAGGCAGAGTCAGTGAGAAGCCATGAAGCTGCTGGAGACAGACGTGCTAAAACTTTGTTAGTAGGCCACAACTGCATGGTGATGCAGAGACTAATGGAGATGGGTTAAATTATGATATAAGAGCTAGCAAATAAGAAGATAGAACTAATGGGTGAAGCAGTGATTTAATCAATACAGTTTCTGTGTGGTTATTTTGGGAGTCTGGTGGCTGGGAACCAACAAGTAGCCTTCTTACAACAGTTTCTGTACACAGTCGACTGCTTACTAAGAGACTATATGTTAGTTAGCCTGGGTTACAAAATTTTTCTGATGTATACATAAGGAAAACTTGAAGCTTCCTAGTCCAACATTTTTTTGACACTGTAACACTCTAAATTTTCTAAATTTCATCAATTCAACAAAATATTTACAAGTATTTTATATTTATTAAAATCAAAGTTCATTCTGTTTTTTGTTTCCTTTAAAACATAATGCTAGAGATAACTCTCTGATGTGTCATTGAACTAAATATGTGAAAATTTTCTTTTTGTCTGTAAGATGTAATTATCTTTAAAGAAAAAAAGAGAAAAATAAAACTAGTAAAAAAAATCCAAACTTGGCATCATTTCTAGGTAGAGTTATGATCAGTTCCCTCCTCCTGAAGTCTCCCATCCTAACTTTTAATGATTCTACTAGACTGATTCTCGTGTCACCTCTTTAGGCTAACCTACCTCAGGAATGCCCCACTCAGCAGTTCCAAGAGTCTAATGCTAAGCAGGTAGAGAAATCAATACCCAATGGTCCCATGTGTGTCTCATATTCCTGGTTGAGAATCACAGCAAGTGTGTAGTGTTTTCTTGTTAACTCAGGGCTAGAGGACTGCTGACTCATAGAAAACTGCTAAGAGTCATTCTCTGGTCTGGAAAAACCACCTACCCCAAGTCTGAAATGTTTATAAAATGGAAATCATCATCTCCAAACACCAAACACAGACTTCCAATAAAACAGTTTTCTATCAAATTATCTTATTTAAAAAAAATAAAGTATCTTTTGAGGAGAAAATGTTATATTTATTTCAATTCACAATGAAAATTAGATCCCTTTTCTTCAAGACCATTAGCTGGAGCTTCAGCTGAACATGATTGTTACTAAGCACCCTTGGTTGACTGCAAATAAGGCATCCACCAAACCGCATCCAAATCAAATCACCAACATCACTGTCCACAAACAGTAACTTCAGGCAGTCATGACTAGGGCCCCATGTTAATATTCTTCAAAATATGGATATTCAGGGTGGTCAGCAAAACTAAAAGAGGAAATAAAAGAAAACACACACTGTTTGATCTGCAATGTAAAGGAAGGCACCATCAGGTGAAAGTTCATCATTTTGTTCCCCGATCTGTTGCTAAAAGTGATATTCTTACAATCATTTGCAAACATGTATAAGAAATGTTTTTTTAAAAATATAAATGCATGCACTTTTCTTAATGTATGTTCAGTTGCCTAGAACCGAACATACAAAGACCCGTGGTCATAAATATTCATCTCCCTTAGCTTCATCTATGTATCAAATCAATGAAGAGTCAAAAATCCTTTGCAACTTCAGTCCCCAAAGAAAGAGAAAAGTATAAGTCATCTTTAGTTCAAGGTAACTCTACACACTGATGAACGCAAAAATATCTTAATGTACCTTAAAATATGACTTATGCCTACTACTTTCACTTCCATTTGATTAATAGTAATGCATTAATTATTTACTCATTGCCTGTAAAAAGTAATGTATTAAACTCAGTTAGGGAAAAAATGTCCTCCATAAAATGGGCATTCATGTCCAAGGAGATAACTGTATAATTTGTAGAACTCTGCATAAAAATAACAATCCAAAATATTCATTGATAAAAACCATTAATTGCTAAAGTATGGCAAGAATTATTCATTACTTACAACAATGACTCATCACCGAGTTATCTCTCCTTTGCCTTCATTCTGCTCTTTACTATATGATAATACATATATATATGCCAATTTTACATAGTATTATAGGTTTTCTGATCCTTCAAACATTATCATATTTATTTCTATTGAGAGTTAAAATTATAACAAGCAGAAGATATAGATGACAGACATATTGAAAAATGATAGATGATAGATAGATGATAGATAGATAGATAGATAGATAGATGATAGATAGATGATAGATAGATAGATGATAGATAGATAGATAGATGATAGATAGATAGATAGGTAGATAGATAGATAGATAGATAGATAGATAGACAGATAGATGATAGATAGATGAATATGTACATTTATGTATACATTCAGGTTTCATTTATAATATAGCCTATATCCAGTATCAAATTTTGTAGCCATAGATCATAAAGGGAAACTAAAGGTCTTTTGGTGGCTATTAATTCTCAAATACAATAGTGTTTTTTCCTGAAGGTTCTTTTCTGACTTTAGAATATGACTTTCAAAACTTTCTCTATGTTTTAGAATGACACATCCACATTTTCAAAAACTCAGAAACAAGTATTGTACTAACTATCTCCATGGAAAACTTGCTACAGATGAATGGGACATTAGGTTTCTGAACCATCATGAATGGAAAAGCAGGAAAGAGACTTGGACCTGAAACAAACTGAGGTGAGGTGTTTATTAACATTACTTACCACTTAGTTGGAAGGTATCGAACATTTCTGTTCAGGCCATCTAGGGTTTTCATATCCTCAGGAGACAACTGGAATTCAAAAACCTTTCAGAAAAACACAAAGGTTTTAATATTTGAATGAATCATATTTTTGTCTGAAAAGCAATGTCAGTAGAACACATCTCTGAAAACAATGGACATTGGTTACTAAAACATTCATGATTAATAAAAACCAAGTAAAAATGAAAGAAAATTGCTTTGAGATATATTAAAATTACCTAATGCCTCAAACAAGAGGAATCACAAAGGCAGTTTGAGGGGGGAAAACAGTTGACATACATAGTTTTCAAGAAATCTAGAGCAAAATTTCAAAATATAAAACATTGCTCTTTTCAACATTCTGTAAGTCAAAACTTCCCCAAATTCTAACTATAACATGTTCATGTAAGGACAAAAGAGTTGACTTAAAAAAGAATCTTATTTTAATTTGAGACATTTTAATTTCAAAACAACTTTTCACTAACAGTTCACATCTTAAACACATGCAGGGCTTAAGTCCTTCAGTGCCTTAAAAATATGGAGACAGAAAAAGGTGGAGGGAAAGACAAGAAAATTTGTCAGCAGTTTAATAACTGCTAAAACTAGCAAGACACAAAATTAGGGTAGTGAGAGAAAATAATAAGACAGAGAAAAGAACTCATAAATGCAATTACTCTGAATAAGTCACTTAAAACTACATGTATCTTTCGGGATCCATATTTTACAACTTATAAAAATTACATTTTGAGAACAATTTAGGGGGGAATAAGACAAAGCCTTGGTAAAATAATAAGGGAAACTCTTGCCTGATGAGTGAAAAGATCTGATGGTCAACCACATAGTAAAATACAAGACTGTAAAAGGTGCCCCCTTTTCATGAAGTAATAAGAAGAGAATGAAAACAAGCAAAATTTGGGAGAAGGCAATTCAGCAAATCTGCCTAACAATCACTATTGACACTATTTGTTCTGTATTGTGCAAATGCAGCAAACATATAACCCATATTTATTGAGAAATATACCATCTTTTTACCCATTACCTAGATTTACAAATTATTGCATTTTTATAATTCTACACTTGAACCACCAGTGTTCATTTATGTGTGTGTGTGTGTGTGTGTAAATATGTATACTGTTTTTAAATACTCCATATATATATATATATATCATTTTCAAATTATCACATAGATCATATTATCGCATATATTTATATATGATAAATACTACATATATTCAATATATGATTTATCATATGTATTTATGAAATATCTATGGTACATATAAATATATATAAATTTAACACATCATTAACCGCTCACCGCTGCTCACTTCTGCAGGCATTTATTACAATAACTGGGCTCATTCTCCTTCTCCGGGACCGTTTCTAAGAACAGCAGCAATGTTTGCCTACAGCAGTGAGGCAGCTGTAGTTGCCTGCCAGGCTTTGGTTCAATTGCTGCTCTGGTTTTAATACCATTTCTTTGAAATTAAATTTATTCGTTTACTTTACATCTCTACTACAGTTTCCCCTCCCCATGTCCCCTGAATCTCCTCTGTTTCTGTTCAGAAAGAGGCAGGCCTCTGATGGGTATCAAGAAAGCATGGCATATCAAGTTTAGGAAGGACTAATCTCCCCTTGTGTTGGGGCTGGACAAGGCAATGTACTCAATTATATGTGGATATGAACTGTAAAGTAAAGGACAACCATGCTACTACACTTCACAGACCCACAGAGGCTACATTAACAAGGAGGCATCCAAGGAGGGATGAATGAATCCCCCGGGAAAGGGGAATATGAAGCGATCTCACTGGAGGGGGGTGGAGATGGGCACATGAAGGATCTAGTTTGGGGTGGATAGAGGGGAAGAGTGTTGAAAGAGACGACTTGAAAGGGCACCAGGCAGAAATCTGGTGTGAGGGAAACTCACAGGAATCTAGAATTAGAATACCTGAGCATACAATGAATTAAAAATTAAGCCATAGAAAAGTTTAATATCAAATTTAATCCCTCATTTCAGAACATAAAGAAGAGGTCTGTGTGAAAGGGGTTTGTAGTCCTTGGCTGACAAGGCAAAGCAAATTTTACATCATCTCCAACACTAAATCTACCAAGTTCATATTGCTGTTTATGTCATAGACAAAACATGTTTCAATGTACCTGAAAGTTCACATGCATAGAAAATGCTGTAAATATAGGCTTGATCTCAAAAAGGTACACAGAGATTTGAAGGAAACAAGCATAAAGAAGATACTAAGTAACAACCCTAAGGAGCAGTGCTCATCACCTGCAAATTCTCTTTCATCTCATTTTCTTTGAAACTCTGGACCACAGGCACAACCGCACGCTGAATCAGGTATCGCAGAGCAATCAGGGCAGGGCTTTGCTTGTTCTTTTTGGCCACATCACAAAGAACTGGATCATTCAAGAGAACTGGAGAGTTCTGATCCACCCTAGTAGGAAAGTAGAAATGAGCCCCTGAGGCCAAAGTTTTGGTTTTGTTATGGTGCTTCAACACACAGTAGAGGACTCATTCTAGAATGAAGATGATGGTTACAGATAAATGTCACCTGGACAAAGTCCAGAATCACCTGAAACATGGGCTGCTAGAATGCCGGTGAGAGATTCTTTTGAAAATTGATGTGGGGAAAACCCATTTTAAATATTGGAGTGACCATTTTCCTGGATCCTGAACTGTATAAATGGAGAAAATGATCAGATCATTAGTGTTCATTTGTCAATCTCTGCTTCTTGAATGCAATGTGAAGGAACCATGTGCTTCCATCTCCTGACACCGTGACTTCCTGCTATTATACTCTGCACCCTAAAATTGTGATCCATAATCAGCCCTTTCTACCTGAGGTTGTTCTTGTTTGAAATAAAGAATAAAGAAGGACATTAAGATGCCAGAGATTTCTAGAAGTCCCTGAGCCACAAACTTCTGCTTCACATGGTTCTTCTAATGTTCCCTCTCTCCCTGAGAACTGAGTGTCATGATTCTAATTGACAGTTGTGCTTCAGGTAAACTCTTCATCTTCTTACCAATCTTTATATCGTTGGGTTCCCAGGGCACCATAAGCAACCAGAACAATGTCTTTTGATTTGCAATAATCCAGCAGTTTACTCTGGTTTAAATAAAGATGACATTCAACCTATGGAA
Organism: Arvicola amphibius; assembly: GCF_903992535.2. NCBI lineage: Eukaryota > Metazoa > Chordata > Mammalia > Rodentia > Cricetidae > Arvicola > Arvicola amphibius. The sequence goes on along the minus strand of NC_052052.2, from coordinate 108,655,921 downwards.
GAATATGAGAGAAAGACATCAGATTATATCAAATGCTAATATTATGACAAACGAAAACTTAAAGCCAATAAAGTAGACAAAGAAAATCATATGCAATATCACATTTGAATTTAAAAGATCAAACTGTTGCATTTATTCTAGAAAGACAAAAGAATTAATTTTGAGGGATTCTGTTAATATCATTTTCTTGGTAAGTTTTTTCTTCAAAATCATACTTAGTGGTCAGCAAGGCAGTTAAGTAAGTAAAGATACCAGCTGCTAAACTTAATAAAAGTTTAAACTGACCACTGCCTGTTTTTTCAAATTTCAACTCAGTCTTTCAAGAAAGTATCCCAAGCTCGCTCATTATTCTTAGTTGGTATAGAAGATTAATTTTCCCTGAGCTTAACTTCTGCCTGTTAGACCAATTCAGAACTTATACATTCTCAAAATACTTTAATAGTCACAGGTTAAAATTAGAATCCCCCATGTCTTTTGAAAAATTGGTACTGTTCTCAGAATCTTCTTTTCCACAATATAAAAATCACTTGGGCAGAGGACAAATGAACAGGTGTTAGTAGTACAAGTGAGCAAAAGCATGAGAGATGGGGAGAGAACAAGAATCCTTACCTGATTGCAGACAGGCTTGTACTTAAGTCCTGGCTTATTCAGGATTCTCTCTAACTGCTTGTGGTTAAAGTTGGACACCCCAATAGACTTGACCAATCCTGCATCCTTACACTTCTCCAATGCCTGGTGATGAGAAAGGGGTTATGAAATGTTATACTTGTAAACTAACTACATCAAAATAAAGAGAAGTTATAGCAGTTACAAAGAAAACTGTCTAGAGCTAGACATATAGTTCAATATTGGAGCACTTGCCAGTGTACACAAGGTGCTAATTTTGATAACAGACACTAAGAAGAGGTGTGGAGGGGTACATTGACAGATGATCACAGAACTTAAATATGAAGAAGTAAAGATAAAGGTGATAATGAAGAATAAGTTATCAGCCAAATAGAAGTTTATAGGATTTCTCTTGAAAAGTGAGTATGATATACTACATATGATAAGTATGCATGTAAATAAATTTCTATACCTGTAGGAAAATAAGCTGATTCCTCCCTCCCTCTGCTTGATTTATTTTCCTTTTGAAAAGTACTCACCTCCCACGTGGCACAGAAATCCACTGTGTCCAGTAATAATTTCCCTTGTTTATCTACTGGAAAATCATTATCCCCTGGCTGGAAGAGAAGTGTTAAGAAAATATCACAAAACAGGTGTCTCAGCAATAGTAATGCTTTTAAGAATATCTTGAAGGAGATGGAGAGATTGTTCAGTAATTAAGCAATGGTTTCTTGTTGTAGAATGTTATTTTAAAGTGTATTACATTTGTTTATGCTGTGGAGCATTTGTTTAATGATGTATTGTATTCTTTTGTCTTGTATTCTTTTGTCTAGTCCTTTTTTCGGAAAAAGGAAAATGTTTCATACTCACTGAGAAGTCCAGTCATTGCATGGCCTTGAATGCCAGCAAGAATTTATATCAATCCTGTCCCAGGATAAATAATAAATATGAATGTATGTGGGCCCAAGGTCAGGCATGAGAGTCAAAGATGGCCAATCAGGACTCTATGCAAGATTGATTTTGATAAGAAAAAATGCAGGTAAGCCCACTGAGACAGTGTGCCTGAGCTAATGGGAGCTCACCAAATCCAGCTGAACTTGGACTAAATGAGCATGAGCTCAAACTGGCCCCTCTGTATGTGGTTGACAATTGGGGCAGACTGAGATGCCAATGATACTGGCACTGGGATTTGTCTCTACTGCATGTACTGGCTTTTTAGGATCCTATTCTATTTGGATGCAGACCTTCTTAAGCCTGGATGGAGGGTTGATGGCCTTGGACTTCCCACAGGGCAGGATACCCTGCCCTCTCTCTGAGAAGTCATAAAGTGTCAATGACCCTGAAGCTGAAACTCTCTTGGGACCATGCTTGCCACCAAGGGAGAAAATTGGGATAAGACCAAAGCAAACATCCAGTAATACAAATAAATGTTAAACATGTGTAAATACAGGATTTTCTGGAAGATACTTCTAATCTGTGATTCTGACCATTTCTTTGACACCTCATTTCATAATCTAGTAAGCCCTTTGTGGAACCTACTCAGAAGTTTAATAACAAAAATTTATATGAAATTATAATGGAAAATTGTCTCAACCATCCATAAAAATGATATCCATGCCCCATGAAAAAATATGTACACTTGACAATACAATCACCTACCTTCAATGGTACTGGGTAATGTATAAGGTAAAGGTCAACATAGTCCAGTTGAAGTCTTTTCAATGAGTTTTCCAAACTAGGTTGGACAAGTTCTGGTCGAAGGCAAGTACCCCAAAGCTGCAGAAGTTGAGGATTAGAAGTTGTGATTAATTAATACATTGCTCAAACATGAATAATGTTTATCCTAATACTGAACTATTTTTATACTTAAAGAAAAGTTACAATCATTACCTTTAATCCAGAATTTACTTAACTCAGGCTTAACAATGTGAACTTGGTTATATATTCTTTGTAATTGTTAACTCATTGAACAATGAAAGGATATTACTCAAGAAATAAAAGACATACCACCAATAACATTCAAAAACTGAATTATTTTTCATAGAGATTATAATCAAAAATTACTTCCTCTCACCCATTTATACAACAGACACCTTTAACCAAGTTCTGATCAAGAAATATAATTTTCCCTTCCTTATATTTTAATAATTTGCACACTTGGATGCTATAAAAACTTACCTTTGTAGTGATGAACAAGTCTTCTCTCTTTACAACGCCAGCTTTAATCTTGCTTTGAATGGCCTGCCCTACCTCCTCTTCCACGTGATATGCAAAAGCAGTATCGATATGGCGGTACCCAACATCTATAGCTACTTTGGTGGCCTCCAGTGACTTGCTATTGGGAACCTAGAAGGACAACCAAAAGAAGTATTTAGAGATGCACATTCTGAAAACTCACTCAGAGTGAGCCTAGAAGGGAGTTTACTAGACCAGAAAGAATTAGGTCTTTCAAAGTCACCCTCAGACCACTAGGCAAGAGCCTAGTCCCCTGATCCTTGAATTCCTACTTTTTATTCTATAAAACATAAGGGATTCTACAGAAATATTATAGATGTCACAGAAAACAAAGACTCTCCACAAACTCATTGTCTATATTTGTCCTACATTGGAGACAATGAGCCAAAATCTACTTTCCTGGAGTCTTTCCAGATTAACAGCAGGACTTTCACATTCATAAAACCTCTTTATACCCATGCAATCCTGGTTCTTATTGGCATTGATAAATGCCAAGCTTCAAATGTTTGCTTGGAAGTCATACTCAATTTACATAGTGGGGGTTATTAAGCAAAATAAACAAAAAGAAGTCTGCTTGGGAGAAGCAAAATTACATAGACAGTCTTCCTTGACTCCAGCTAAGACACTGTCACATAATCATGAGACAGCAAGGATCTCAGATACCACACAACACCAAGTTAGTAGTAGGGATTTGAACAAAGAACAGTATCTTATGTATGCTAGTCTCTGTGCATATCCATATTCTTTGTCTGAGAGAACTAAATACAGGCAGAGAAAAAACCCTACTCTAGGAATATATTCTCCTTAAAACAAATTGTGAACATCATATTGGAGATTATTCATTTGGGTTGTCAGCCCTTTCAACCAAAGATGACTTGCTTAACAAAGATATGATTGAAATTAAGTCTAAAAGTACTGCCTTGACTGTGAGATTTGGATAAAGATAATGACAGTTTTTATTAAAGAATTTAAGGTGTGGACTGGGAAGATGTCTTAACAAATAAAGTGTTTGCTAATAAGTCTCAGGATCTTAGTTTAGACCCCCAGCCCTCATGTAAAAGCAGAGTATGGCATGGTGGCACACATGTGTGGACCCAGTGCTTGGGGAAACAAAGTCAGGGTGATCCATGGAGCTCACTGGACTGCAAGTCAAGCTGAATCCCTGAGTTCCAGAAACAGTGGGACACCCTACCTCACAAAAATAAAGTGAGAGCAGTTTAGTCAGACTTTTACCTCTGGCATAAACATACATGTGCACAAAAACACAAACACACACACACACACACACACACACACACATATATATATATATGTATATATATATATATGCAACACATACAAAGGGGTTGAGAAGAAAAACAGACTACATTTTTGATTATTTTAATAATTTCTACAGTTATCTTTCATAATAAACCGCAGTGACAGAAATTCTGCCTGGTACCACCTTCTCTGGATACCAGCTTTGACATAGTTAAAAATAAAGTCACTCTGGGAGTTACCAGCACTGAAGTTTTAGCAGGACCCTTGACTTGATGCTGCCTTTCTTTCTTTCTTTTTTTTTTTGCCACCTTGAAAAGTAACTAATCCTGTATATATCCAGGTTCATCTATGTAAATATAAATAAATCTAATAGGAAGGAAGTGGGTGAATATGAAGTTAAGGGAAGTGGTCCATTGTCACAGAATTTAAAAGTTACAGGAAGTTTACAAGCAAGAAAGTCCCTCCAGGTTAAGAAACAGTAGACCTTGATAGTTTCTGTTCTGGAGACCACCATGTTCTAAACCCAACATGCATTAATGAAGACCAATAATTCACACTTATGGTTACCAGGTCCTCTTTCCCCCAATCATAAAGATATTTTATAAATTCCAGTAAGTTTCCTAGAGTTCAGAATTTGTACATGGGGGACCTTACTTAGCTCTAGTGCAGCATTCGCTGTGCAGAAGGCTACCCCAAAACAAAACTGAAGTAGTCCTCAAACACTTGCATCATGCATTACTGCAGGGAGACACCTTGAGTTACCACTGATTTCCAAGGATCTTGCATTCTTGAAAGGAAATATCATGCTGTGGATTGTAGACATAAACAGAGAGGTTCTTCTTATTGCACTAATTGGCAATCTGGTGACTTTCTTCTCTTCTACCCAGTCGAAAAACATAGACACAGAAAAAGCATAGTGCCCAGAATTGTTAGGTCATGGATTTGTCCCTTTAAGCTTGGAGCTTACAGCCTGAAGATTCATTTCAAGTTCACTCTTAGAGCTGGCAGGCCCCAAACCAGAACAGTGAACTCACAGGCAGGTCTGGGCCTGAAGAGCAAAGAGAAAAAAGACTTTGCCACATTCTGCTAAGACCAGAGAGTCTAGTCTCCAGCAAGAATAACCATAGAACAGAAACAATCTTTCTCTCTATCCCTGAAGTCCAAGACTGAGTTATAGTAAATGTCCAAATGCCTCTGAGGCATGTGCCCTGTAGCTCCATCATACACAACACTAACACCCATGCTCAAAGAAAATGTTTGAAGAGTTAAACTTTCCCCTTTTTCTCTTGCATTGCTCCTGGTAAGCAGTGAATAAAGGGCAAGCATGAATAAAGACACTATTCTAACAGAATCATAACTCAGCCTATCTAGGGAAACAGATTAGTCTCCTACCCACAGCCACCAATTCCAGCCACTGCTGTAACCTCTATTTAACAGGAATAATAAACAAGTGTGTTCTCAATAAAACCCTGATTTATGTCTAGACTAACTATCTGCCTTCTAGTCCATAGAATAGCTCTGGCCTGGAAATACTTAGAATCTTATATCCTTACCTCTTGGGATTTACAGGTTCCAAAACCCAGGGCATGAATGAAGTGGCCATCGTTAAGTTTGACAAACTCCTGTTTGGAACTCATGGCCTGTCACTCCTCTGCCTAAGCACGTCCTGAATCTTCTGATGCCCTGAAGGGGAAGTTGGTAATCATCATCTGCCAGCTTCCTATATAATGGCTAACAAGTGGCACTCCCATTCTGGTGGTTAACCATTCCTACTTAGTGGCTAATGTTTAAATCTTTCTACACCCTAGCTAATGGTGATCAATAGGTGGTACTGTTAGGCTAATGGTTAAACAATATTGCTCTGTGCCTACTTTGTAATATTTGTATTACCTGTCTAATGGTCAGTCAACAGAAAGGAGTCAGTAAAGTTAAAGCATTATATCACATGTAAGAAAGGAAGCCACTCATTTTATATGAAGGATGAACTTTAAACAAATTATTATATACTGATAAAGTATTTGTTTCCTGTAATGTTTTCTTTATTGTTGCATATATTATATTTGAGGAGAAGAGATTAAATAATTATAATACTTCAGGTATTTATTGTCATTTGGTCATTATGAAGCCTCTACTTGTCCATGTATTATTGGAAATGTTATCATACTTTATTTCTGACTGTCTGGAGAATGCGTGTGTGTGTACATATGTATTAGTGTGGAAGTCGATATGGACAGCCCTCATGTCCTAAAGAACCCAATCTTAAATGTCATTACCAAAACCTACAAACTCCAGACCAAGTAATTCTGTACCACCATCCAATGTAGTGTGCAGGAAGAAGAAGAGCATAATTACGACTTATATAATTAATAGAATAATTGCTATGTGAGAGGTGTATTTTCACACTTAACCACATCATGTCATACTATTATGGATTTTATATTACTCCTCTCTCTTACTATAGATCAGAGATATTATAAATCATGTACAACTCACCTACAAGACAGTTAAACTAGTTCTCAGCTTGCCATCAATATGGACCATTGATTTTTATTCATTTCTAAATTATTATAAGCCTTCCAGTCATCTTCAGACATTTAATTACCCACATTATTTGCTGTCCTAGAGAAATTCACATGTTTTTTTCTTAAACAAAAAAGGGGCAGATGTCAGGGACTAAGTGAAGCAGGCTGCATGGTTATCTGATGAAGGATTTAATCCTCTTCAGACAAGGTCTTCAGGTCCTTCAAAGACAAGGGAATGTCCAAGCTCCAGAATTGCCATTGTTTTGTGTGTGTATATAAAGAGTGGGAGAACAGCAGAGAAAAATAAACTGACACAGAAAAGTTTGTAGTGGAGAGCTCATTTCTGCCTCATATACTTCTAAGTTCCATGCTTGCTTGTTTCCCAACCCTGAGGGGACACTGAGGCTAACACTCAGAGGCCCCCAATATTTTAGCGCTATGAAATACAGGGGACCAGAAAGATAATTTTCATGACCACCTAGGGAAGAAGGTGGCTCTTGTTGGAAATTCTCCCAGCTGAGACAGCTTTCCTGGGAGAACATACTGGAGGTCTCCCTAACTAGTCAGCTCCCACAAGATCTCATCAAGAACTGGAGGAGCCGGAGCCTTGCAGGTGAGTATAGAATTCCCTACCTTTCCCAAACTCGCTCTCTCCATAAATTTTTCTCTATGGAACAAACTGAATCCAAAGACAAAAATAAAATAAAATAAAAAATAAAAAAAATAAAAATAAAATAAAATAAAATAAAAGGTCCTGGATTTGGCTCTAACCAAATCACTAAATGCCTTAAAATCATTCAAAAACAGCTAATTGTTCCGATTAATAGCTCAAAAGGGGATACTGATAAACCAGACATAAAAGAATTATTCTAAAAATAAAACTGACTTGAATGATGAAACAACAGACTATCATAATTCGAAACGACCTTCAGACAAACGTAAAGATAGACAAAGGAGATCTCTGTATCAAAGACAAATAACTAACGACAGACAAGGAAGTAAAACACTACAATCCTTTAATTCAAGAACTGGGGAGGCAGAGGCAAACCTCTGTGAGCCAGCCTGGTCTACAAGAGCTAGTTCCAAGACAGGCTCCAAAACCACAGAGAAACCCTGTCTTGAAAAAGCCAAACCAAAACAACAACAACAGCAACAAAACACTACAATCCTAATTTGTGCTCTTTGTTACCTTTAACTAAGCAAACAGCAAGACCATCTGATAATACAAACAAGGGTCAATGAATTGCCAAGCTCTCTCCCACCTTTAAGGGACTGACATCTTGGACCCTTGCCAACTTCAAGCACCTTTCTTTGCTTTATTTGCCCAGAGAACATAAATAAAAATTAATGAGATTTACTATGCTCTGCAGCCACTTGCAACTAGGATAGTTCTGTAACCAGAACTTTCATGAAAATGATTCATTGGAAACGAAAGAGTTAACTTCCTAACTGCTTCAGCCCAGAACCCAAAACTGTTGTTCATTTACCTAAAAGAGGAAGCAGGCTTCTTCACTGGCAGGCCTATAGCAGCTACTGCTGCTCTGCCAGGACCTTCTCCCTGACTCAGAATTTCAAGACTGCCCCACTTTCACGTTTATCCCAGCACCTGGGAGCTATTTCTTTAACTGGTCTTTGCTTATTGCTACTTTAAAAATCTGCCTCTCCCTCTCTCTTTCTGCATAAAATGTACCATACCGGAGCTTTTTGCTTATTTACAAAATTGTGGCCACATCAAAAAGTTCCAATTAATGGTCTTTTGGTTTATTTGGACATGTCCTTCAGGCTCAAAGACTTAAATAAATAAACATTTACCCCCTCTTTGGATCTAAGTATCCACTCTCTGCTTTCACTTGGGCCTGGGTCTTAACCCCTCCTCCTCGGCCCTCCCATTCCACTGACAGCCCAATTCAAACACAAACACCACGGCTGTTTGCTTCTGAAGGGTACAGGAATAAAAATATAAAAATGTTGACTCCAGAAATAGAAATGTAAAAATAAAGAAATATAAAGATGTAAGCCTAGGAGAATGGAAACAGACTGTCAGCAGCTTGCTCATAGCTTAAGGATTAACTGTTAACAGTGGTTACTCTGCTTTACAACCCATAGCTCTATTTTCAAGGACAACGCATCTCTCTGCAAACTAAGAGCTAGCCTACGGATATGAGCTGAGTCAACTTTCACAAAACAGATATATGACCTCTGGGTTACGCGTTATCCCTGCTATGTAAAACTGGCAGCATCAAAGGGGCTTCAGTTAACACTGAAAGTACCAAGAAAGATAATAGGTTAAGTACAAACACTAGTTTAACTAAAAAGATCTGTTAATGGAGATTGTAAAGTAAGACAATGTGTATCTGAGTTTTACCTTGAGATTGTAAAAATTCCTTTGTTCAGACCTAATGCTTGGCGTGCCTACTATAAAAAGTTGGGTTCAGAAACCAGCCTTGCCACAGCCTGACAGAATCCATCTCTGGCTGTGATCTCAGCTAGCTGATTAGCTTTTTGTGCCCCGTGGAGATTTTTAATATTATTTTTTTATCCTTTTAAATTAATTACTTATTTATTTTCATGTGTTTGGATTCTTTGCCTGCATGTGTGGCCATACACCACGTGGATACATAGTATCTGTAGAGGCAATAGAAGACATCCAATTTAATATTATTTTTTTCCTGGATTCTGGTTTCTGGAATAAAGTTTGCCTCTGGTTTATCAGACTTTGGTGGTCTGTTCCCATCTTTGTGCAACCGCCCTGGACCCAACACTTCCTGCCTTGTTTCCTACAGACCTCATCTAACTCTAAAAATCTCTTATCCTAACAGAAGGGACCTATTTCTTCAGCTATCTATTTGTCTACTTCTTTTGTACTGGTTTTAAACATCTGATTTTAGAGGTCCTCTCTGTTTTTCTTCCAGCTCTTAAAATACTTTCCCCCATTTTTTACCCATAAAACATCTGTTTTGGTCTTTTTAGCCTAATTTATCTCATAATACTTTATAATGATTCATAAAATTACCAATCTCATATATATATTCTGGTTAAGAGCTTTGCTTCCATAGTTAAATGACTTCAATTCAAACTTTTTACCTTTAAAATCAAATTTAGGACAGATAAAACATAACATTCTAATTTTATCAGACAACTACTACCATGACAGATCAAATGGCCAGCATTTGGAATCAGTTGGCCCATATATCATTTCTAGGACAAAAGACGTAATTTTTGGTGAACCTGGACACCCGGACCAGATTCCTTATATAATCTCTTGGGAGGACCTTGTAGCACACTCTTTCCCTTGGTTAAAATCCTATATCTCCACAGAGCCGAAAAACAAGACTGTCTTCACCTTACTGGGGACAAAAGGTGAGACCATCCTAAACACTCTGCCCCTGTGCTGCAAAGGGGTACAGAGGATGAACTCCTTTTCTCAACACCCACCCCCCATTACTGACCACCTCCTCGAACTGATCAGGTGACCGGGGGGAGGCCCACGAAGGCTTGGGAAACTTGGGAAGCCCACCCTTCACCACAGGATGAGTACAATGAGAATTGCCCCAGGTGGCCAACTCTGTTGCACTTCCCCTGAGAGTAGTTGGCCCACTGGACAAGGAGGGCAATGAACAGATGCAGTATTGGCCTTTCACCACTAGTGGTCTCTGTAACTGGAAAAACCAAAACCCCAGTTTCTCAGACAATCTAAGAGCCCTTATTAACCTTTTAGATTCTGTTAAATTCACCAATCAACCCACCTGAGAAAATTATAATCAGGTGTTACAGGTGCTGTTTACCACAGAAGAAAGAGAGAGAATTCTGACAAAGGCCCAAAAGTTGTTCCCAGGACCTGATAGAAACCCAACTATCAACCCTGCCCTGATAGACCAAGCCTTTCCCCAGACCCATCAACTTGGCAGAAGGTAAGAAGGGCTCCGGGTCTACTACCAGGTTCTGATGAGAGGTCCTTATGCAGCTGCTCATCAGCCCAAAAATTTGGCCAAATTCAGTAATGTTTGTTCTGATACCTGTAAGACATATGTATGTGCTGTTTGTCTAAAGGTGATATATGTTAATTTTAAATTTTTCGGCTGATAGATTATAATTTGCAGGCTTTCACTGGGACATATGTGTCCAGACAGTGATCCTGGAGGGAAAGAGAGAGAGACGTCTCAATTCCCTTTGAGACAGAGGTTACAAGCCTCGAGTCTTTTGGACAGACCATGTACGTGATCATTTTGTATCAGCAGCCTCTGATAGTGAGTGATCAAGAACCTCTTGTGGAGGTCCAGTTCCTGGTTAGGAGTGTCTTTGTGTTTTCCCCCTACCAAGGGAAGAGAAACCACTTTCTTATTGGTCCTGGGATATTGTCCGAGTCTGGATTTGTTTCTTGTTTGTCTTATTGGCTTCTGTGTCCTTGTTGCTTTGTTATAAGTCATTCTACCTCTCCCTCTGTCATCATGGGAAATGCTCCTTTTACTCCCCGCCCCTGGATCTAACCCTTGCTCACTGGCAGGCTGTTCAAGACACGGCCAACAACAACAGCATGACTGTCAAGAAGCACAAGTGGGTCACTTTCTGTTCAGCCAAATGGCCAACTTTCAATGTTGGATGGCCAGCAGGAACTATGGACAGAGTGGAGCAGATTGTCTACCACCCCCATGTTGGCCATCCTGATCAGGTTCCTTACATTGTCACTTGGAGGGGATTAATAGACAGGGACCATACACTTGGGTTAAAATATTCTTGTCTCCACAGGACCTTAGTGCATATGTTCTGGCTACCAGGACAGAAGACCCCTCCAGAGTCAAAGAGGCCAAGGCAAAGCCTCAAGTCTTCCAGGGAGGGACTCCCAAAGAGGAACTTTTTCCTCTCCTTACTTGGCCCAACCAGCCTCTTCAGCACCAGTAGAGCAAAACAGAAGAGGAGGGGCAAGAGAGAAAGAGAAAGAAAGGCAGGAAAGGGAGGACAAGAGAGAAAAAAGGTGTGACAAAAATTTAGCCAAAATCCTAGAGAGACAACAGGCACAGATGGAACGAGTTCTCCTACCTATGGGAAGAGAAAATAAAAGGGCTAATGAACAGGAGAGAAGACCTTTACATAAGGTGGGGGGAAAACCAATGTGAATACTGCAAGGAAGGAGGGCACTGGGGTCGAGAATGCCCTAAAAACAAGGGCTAAAGGAAGACATCTGCCAGGACAAGGAAGAAACCCACCCCCATTCTGGCCACCACGGAGGAAAACAGTGACCTTTTCCAAGCCTAGGGTAACCTTAAAGGTGGAGAGGAAACCAATTCAATTCATGGTAGACACCAGAGTGGAAAGTTCAGTACACTTGACTCCAGGAGGCTCCCTATCCAAAAGACAGACCTGGGTCCAGGGGGCCATACGAACCAAAACTTACTCATGGACTACCTGAAGAACAGTGGACTTAGTATTAACATTAATCAAAATGAGCCTGTATTGGCATAAAACAGAAAGGAGGACCAATGGAACCAAATCGAAGACCCAGATATTAATCCACAAACCTTCGAACACTTGATTATTGACAAAGAAGCAAAAAATATCAAATGGAAAAAAGAAAACATATTTAACAAATGGTGCTGACATAACTGGATAACTGTGGTGATTTCTCAGAAAATTAGGAAACAACCTTCCTCAAGACCCAGCAACACCACTTTTGGGTATATATCCAAAGGATGCTCAATTGTGCAACAAAGACATGTGCTCAATTATGCTCATAGCAACACTGTTTGTCATAGCCAGAACCTGGAAATAACCTAAATGCCCCTTGACTGAAGGATTGATAAAGAAATGTGGTTAATTTACACCATGGAATACTACACAGCAGAAAAAATAATGACATCTTGATTTTTGCAGGAAAATGGATGGAGATAGAAAACATCATTTTGAATGAGGTAACCTAGATACAGAAAGACAAGTATCACATGTACTCACTCATAAGTGATTTCTGAACATAAAGCAAAGAAGACCAGCCCACAAATCACAATCCCAGAGAACTTAAACAACAATGAGGACCCTAAGAGAGACATACATAGATCTATCTAGATGTCTAGATAAAGACAAGATCTCTTGTGAAAATTGGGAGCATGGGGACCTCAGGGGGAGGGGAGGGTTGAAGGGAAGGTGAGAGGCAGGGAAGGGAGCAAAGAAAAATGTAGAGCTCAATAAAAATCAATAAAAAATCTTCGCCCCCCCCCAAAAATGCAAGAATAATAAATAGATAAATACCATGCATAAAAAAATCTTCCCCATGGGGAAAAAATGTAGCCTTGGCAGTGGTGATAAACGCCTTTAATTTCAGCCCTTGGGAGGCAGGGGCAGGTGGATCTCTGTGAGTTTAAGACCAGCCTGGCCTACAAAGTGAGTTCCAGGACTGCCAAGACCTGTATTAGAAAAAAAGGGAAGAAATGTGTTCTCAGTTGGAAAATGTGACATGTATGTGTTGGGTACACATGACATATTATTTTCAAATATAAATGTTAAAGAAATAAAACAGAAGTAATATTTTCATATCATTCATATAATGAAACACATTCAAACTTTTAGAACATTTAGAATAATCATACAAAATATCAGTGTGTCTAAGACAATGGTTCTCAACCTTCTTAATGCTGCATCCCTTTAATATAGTTGCTCAAGTTGCGCTGACTCCCAACCATAAAATTATTTTCATTGCTACTTCATAACTGTAGTTTGCTACTGTAATTTGCTAGGAATTGTAATGAAATATCTGATAAGCAGAATATCTGGTATATGACCCATGTGAAAGGTCATTTGATCCAAAGGGTTCATGATGCACAGTTTAGAACCACTGGTCTATAATGATTGATTTATATCATATTCTATAATACAGGCAAATGCAAGGGTCTACATCTGCACACATGCTTAAGAACCCAATTGAAATTTTCAGTCTTTAAATAGTTGTATTTTATTATTTCTCTAAAAGACTATTAGAATAATACCCATCAGTTATGGACCCATGTGTTAATACTGTAATTGCTAATGATATCTTTTTTCATGATAAAACTGGTTGGAATTATATCTAATGAGTCATCTTACAGCCAGTTTCTGAGTCCTTTGACCAGGACTCATTAATAATTGGGCACTTCCTACTTTAAGTAATATTGAAAATGACCTTTTCCACTCATCCTAAGTTTTCGTGGCTAAGATATAAAAACACAATTTATCCACGATAATTACTGAAGTATATTTTCAAAACTGTCTCTTCACTTCGCTAACACTTTCATATATATTCTTTTGAATCCCGTCAGCTCTCTTTCTTCTCCCACTTCCTTTGAAATCTTGGTTTGTAGTATTACATATTATATGTACTGATATACTTCCATTTAATTTTTCAATCTGGAGTTTAATATTTTGCTTGATGACTTTAAGAATTGGGGGAAATATCTCAGTGGTTTTAAGTATTGTCTATTGTCTCAGATTGACAAATATTCTCCATAAATATATACTTAAAATAACATTTCTTCTTCTTTAGCAGGTTTTTGATTTCTAGTTGGCTTCAGATCACATGAAAATCCTAGATGGCCTGGACAGAAATTTACGGTATTTTCCTGCTGATATTTAAGTAACTTTCATAACTATTATATAATTTTGATGGTTCTCTCCTTAAGGAGAGTATATTAATAGCATTTCTGTCAGAAGTTACTGCAGCATGAGGATATCAAAGATCACTTAGAGTTAGAAAAGCACCGATTTTTAGAATTCCCTTTCTAGACTCAAAGTTTTACTCTTCGAGAGAGCAAAAGAGCAGTGGATGCAAGGTCACCTGATGGGTTGCACCTGTCCCTCTTGTATCAGTTGCACGGGATGTGCTGGGGGAGCCCACATCATTGCTGAGTCTACATACTTCCTGCAGATCTTTTGATTCTATGTGATTCCTATGGATATACATTCTAGGTGTTTCAATGTCACATATTTAAATATTGTAATGATTAATTTTACAGTATCGTCTCTGAAATCTGCTCAATTTCTTATCAGACCAAAGGCACTTCCATCATCTCTGTGCTACATGTCAGCCGCTCTTACCCTCTCCATGTGGAATTGATTATTGAATCCTACTAATTTAATGGCTATAGGAATATCAAACCTCTTATGTCCTTTGCACTGTATGCAAACATTTTCTTAACTTATCTGATAATTCATATGTGTTCTTTCTTTTACAAATCTTATTTCTTAATAGAACTGAGGAAGAACAAATGAACTGTTCAAATACATTATTTTTGGAACTTAACACATAGAGAGAACAGAGTCATGCATTCAAATATATACACCTTTCTATAAAACAAAAAGACGACCATGTCTTTCTACTGCAAATTCTCAAAGAAACAGAAACTGATTTTGTCTTGTTTTGAATTGGGCAAGTCCAGTTATGTGTTTGACAATAATGAATACTTTGTGGGGATAGAGATGGCTCAGCAGCTAAAAGTGTTTGCTGCCATCCCAAGTAACTTGAATTAGATCCTTGGACCCACATGGTAGAAGGACAGGATTTAATGGCTGCAAGTTGTCCTCTGACCTTCATATGCAGGGTATGTGTGAGAACATATATACACCAAATTAAAAATTAATAAAAATTAAAAACTATTCTGAAGTGATAAAGCAGATGATAGGATCTCAGTGTCAGTTTTATTCAACCATTAATTATTTACTAGCTGATAATCATACAGGCCATGCTTTGTTAGATTCAGAACTAGAAAAAATATTATTTATGAGACTTATGTTCTGTGTCCAAGGAAGTTACTCATAGCAGCATGAAAGTGATAAAATGATTCATCATTTTAGTAAGAAAAACCACTGATTGCTTGCCAGTATTTCTATCTCTTTGTAGTAAAAGTTATGTAATAGAATGATAATGTAATCGAATATAATTTTAATAATATAATAAAAAGAGGTTAAGACGTTACTTGATTAACCTCTTTTCTATTGTACATTTTTTGTTAATGATATAGAGTTATAGCTAGCTTGAAGGAGAGTAATGGTTTTCCATTGAGTTATAAATGGTGTTCCTTTTACAACAACAATGCATCATATGTGGTCTTGAAGGTAATATACACATTAGTATAGCAGTAAACAGCCTAAGAAACTCAAAGATTAGAATGCCAAGAAGCTGGAGAATGGAATCTATGTAGAAGGCTTTGAGGGAGCCAAGAGGGGAGTTTCTCTTCAAGGGTCTTGAGTTCCATAGTTTATAAACAGATCCATTGTATCAGAAGATGGAATTTGTAGATGAGAGATGGAATTCCAACTAAACTCTGCTGTGTCCTGATTCCAGTCCATACAAAGACAGAATACAGGGGTTCCGTTCTGTAGAAACAAGCAGCTCCTTTGTTTTTTCCAAGATCCTTTAGGAGACCCATATTTTAAAATTGCTTATGGATAAATGCTAATGATCTATTGGTATGGCCTGTTATACCATACACACACACACACACACACACACACACACACACACACACACACACACATATATATATATATATATATATATATATATATATATATATCTTTGTTAAAGGTCCTAAGGTGCCAGTGGATTTGCTCATTCTATTTGGAATTCATAGTCTCTACTCATATAATACCAGAGGATCATGTAATGCCATAGCATACAATCTATCAAAAATTAAATTTATATCATCTGAGTCAGTCTCTTAGATATAAACAAGACTACCATCCATTGCTGATAATTTTAGCTGATTTTACTCCTGGTCAAAATATCCAGTGATGACTGTGATCTTTTATGCTGCTTAATGTTTTGTAAAGACACTCTGGAACATAAACACATCCAAGCTCTGGATAAATGGACTACACAGTGATCACCTCTGGTGCCATATTCTACTCAAAGTCACATGGCTTTTGTAATGCAACTTCACAGTGGTAGTTTTCTCTGAGAAATGATATACTCCATGAGTAGAGGCATTATTATTATTGTAAACAGTGAACCAGCTATATTTTCCTACTGTATCCCACATTAGATGCCAATGATATGGTCAGACTATCACTAGAGAATTTTTGCCTAGTCTCTATGGCTTGCCTATGTGATATATGCTATGAATATGTATTGTTACCATTGTTTAGGAAATAAGCTACTTTGTCCTATGGCAAGGAAGAACATAACAAGGCTGGAAGATATGTATATCTTCCACATATATAGGTATAGATATTGATATTGATATATAGATATAGATATAGGAGTCAAGGAGATGCCATGTAGCTGTCAAAGAGTAACATGCCAGCACCAGTAAGCCACAGCCAACTGGTAATATACAGATTCAGAGAAATGGATTAATTTAAGATGTAAGGACTAGCTAGGAATATGCCTAAGCTATGGGCCAAACAGTCTTGTAGTTAATATAGTTTCTGTGTGATTATTCAGGAAACAAATAAGCAGTCTTCGCCTATTCCTATGAGGACTCAATAATTAAGGCCTTGCTAAATCTGTATTGGTATTGTAATACTCTCATTTCCTCCCACCACATTTTCAAAAGTCATTCTATCTTCTACAAAATGGATTATATTACTGAGGATGGATGACATCCCAAGTCTCAATGTCAACACACTGTTCAAAGGAACCCCATTGGATCTTTATGGGATACCTGCAAACATGGAACTCCACTTTGGTAGCCCTAGTATCTTTGCAAGTGGTGACATAGTTAATTAGCTGGAAGACCCACCAACTCTGATACATTGAGAGACATTAAAATAATTTAATTCAAGGCAACACTAGAACAAAGATAAGAAATGTCTACTAACGTTTCTCTAATATCATCTAATAAACACCAATCAAATCAAGAAATGATCAAGGAAGAAATTCTAACACTTTTTATGAAGGCCCGCCCCAACTACACTTCCATATTCATGGGAAACCTAGTGATTGTGTAGAAGTCCTCCTTCCTCTGTTGTTAGTACAGCTCCATGGAAGAGAGCCTCTAAAACAACAGGCAGGTGTTTCAAATGTGATGTGGATTCTTCAAATTCCCTTCAAATTCTGTACATGTGTTGCTTGTATTGGTTGATGAATAAATCCATTTTGGCCAATGCATTATCAGAGTAAAGCCAGATGGGAAATCTGGACGGAGACACATAGAGGGAATAGGTGGAGGCAAGTAGACACCAAGTACTTGCTGAAGGAGAAAGATACTGCAGGATCCTTCCTGGTAGATCATAGCATTGTTGTGATACACAGATTAATAGAAACGGGTTAATTCAAGATGTAAGAGCTAGCTAGAAATATGCCTGAGTCATTGGTCATGCAGTGTTGTAATTCATATATATTCTGTGTGATTATTCGGGTCTTGACAGCCAGGAAACAAAAGAGCAGTCTGATTACAAAATGGTGCCTCCTGTCTGAGGCATGGATCTACATAAGACCTAAAAAAGCTTTAAAGAAAAGAGGGCTTCCAGACACACAAAACTGGAAGCCAAGCGCAGCTTTTCTGTAGCTGCATTTTTTCAGATAGGCTCTGTTTGCTAGAGAAAATGCAACTGTATACATGATAATTACTGAAGTGCATTTTCTTTTTTTAAATTTATTTATTTATTCATTTATTTATTAAAAATTTCCACCTCTTCCCCACCTCCCATTTCCCTCCCACTCCCCCTACTCCCCCTCCTCCTCACTCTCCAGTCCTAAGAGCAGTCAGGGTTCCCTGCCCCATGGGAAATCCAAGGTCCTCCCTACTCCATCCAGGTCTAGGAAGGTGAGCATCCAAACAAACCAGGCTCCCACAAAGGCAGTCCATGCAGTAGAAACAAAACCCAGTGCCATTGTCCTTGGCTTCTCAGTCAGCCCTCATTGACAGCCACATTCAGAGAGTCCGGTTTGATCACATGCTCTCTCAGTCCCAGTCCAGCTGGCCATGGTGAGCTTCCATTAGATCAGCCCCACCATCTCAGTGGGTGGACGCACCCCTCGCAGTCCTGACTTCCCTGAAGTGCATTTTCAAGACTGTCTCTGCACTTCTCTGAATCTTTTGTATACATGACTTTATCTCTTTTGAGTTGTGTAAGCTATCTTTCTTCTCCAGCTTCCTTTGAAATCTAAGTCTAGTATTACATATTATTTGTGTTGCTATACTTCCATTTAATTTTTTAATCTGGAATTCAATGATTTGCTTGATGACTTTAGAAATTGGGGCAACTCCTCAGAGGTTATAAGTATTGTCTATTTTCTCAGTTTGATAAATATTCTCCATAAATATATATTTAAAATAACATTTCTTTTTTTAACAACAGGTTTTTGATTTATGGTTGGCTTCAGATCACATGAAAATCCTAGATGGCCTGGACTTAAATTTATGGTACTTTCCTGCTGATATGTAAGTAACTTCCATAACTTTTGTAATTTTGATGGTTCTCTCCTAAGGAGAGTATATGAATACCCTGTCTGTCAAATATTACCTCAGTATGAGAAAGTCAAAGAATACTTAGAGTCAGACAAGGCACAGATTTCTAGAATTCTCGTTCTAGACTCAAGCTGAGTTTTCTGTTGGACACAGCAAAAAACAGAGGTGGATGCAGGGTTACCTGATCAGTTGTACCTGTTCCTCTTGTATTTGTGGCATGGAATGTGCTGGGAGAGCCCACAGCATTGTCGAGTCTATATACTTCCTGTAGATCTATGTATTCTATGGCTATACATTCTGGGTATTTCAGTGTCACATATTTAAATATTGTAATGATTAA
Source organism: Arvicola amphibius (assembly GCF_903992535.2). Classification (NCBI taxonomy): domain Eukaryota; kingdom Metazoa; phylum Chordata; class Mammalia; order Rodentia; family Cricetidae; genus Arvicola; species Arvicola amphibius. The sequence goes on along the minus strand of NC_052052.2, from coordinate 108,636,584 downwards.
TTTTACAGTATCATCTCTGAAATCTGCTCAATTTCTTATCAGACCAAAGCCACTTCCATCATCTCTGTGGTACATGTCAGTCGCTCTTACCCTCTCCATGTTGAATTGATTACTGAATATCACTAATTTAATGACTCTAATAATATGAAACCTCTTATTTCCTTTGCACTGTATTTTGTTCAGGACTCAGACTAACATTTCCTCAAGAATTTCTGCATTGCAGGCTCTAGAAACTACAGGGAAACCCTGTTTCGAAAAACCAAAAAAAAAAAAAAAAAAAAGAATTTCTGCATTGATGTAGGAAAGGAAACACAATTTATACTCAATGGACAATCATCACTTTCCTTCAAGCTATCTATAATTCTGTATAAGTTACAAAAAGAAGTACAATATAAACAAGGTTAATCAAGTAACGTCTTAACCTCTTTTTATTATATTATTAAAATTATATTCGATTACATTATCATTCTATTACATAACTTTTACTACAAAGAGATAGAAATACTGGCAAGCAATCGGTGGTTTTTCTTACTAAAATGATGAATCATTTTATCACTTTCATGCTGCTATGAGTAACTTCCTTGGACACAGAACATAAGTCTCATAACTGACATTTCTTCTAGCTCTGAATCTAACAAAGCATAGCCTGTATGATTATCAGCTAGTGAATAATTAATGATTGAATAAAACTGACACTGAGATCCTATCATCTGCTTTATCACTTCAGAGTAGTTTTTAATTTTTTTACTTCTTAATTTGGTGTGTATTATTCTTTTTTTTTTTTTTTTTTTGGTTTTTCGAGACAGGGTTTCTCTGTAGCTTTGGAGCCTGTCCTGGAACTAGCTCTTGACACATGCCTTGCATGTGAAGGTCAGAGGACAACTTGCAGCCATTGATTCTGTCCTTCTACCATGTGGGTCCAAGGATCTAACTCAAGTTACCTGGGATGGCAGCAAACACTTTCAGCTGCTGAGCCATCTCTCTATCCCCCTAAAGTATTTATTGTTGTCAAATACATAACTGGACTTGCCCAATTCAAAACAAGACAATATCAGTTTCTATTTTTTTGAGAATTTGCAGTAGAAAGACATGGTCGTCTTTTTGTTTTATAGAAAGGTGTATATATTTGAATGCATGATTCTGTTCTCTCTATGTGTTAAGTTCCAAAAATAATGTATTTGAACAGTTCGTTTGTTCTTCCTCAGTTCTATTAAGAAATACTGTTTGTAAAGGTAAGGACACATGTCATACGAATTATCAGAAAAAAAAGTTTTCAACTTTCACCTCAGTGGCCATATCTGTAGAAATCATAAACTAGAAATAGTCTTCAGGTGCATTGTGCATTGTTCTCCCTCACTGCAGGGTCAAGACTCATCCCCGCTTTCCATTCTTCAATGAGTTTTAACATGGAGGCCTTTGCCATGACTTCTGTTAGAAGCTCTTGTGTGTGATACTGGACTCTCATATGGCGATAGCTGGACACATAACCTTCAATCCATACTGCTTAGAAACTCTCCCTGATTTGGGGCTATGTCTATATATCAAGGAGCAAAAGCACTAAATTCAGTTCATTTATGCAAATAAATAAAAATAGTTTGCTTCAGCCTCACTAATTCCTGTGTATATATTGAATGCTTTACCTCTTCCTGCCTCTTTAAGACCTCAAACTGATTTATCTTTTTTACATATTCGTTTACAGTGTTTAAGAGTTAACAGCTTTTTATTGACATTTCTAGAATAGGTATCGATAGAGTGTTCATCCTTTTGGGAAGTAGCAATTAGAAGAGATTGATCAGTAAGTGTTTCTCCTGACCTTCAAACAACAAGAAAATGCATCACATGTGTTCTTAAAGACAACATGTACATAAGTAGAGCATAAACAGCCATAGAAACTCAAAGATTAGAATGCCAAGAAGCTGGAGAGTGGGATCTACAGAAGGCTTTGGAGAGAACCAAGAGGGGAGCTGGTCTGCAAAGGTCTTGAGTTCCATAGTATATAATCAGAATCATTGTATCACAGGATGAAATTTATGAATGAGAGATGGAATTCCAACTAAACTCTGCTGTGTCCTGATTCCAATCCATACAAACACAACATACAAGGGTTCCCTTCTGTTGAAACAAGCAGTTCCCTTGTTTTTTCCAGGATACTTTAGGAGATGTGTATTTTAAAATTGCTTATGGATAAATGCTAATGATCTATTGGTATTGCCTGTTATACCAAAAATAAATATATAAAGTATATATATACATATATATATATATATATATGTCTTTATTAAAGGTCCTACCTGAAGGTGCCAGTCGATTTGCTCATTCTATTTGGATTAGTCTCTATTTATACAATAACAGTGGATAATGTAATGCATACATTTTATCAGAAATTTAATTTATATTATCTGAGTCAGAGTCCCTCAGATATATAAACAAGCCTGCCATGCCTTTCTGGTAATCTGAGCTGATTTTACCCTTGGTCAAAATATCCAGTGATGGCTGTGATCTTTTTATGTTGATTAATGTTTTCTAAAGACACTCTGGAACATAAACACATCTAAACTCTGGATAACTGAATCACAGAGATCACCTCTGGTGCCATTCTCTAGTCAAAGTCATGTGTCTTTTGTAATAAAACTACACGCTGGTAGCTTTCACAGAGTATACTCCATGACTAGATGCATTATTGTAAATTGTGAACCAACTATATTTTCCCACTGCATCCCACATCAGATGCCAATGATATGGTCAGGCTATCACCAGAGGATTCTTGCCTAGTGTACGTGGCTTGCCTATGTGATGTATACTTTTTTTTAACCTTTGGTAAAAAAAAAAAAAAGAAGCTACTTTATCCTATGCAAGGCAGAATATAGCCAGGCTGGAAGATACAGCCTATTGGTAATATGCAGATTAATAGAAATGGATTAATTTAAGATGTAAGGGCTAGCTAGGAATATGCCTAAGCTATAGGCCTGAGAGTGTTGTAGTTAGTATACTTTCTCTGTGATTATTCAGGTCTGGGCAGCCAAGAACGAATGAGCAGTGTTTGCTTACACCTATGAAGACTCAATTATTACAGGCTTGCTAAATCTATATTGGTATGTTGTACTGCAGATATTATAAACTCTCATCACTTTATCAGTTTCTGTCTCCAAATAAGGTGTACAATAGAATTTTAACCTGCTTGATCATCCTCAAGAAGCATATTTTGTTGTTGTTGTTGTTTTTCGAGACAGGGTTTCCCTGTAGTTTCTATATTTAATTGGAAGACACACCATCTCTTTCAGTAAATACTTGCTCTGTAGATGATAATCAAGGAAATAATCCCATAAACGTATCACCCTCGTAACTCTGGCTTTGAAACTATTACGTTCTAAATTTCAAGGACATTTACAAGCCATCATCTCTTCCCTTACAAGTTTGCAATAAGTACTTTCTAAAGGTGCCATATTCCCAAAGATGTTATCTCTATGTAACACAGTCATTTCCTCCCACTCCTAGTTGTAAAAGTCATTCTATCTTCTACAGAATGGATTATATTACTGAGGACTGATGACATCCCAAGTCTCAATGTCAACACACTGTTCAAGGGAACCCCACTGTATCTTTATGGGACACCTGCAAACACGTAACTCCACTATGCTAGTCCTAGTATATTTGCAAGTGGCGATATAGTTAATAAACTTATAAACCCACCTCCTCCGAGCCATTGAAAGACATTAAAATAATTTAATTCAAGGCAACACAAGAACCAAAGATGAGAAGTATCTAGTAAATTTTCTCTAATGTCATCTAGCAAATGCCAGTCTAATCAGGAAACGATCAGGGAAGAAATTACTGCACTTTTTATGAAGCCCCCTCTTTTTACTACACTCCTACATTCATGGGGATCCTTGTGTTTGTGTATAAGTCCTCCTTCTTCTGTGCTAGTACAGCTCCATGGAAGAGAAGCTCCAAAACAAGAGGCAAGTGTTTCAAATGTTTTCAAATTTAAAACGGAAACAGACCAAATTTAACAAGAAAAAAACCACAAGAATGCCATATGTTCTTATATTTGTCAAATGTCATAGCCATCAAAAGTTGATATGGAAGACATTCCTTATCCCCCCACAGGACTGGGAAAATACAGGAAATTTACAGAGTCTAACAGCAAACTCAAAGTGTTTAAGTTCCTCAAATGATACAAACAGAACAAACTCTTGACTTCTGAACATCAAAGACCAAAGGTCACAAGAGAAAACCATCACAGCAAGTATTTGTTTGACTTCCCACTGAATGAATGGAAGTGTTTTCAAATTGCAGGACCCTCCTACTCCTATATTAATGGCACAAGTAACATCACTACCTAACCAAAGTCTGTTAAATAGCCTTATATAACTGTACCTCATTCTGCAGTTCCACTGTGACATTATCCAGAACCTGGACACTTTTCCATAAAAGATGGTTTTCTTACCTAGATTCTGTTCATCAAACTGTTGTTCCTTGTTGTGCTCTCTGATGCAAGGCATCATTGTTACTATCTTTACAATACACCTATATCATGCTTCATTTCGATATGACGCATATGTGCTGAATTTGATCTCACACTAAGTACTTTAAGTGTCCTCCCCATACAGGTCTTAGCTGTCAGCTCTCCTTGGTCTGTATTCTCTTTACAAGCACACTAACTGCCAACAATGGTACTGACCTCCATCCGGTGAATTGTATTAATCATGATGTTAATCTCAGTGTAGCAAAGCTGTAACATTAACAAGACAGTCACTCACTTTTCTCACAGAAACCCTGATTTGACCAGAAATGTCTGGAAACTATAGACACATCCAGACCACACTCTGCAAGAAGCAGAGTGAGCATGAATTTTCCAGGTGTGCCACATTCACCCACAGCTAGCACATCTTAAATTCACTGAACTGGGTTACAGGGCTCTTCCAGTAGAGAACCACAGTGTTCCTGCGCCACCTAGTGGCTCTCCCACGTTTCCTACAATGGTGCTGTTCTCAGGGAACTGAGTGCTTATTATAAATCTTCTAATGTTCTCAACCATTCTGACTTGCGTGGAGGCCTTGGGTCTTTGTAGGTATAACAGATAGATGCAAAGGCAACTTAAACCCCCGGTTTCAGATATTCAACTCCATTCAGACAAGTCACCTTAACTGAGAATGTTCACCACCAACACATTATACTGGCTTTGTAATGAATTCTAAACTCCAATGATACAAGCTTCACTTATATTTTTAAGCTTTCTATCCATAATTAATGTTTTATATAAATTTGATAAAAATTTATCCAATATAAAAAAGACTACTAGAATATAAAACTTATTGCATGCATTCATTTATATATGGCTTTGTGCAAATCTATTATTTCAATATGTCATCTTCCCTATCACAAATTTTCTTCCACTTGTTTATATCTAATTTTATGTTTCCAATATCTTACCATTTTTTATCTTACTGTTTTTCTCTGTGGAAGCTCTGTAGCCAATGTCAAATTTATTCTTAGATATTTTAAATTGTTATAAAAATGAAAGTGCTATTTCCCCAATCCAACTGTAGATGCCTTGGTTCAAACTGTGTGTGTTTGTGTTGTATCTAGTCAGCTACAGAAAACTCTGATAAATTCAAAACTTAGTTCTTTACTCAGATCCCTTGAGATTTTGCTATTTCTTTTTATAATGTGTTTCAGACTCCATTGTAATTTTGTTGAACTTAGTCAATTCTGGATTTTCTTCTAAAAATAATATGGATGTGGTTGTATACAGCTATAATCTTTTCACTAGGGAAGTGGAAACAGAAGGATCATGAGTACAAAGGAATCCTCAAGTACACTGTGAGTTTGTGGCTAGCAGAAATTTAAAAAAAAAAAAGTATATCATTGAAGAAATCATGGAGGACATTAAACATGCCTGAGACATTTTAAAATAAGAGTACATGGTAACAGAACGTCTGGAATACAGCAAAGGATACATGTCCAAATGGCAGAAAATGTGGCTAAAGTAGCCAGGACACTATAATACTGTGAGATGAGACTTCCCTTGTGTAGCTACCTAAGCTACCTAAAGCTTCCTAAGGAACCCAAAGACACAGCTTTCATGAGAGGTCACACGGTCAGAGTGCAGTGATGTGGCTGCCCAAGTCACCCATACGTAATCCCTTACCCATGTTCCTGTCAGTGATCCCAAACACTACATCACTGGATCACCAAAATGGACTTTGTCTTAGTTAGGGTTTCTATTGTTGGGAAGAGACACATGACTGAGGCAACTCATTCAGATATTCAGCTGAAGTCAGACAAGTCACCTTAACTCACAAATACATCTAAGGTCAATAGGGGAGAAATCAAATTTAAAAGGTAATCCAAGAATTCTTCTAGAATAAGTGAAAGTTAGGGCTCCTCTAATTTAAGGATGAAATCTCTTCAGAAAAGCAGATGTAATGTTGGATGCCCATCTTGGGTGTGTCTGCCAACGGCTGCGGCTTCAGAAAGCCTCTGGGATGCAACAAAACTTGTCACAAGAAGGACAGTTGGAAGATTTGTGTTATAAGTGCTCATGTCCTCACCAACTCTTAGTCTTTGACAAGTATTCATGACACGGTCTCCATCTTTGGAAAAGGTCATCTGAAATGAAGGTTTAGAGCTTAAAAACTGACTCACAAACTTTATACAGTGGCCAGCTGGGTCTGGCCGTGGTGTGCTGTGGAGCCAGGAAAGGCAGGAGGCAGGGAAGTTTGAAGGGCTATACCTCCACAGTCAGCGCCCAGAGCAGGTCAATGGAAATAACTAGAGGCTATTTGGTCCATGAGCCAAGGAATCTAAAATGGATAAATCTATGGCTTTTAAAAGAGGAGAGGATTCAGGAGTTCTCCTAATTTTGTGATTACAATATTTAAGATAAAAAAGCAAGCATATTGAAAATCGGTGTGGCTATTACCCCCTTAGTCTGGTCTGGCCCTGCAGTCTCAGAGGCGCTACAATGGCGGACACCCAAGAGCTTTACTAAAACAAGGTGGGGAGGACCTTGCACTGAATTATGGGAAGGACCTGATTCTGCATTAATATGGTGTCGAGGGCATGTCTGTGTTTTTTGACGGGATGAGAATCAAGCGAGAAAACTTCCAGAATGTCTGCGTTGATGCATACAGCAGAGGAATGCCAGTCCTGATGCCATCACAGTCACAGATGACTCCATAAACAAGCAGAGAGAGTTTCCTAAACCTGTGAACCTGATTTCCTCATCCCACCATGCTGCAGGCCCAGGAAACCCCTGAACCAATGCTCCCGACTTAGTACAACTTGCTGCAATCTGAGAAGGGAAAGAAGGTTGTGGTGACAACTGTGATTCCCAGCCTCTTGATGTACTTGCTTCTCAAACTTCCAGACCTAAGGAGTCCCATTTACCTTAGAGTCAGCCCCAAATTGCAGACTGAACATTTAATTGTTTTACACTTTGGGACACAGTACTCATTTTGCCAGTATGATATTCAATCTGCTGCTAAAAAGAAAAAAGACCTTAGAACTGAGACCTCAGTTTTCCCATCATAGAAACAAAGACCCATTACAAGGAGTGACTGAAACCCCTCTTTAAGTATGGGGAAGGTAGCCTAAAAGTGTTTTGCTGCTTCTCAGAGACAAAGACAATTACTTAAAAGCAGAAATTCAGTTGGATTCTTACCCATCAGAGAAACCTTTTTTTTATATTTTGATTAAAATGGATTTAAGAAAATTGTGATTTGACAAATTGTGTATTTATTGTTAATTTCCACTCTAGAATTATGGTATTGATGTGCTAATGTTTGTAATTGCTTTCTTTAGTTCACTATAAGGTGTTAAGAAAAGTTTGACATTGCTGATGAGTTTTTGGATTTGGCATATTTAATAAGAAATTTATATTTTGATACAGCTAAAATTATTTTTTAAAAAAAGCTAGGCCAATTAAAAAAGGGTATTCCCAACCCTGGTGATCCTCCACTCCTTTAATCAGGAGATTGTAGCCATTGGAGCATTTATATTTACAAAGCATTATCTAATTGTAGATAAACTCTTGATAGAAACTTGGCTCAGAGATTCAGCAGTCAAAAATGGGTTTGAGCCTTTTTCCTCCTAGGCACCTAAGACATGGACATGTGTGATTGAAATGCATGTACCAAAGACAGGTAAGTCTGGGAATGGGAAAGTGTTCACCTAAGGCAGACACAATCATCTGTCCCTTGCAAAATCACAGGCTTTACTAAAATTAATAAAAAGGAAGGAATCATGGAGGCTCAAAAATGTGAACCTATTGCTACCTTGTCTGATGGTCAGAGTTTGGAGGTTGCTCAAAATGACTGACAAGTGTAGCTACACATCCCGACTCAGGATGTGTTTCTTGATTCTTTTGACATTAAAATGGCTCATACAAGTAGATCCCTTCCATCCTGATAGATGGTCAGGATATGCAAGCATACTTCAGATACTTCTTTTGTAATATGAGGTTACCTGGAGAGTGGTGCCTTCAAGATACTTGGTTTAGGGTAATTTTACTGCCTAAACCACAGAATGCTAATGACTTGATATCAAATTATTAAAGCAATTAACTGTTCAAGCTGTCCATTGTATCATGTTAAAGAAGTCTTTTGTTGCCTTCATCTCCCTTTTAGATTGGGGTATAAAAGTATATGGAAAATTAAACATGGACAGTTTCAGTATTCACTGGAATGCCTCCCTGGTACTATTCTATGGTTTCTGTTTTATTAACTTTCATGTGTCTTCATCTTCTTTATTCATATTTCTAAATCCCCATGCTGCTCCCCTGGAAAGAGGTATTTTTGTCAAGGCTAGTCCCCGACAAATGTCCCTACAATCACATACTTCAAAAACACACAAAAAATAAAGTATTTGAAAAGATGATGTGTATCAAATCCAAGTTTATTTTTAAAACTAAGAAGGTTGAAATCAGAACAAGTATTTAGCAGTTTTCAGTTCTCAGTTAATTTGAGTTTCAGCCTCTCAATCAGTACTCAGTGGGGCCAGTATTATACCCTTTATTTGAAGAAAGGCGTTAGGTTTAGCCCTCAACTCTGGCTCTTGGGAGGAAAGTTTTCTTTATCTATATGATAAACCCATCAATTACCCATATAGCTCAGAAAGGATTATCAAATTCTCCTCACCTTAATTCCATGCACCCAATTGCTAATCCTTCAAAGCTGGTTGTCTACATTATTCCCTGTCAACAGTCAAATTATAGTTTCCTTGAGCTCAGATGAGTCAGAGGGAAACAAATTACGCAAATGAAAGACAATAGTGGTGCTTTACTTGCACCTCATAGAGACAAATCTCATTGTTTAGAGTTTCACAAAAACACCGTACCCATCTCTCTTGATCTGGTTGATTATAGGCTGACATACAACATTGACCAGAGGTGATGTCCAATCAGCATCAATGGCATCTTCCACATTGCTACCATCAAGGTGGTATCACAACAAGGGCTTATATATTAATATTCATCTGAATATGGATAGTCAGGGTGGGCCGAAGTACTGTAATAAGAAAGAAAATGTATAGAACAAGTTTAGACTGTAGAGAGAATGACTCTCCTTCTGACTGCCATCACAATAAAAGGTTTGTTTTTGCTTGCTACAATCTTACTGTCACAAGAAGCCTGCATAGCAATTGTTTGTTGATCAAAACTAAATTATTTCACTTTAGTTCCCCTTCCTGAAAGTTAAAAGAACTCTGATATTCAAATGTACAAACATATTCTTTTCCACCACCTACATCATCAGTTTATCAAAGCAATATCTCATCTTCATTCCAGAGTTCAATGCAAATAGAATCTGATAATGATTTATGTACAACATTTCTACAGATATTTATCTAAATATATATACATGTGTATATATACATATATATGTATATATGTACATGTAAGTATGTATATGAAGTTTAGTGCTAGTAATCCCAAATTCATAATTCAATAAGCTTTAATTCACTATCATATATAACACACTATAGTTAATTAGAAATGAAAATGACAAAATTATGAGATATACTTCCATGTCCTACTTTGTAGGTCTCTACAATTGAAAAACAAGACAAAATATAAAATGATAAAAATAATTTATTTAAAATAAATAATTTGATGGTTTTGGATCCTTCTAAATAAGCTACAATAAAATCCATATTTTATTGTATATCCACTATATAGTTGTCAAATATAGTGGCTTATATGTTGATATAAAGTCAGCAATATTGGCTGACCTTCCGACTGTGGAATACTAAGTACTGAAGCCCATATATAGCAATACAAGCTAACCCTGATTACATGTATCCTGTTAATGTATCAGACAGATATCTGTGAAGAATTTGGGACCAGAATCCCCAAAACTCCTGTCTCACACTGACCCCATTAATCAGTATTAAGACTACTCTAAAACACCACATTAAATTCGACATCATAAAACAAATTGAGCAATGCTTTTTCCAATACTTACATTTTAGCAGTAGAATATCGGTAATTTTTGTTCAGGCTATCGATAACTGCCATGTCCTCTTCCGGCAACTGGAACTCAAAAACCTGTCACATAAGTAGATAGATTTTAGAATGACCAGATCTTTGACAATCTAAAAAACACAAGCTAAAGAGACTAAAAGTTGTGGGGATAAGAGCTTCCAAAGGACTTTTAAGAGAATAGCAACAAAAAGAATACAAGTTATTAAGCAAATGAATCTCAGCCTTTGGCTAAGATCAAACGAAACTATTAATGAATACCAAATGAAAGATGAATGCAAATATATTACTATGTACAATATATTTAAATTTCACTGTACTACAGGCAATATCAGATCTCAAAAGAGCCTGGAAAAGAGACCAAATTGACAAATGAAATGATTACAGGATCAATTGCATGCAAGATCTGGAGGAACCTAATGATCATGTTTTATTTAATTATTTTGTTTTTTGTTGTTTTGTTTTGTTTTTTGAGATAGGCTTTCTCTGTAGCTTTGGACCCTGTTTTTGAATTTACTCTGTAGACCAAGTTGGCCTGGCTTTGAACTCACAGAGATCTGCCTGCCTCTGCTTCCTGAGTGCTGGGATTAAAGGAATGTGACAGCCTCGCCCAGCATGATCACTTTAAAACATATGAGTTAGTAACAATTATGATGCATAGAGTAGGCTTTGTACATTAAATCAATGAATGATTAAAATGTGAACAAATGACCCTTTCATATATAATCAGAAATTTCTCAAATACAGATGATATTTTGTTTAAGGGATCCAAAAGCAGGCTCAAAAAGGATGTCACTATTGAAATTTGCAACAGCAACACTTAAAGCATCAAAATTATTTTCAGTTATTACTAAACCATCAACATGAGAGGTTCCTTAAATAGGCATTTTTTATAAATAGAGGAAGAAAGAAACAGAAACAAAAGTATCCATAATGTATTAGTTGATGAATCTAGGTAATAGGTATCAATTTATTATTTTTAACTAACTTCTATAAATTTGAGCATTATCAAAACAAAATGAACATTATCAAAAATTGATCTAAATTATTAAGTTCAAACTGACAGAATACTTACAAATGCTTTAACGGACAGAGTAAAAATTTACTTAAAAATATTTAAAAAGATTTAAAACTCAGAAATGTATACCTAAATCATATTAAAAAGCTTGTAGTGTAAAAATAAATAGATCATGTTTCAATGCATGATGCAGAATTGGGAAAATGTGATGCCAAGTTTTATCTGACCAGATGTAGTCAATAAGAGCAAACACGTTTATGTAAAAAGCATAAAAATCATAACAAAGCAAGCATGGTGGCACAGCTCAGTGTTAGAGGAATTGCCTAACATATGTGGGCTCTAGGTTCAATCTCTAAGACTAAAATTGAAGGTAATAAATCAAAGACCGACTTTCTAATACTATGATCACAAAAGAGAAAAGCCAAGGCAACAGTTAAAAGAAAAGGAGGCTCAATTTTGTGGCTAGAAGGGTACGTGCCATTTTACAAACACTACAAATTTTTACATCCTTCCCAATTTTACATAGAACTCAAAAACTTGCTTTGAAATAAAAACCAGTTGGGAAAAAATATCGTTTGTATAGAATGTAAAAAAAAAAAATTCATTTTGCTACACATATAGGAAATAATATTCACTGACCACAAAGTAAAGTCATGAATGGTGTGAGCCCAGTGAGGGAGAGATTCTAGCACATAAATATATATCATAAAACTAATGAAAATACTGATAAAACTACGAGGAAGATACTTCAACAAACAATTCTGAATCTGAAAAGCAAACATTGAGATGATATAAATGTGGTAAACGGACTGTAAAGTGCCCCTTCCCCAGATTCTTGTAATTTCTGAGGACACACACATTTGTAATATGAACTTGCAAGTTTTTTTTTTTCCCAGCATGGGATCGCGTCTCTCTCCCATCCCTTGAGGTTTGCCGGGCCTGTAACTTATAATGACCCACAGAGCATGAAAACATTGATAATGTGCAGGGTTAAGCTTAGAAATGTACGGAGTTTTTCGAGTATCCAGTCCAGGCTGAATGTGGAGCGCACCTGTAATCCTAGCTCTTGGGAGGCTAAGAGCAGAGGACAGTGAGTCTGAGGTTAGCCTAGACTGCAGAGAGACTGCCTGAAAAAAGACACGACAAGAAACAGTAGCATTAATTTCTTTGTTGTAAACTTGTACATTGCAGCTGGCTTACTAGACAACTAGCACAGGTAACAGTACTTTCCTACTTGAAAATAAAGACAATCAACCCACAGAGTGAATCAATATATGAAGACTATTCTTTACGAGAATCAAGGACATATAAAGTAAATTTTTAAGGAAGGTTGAAAATCACATAGTCTGGTTACCTCACTTCAGGGAATGGATAAAAGGTGTGCGTGTGTACAAGACTACAGAGCACATTGTTATCTTAAAGAGGAAACAAAGGCAGTTTTAATCCTCTACAGCCATGAACCCAGAGTGCTATTGTAGAGAAGAAAATGCTCATGCATACACTTGAAACACACATGCCTAGGGAATTCCAGGCACAGTCACCTGACACAAGGATACTGGAAGCCTGCAAACAAGCCTTCAAGGGAGAAACACTGCACAGGAGCCCCAATGCCCATAGTCTTTTCTTCACCTTCATATTCTCTTTGATCCGCTTCTCATTGAAACTCTTGGCAACAACCACAATCCCACGCTGCAGTAGATAACGGAGGCAAATCAGGGCTGGAGTTTTTTTGTGCTTCTCAGCCATAGCACCAAGAACTGGATCTTCCAAAAGATATGGGGCATTCTCATCTACCCTGAAAAGAAAGGAATATTGACTACTTGAGCTTAAGATTTGATGTGTTAGGAGTCTTACAAAACACATGGATTTGCTCACTCTGGACCTAGGACTATTAAATTATGACTCCAAAATCAGAATACTAGCATCATCTGAAACATTTTCAGAACTGTATGTTGATATTACCTAGATAAGGAAATAACCAGGCTAGCTTAAATATAGACAAATATATTTTATTTATTTTAAGGGAAAAACTCACGCCACAGGAATGGAAGATTCAGGCTCTGCTGGACCATGGGGGAAGCTACACAGAGAGCGCAACTTGGTGGTGTATAGGTTTTATCTCTGGGTACCAGAAAGCCATGGCTAAAATAGGTTCCACATCTTAAAGATTATTAGTTAACAAGGCTTTCCCCATCCTCAATCCTGTTGAGTTAATTCCAGAAAACTTGGGATTTCAAGACTGAAGCTATTTTATATGTGATTTTTTAGGTATGATTTGGTTACAATTCTCTTTACCAGTTCTTATATCGTTGGGTTCCTAGAGCACCATAAGCAACCAGAACAATGTCTTTTGACTTGCAGTAATCCAAGAGCTTGCTCTGGTTGAGATATGGATGGCATTCTACCTGTAGATCAACAAGACAGAAAGATTTCAGATTATAGAAAACCTCAAATATCCATGAAAAGGAAGGGTTCATAAGTAAAAGAAGCAGAAAAGTCTATACTGTGTGAAATCTGAGTAGAAAATCTCAACTTCGAGTAATGATTCTCTTTTAAAATCTAAAAACATCCCTGTGGTGAACTGACTGGAACACTGAATGCAGATACAATGAGAAAATATGAAGTACAGATAGGGCATAGAGAGTAAGCTCACCAAGCCTCTGATTTGAATTACACCATAAAGCAAGAATTTGGCTGAAAACACATGAGGGCAGGTATGAAGGACAAAAAAGTAAATTTGTAGGGATTCTGCTGGTGACATTTGGGTATATTTGGGCATCAAAGCAATCAGGGGTTGGCAAGGGGATGAAAGAGCTTGGCTTGCATGCCTGGGGACCTAAGTTCTATTACAGAACACACCTAAAGCTGAAAGGAGAAAGCCAACTCCACAAGGTTGTCCTCTGACCTCCACACAGACACCATTGCATTCATGCCTGCCTACACACATAGCCGCACACAGCCACACACGGACATACACATGGAGACACACACAGAGATACAGAGACAGAGACAGACAGACAACATTCACATACATACACACAAAAAAACAAATTTTTAATTGTGTTTTAAAAATCCCCAGAGTGCCAAATGGAGATAATGCATGCCTTATAACCCCAAAATTTGGGAGGCAGAAGCAGGTAGATCTTTGTGAGTTTGAGGCCAATCTGGTCTACAGAGTGAGTTCCAGGACAGCCAGGGCTACACAAAGAAACTCTATCCCAAAAAACAAATACACACACACACACACACACACACACACACACACACACACACACACACAACCTCCAAGGGAAGATCGTACGAATTGTTTATACAATGTCACGTGGTCATCCTGCTGGAATACATGCATACAAATAACATTATACAAAATCAGCAAGATGTACTTTATGTGTTCAGGAATGTATGTGTAAACATACATAATAATTACATAGTAACAAAACAGACAACACAGATATCTGTCCCTAATGTGCTGCTATCAAAGTAAAAATTCCCTCAGGTCATTGATAACTAAGGAAAAACAACCAGGCTTACCCCATTACTTAGGGATATCTGTGGTTCATTTTCACTTCTTAATCAAAATTTACTTATAGTAGAATTCAATGAAGAAAAAAAAACAAACAAGTATCTTAAAATAAAAAATTAACCTCTGAAGCACCCCAGTAAAACAGATAATTCAGGCAAAAATATACCAAGAGATGTATGAAATAGATTTCAATTATGGGAAAACCTGTGTTAAAACATGACTTCCCCATAGACATTTATCACCTGACAGGAGAGTAATAATTGAAGCAAAAGAAAACATTTCTTTAAAAAAAATTCTCTGAATAACAAGAAGAGAAGAGAGACCACATTATTAAAATTATAGAAGATAGAGAGGAAGTTACAACAGACACAATGAAATCCAGAGGATTGTTACAGCATAATTTGAGAACTATCATCCCAAAAAGCTGGAGAACCTAGAAGTACGCAAATCCCTAGACTCATATGTCTTACCAAAGTAAGTGAAAATATGTAAACAACTTGACAAAAACAATAATAGCAATCCAGCTAATGTAAACGAGTAGAAACCCAGGCCCAGAAGGATTCAGTACTGAATTCTACCACACCTTTAAAGAGAAATGTTCAGGTTAGCATTTGTGAACTTGACACAAGCTAGAGTTATCTAGAAATAGGAGTGTCACTTGAGAAAATGCCTCTATTGGTTGCCTGTAGGCAAATCCATATGCTATTTTTCTGATTAATGATAGATGTCACTAGAAGACACCACCACGGGGCAGGAGGTACTGAAGTGTATTAGAAAGCAGCATGAGCAAGCCATGGAAGCAAGCCAATAAGCAGTCTTCCTTATGGTCTCAGCCTAAGTTTCTGACTCCAGGTTTCTGCTGGCAATACCTGCCCTGACTTCCCTCAATGAAGGACTGTAAGTTGCAAAATGGAATAAACATGTTACTCTCCAAGTTTCTTTTGGTCATGGTCTTTTATCAGATTGATAGAAAGCAACCAAGACAAGGTACTGATACCAATGCTCCTCAAACTGTTCTGTAAACTAGAAAGAGAAGGAATATTATAAAACTTACCATACAAAGTCAGAATTAACCTCATGTAGAGGAAGTCAGATCCCCTAGAAATGGACTTATGAGCTGCCTTTTGGGTGCTGGGACATGAACCTCTTTCAGAGGAGCCATCGCTCTTAATGACCAAGCCATTGCTCGAGCCATGGCTCTTTCATTCTTGCAGCTTTTAGTTATTTTTCTGTATTTCCCAGTGCAACTCTCCTTGAGTACTTTTACATTTCCATATTCTTGCGTGCACAGAAGCACGGTAGCTCCCAGGCTTTTCCTCAAACGCCTAACTAAGCAGAAATACAATCAGCATTCTTTGCTCCATGAAGTTCAGGTAAGTAAGAGAAGAGGATTGTGGCTAGTAATAAAAGAAGAAAAGAATGAAGAGCAGAAGAAAAAATACTGTAGATGCCCACCTGGTTGCACACAGGCTTGTACTTGAGCCCTGGCTTGTTCAGGATCATCTCCAGCAGCCTGCGGTTAAAGTTGGACACCCCGATGGACTTGGCTAGTCCAGCATCCTTACACTTCTCCATGGCCTGGGTCAGGGGGAAGTTGGTAAAAAATAATTTATGAAGGTGGCTAGAGATGGTTATAAATATCAAGAAAGGAAAATAAAACATATGCGTTGATTATTAAAAAGAGAGAAAACAGCTTAAAATATGGGCAGAAGATAAAGACAGAATGAGTGCCTTGGGTCACCTAAGAAATCATATATTGAAACATTTCTCCCGATACTTTTCCAGTAGTCTCCAATATATTCCAATTATGCTGTCCTACCTGCAACTGCAAATTAGCCCTAGAAGAGATCATGTGTTTCTTGATCTGAAGGTCCATATCTGACTCTCACATGTGAAACTGAGACCTGACTCCCTCTCTTAACTTCCCCTGTGCTCTGTATTCCAAGTACTTACCTCCCAAGTGTCACGGAGATCCACTGTGTCAAATAATAATTTCCCATTTTCAACTGTTGGATTAAGATCGTTGTCTGGCTAGAATATAAACAGTCATTGTCACCATCTCACCAGTGTCATGACCTTCCACATTGCAATGTTCCCTGGTACACAGAGGGCCACCCCATAAATTTACATCTGCAAAAGGCTTTGCATGTAAAGTTGTAGGGAATATATAAGGTAACAGATTTCTTTTATTCTCTCACATCTATTATATGTGTTGATTCACAAAATTTTCCAGATCTCTACGGTTATATTATCTGTCTTGCATTATTGTTTAATACCAATGTGATATCTCCTGGAGGAACATCTGTCTATCACTGAAAAAAGTCGCCAGTTACAAGGTCATGCAGCAGCTAAACACTTGTCCACCAAGGGACTGGGATACAACTTAGCTGGTAGATAGAGTGTTCGATATAGTATTCACAAGGCCTTAGTTAGGCTCAATTACCAGCTCTACATATATCAAAAAATGTTTCATGAGATACTCAGGATGCAAACTTTTATTCTTCTCTATCACCAATGAAAGTGAAAATGGACGTTAAGAAACTAAAGTAACATTAGTCACCCAAGAGATAAGATATGAGATTGTGGTCTTCAGGACACATATCTACAATTCTAGCATATGGAGGCAAGAGGATGTGGACTCAGTGTTAGCCTTGGTAACACAGCAGGTTCAAAGCCAATCCCATTTTTTAAAAAAAAAAAAAAAAACAAAACTAAACTAAAGCGATTAACATAAAAATATTAAATGTAAAAAGAGCCACAGTTTGAAGTGAGGATAGATGCAAGCATGTTTATTTTCATGATGAATTTTTCACTGGAAGGTGCAGACAAGGCATTCAATATAAATAAACAACCATGATCAAATCATATTTACTACCAATGGAAAAGATAGAACAAAGGAAAAACCCTATAAACAGAGAACTTCTAAAGACTTTTCCAAATCCATCAATCTAGTGTGATTTGGGTTCCAAATTTTTCCACGTGAATTTTCCTGATATATTCATTGAATCAGTTTATCTAAATAAATCATCAGTGAAATTAAAGTTGATGCTGAGCACTGGAGTAAACTAGGTACGAGGAGGCTGACTGCTTACCTTCATTGACACTGGGAAGTGAACAAGATAGAGATCAACATAGTCCAGCTGAAGCTTCTTCAGTGACTTTTCCAAACAAACCCGGACCAGATCTGGCCTATGGCACGTGGAGGGGAGCTGCAATTGTTAGGGTGAGAGCTGTGATACATTATCGCATTGCCCAAATTTGTGGATTTCTTTTACCCAAAATTGAGTCTTTTTCAACTGGTCCGAAACTGGTGACCACAGAGCAAAAATACTCTGTCCAGACTTAAGTTTTCCATTGTCTAATATATTAAGGTCAAGTCTGATACATACCTGAGGTGTATTGGTCAATCGATATGAAAATGGTAGGAAATTAATACTTGAGTAAAATTGGATAGAATAATAACAACAACCATTCTCTGAGTTATATTTCACAAGAGTTTACAAAGGAGGTTTCTCTCTTATCCTTTCATTCATTTAGTCAATGGGGAAGAGTTAATATTCCTATCATTTACATAAGTGAAAGGAAGTATTTTTGATATTTTAACATATATTAGACACAATACAGGACTCTATCAATGTTTCATGAGATACTCAGGATGCAAACTTTTATTCTTCTCTATCGCCAATGAAAGTGAAAATGGACGTTAAGAAACTAAAGTAACATTAGTCACCCAAGAGATAAGATATGAGATTGTTCTAAGATGCCAGTCTTATCATAGTTCTGGCCATGTTAAATCACACCGTTTTTAAGTGAGAATCAAAACACCAAAATAATTTTACCTTAAGGTTACAAATTCAAACACAGTGGTGAGCAGAGATCCATAAGCGTCCTCTGTTTTCAACACCCGTTTAACATATGTAATTAAACAGTAGACTAATATGCCTAATTCAACTACTGGTCAAACCATGCTAGCATCAATACACCAATTTCATTCATCTGTGCCCCAGCATACCATATGTGCACAATACCTTGGAAGTGTAGAATATATCTTCTCTCTTCACAGTACCATCAGCAATCTTGTCACGAATGGCCAGTCCTACTTCTTCCTCATTTTGGTACATATAAGCTGCATCAATATGGCGGAATCCAGCATCTATAGCTATCTTGGTGGCCTCTGTGATCATACTCTTAGGAACCTAGAAAAGCAACCAGAGGGAATATCTTGAGATCCATGTGATTCATTAATTCTGAAACAGTTAGTTCCTTTACAAAACCACAAGTTTCTGCTGTGTTAAGTGAGTTCTGTCTTGGGGGTGTTGAATCTTCCCAGGTTTGCCCGGCCCTTTTCCTCTCTCACATAATGAGAATTCGGAATCCGAGCCAAGTCTTCAGATGGAGACACTCATTAATCACTGCCATGCAAGGTCTTCAGGGACTCCTCCAGGTTCCGTGATCTGCTGGGAGGATTCCCAGGACTCAGTATAAGGCTGTAACAGTGGTTGTTATTTCTAGAATAAGGTTATAAAGTAAAAACAACCCCAGACAGTGTGCATGGCAAGAGGAACAGTATTGAAAGTTTCCCCTGGAGAAGTCACGCAAACACAAAAATTCCCCTCACGTTGCACTTAGAGTATACATGCATGCATTGTTTGCAGGAAATCTATTGAGAGCCTCAATCCCTAATTATTTAGCTGAGGATATATATAGACATCCCCTCTGTCAATACACTCTAAAATGTACTCTCCCAAGCAAAGAAGACCTTCAAAAACTCTGCTTTTTATGCAAACAGTTAAAAATACGGCCATCTTCTCCATTATGAAATGCTGATAAATAAGGTTGACAGCTGTCAATCAGTATCTAGTTTAAAAATAAACACTGTAACACATAGCAGGATGTCGTCTTAATTCATGCTCCAACCATTCCATCTGTATGACTGAAGTAAATTCTAGCATTAAAATGTATTAGGCCAGGATATAGATTTAATCATAAGAATTACTTTTATGATATATAAACAGAACTATTTAAGTAACTTTGCTTGATGCTCAGAGGAGACTCTGAATTTGGGCCTTTGCTGGGGCTGTAGATATTTGAGGGTCTCTTTAAAATGGAATAAATGAACTTGTGTTACTATGTGTTTTTGGAGCCAGGCACAGAATGTTATAGTTTTAATCTTAATTGTCCCCTGATGGATCAAGCAATTGAAACATGAGGACTAACCACACTAGGAGGTCAGTCCTTAGTTAATTTATGATTTGATTATATCATTGGGAAATGGTAGAAATGAGGAGGGATGGCTCATTGTCAGTATAATGAAGAGGTTGGCTAACATTAGACATGTCATGGGGTTGAAGTATTTTGATCAATGTATATCACATGCACCAATCAAATTAGTGCAAATGTCATTTCTCTCTTCTTCACATTACATTTAGGATCTTTGAGTTACTCTCCTCCACATATTAATAAAAGTAGACCTGGTGGCACAGGTTGAGGCAGGATATTCCTGAGTTCAAGGCCTGAGTAAGCAACACAGTGAGATCTTATCTCAAAATGTAGGTCTTTTTGTTAAGCCTGTTGATGTATATAACTTCTTTCCATGATATAATATTTACTTAGCATGCTCCAGGGCTTAGGTTCAATCCCCTTTACTGAAATACATATCACTGTAAAATATAGTCAACATTCTATTGATATGCCACAATTTAATCCTGATCTGTGTTTTGGTACCTGTATCCAACCTAATAATCACTATTCTACATTTCAGTCAAAAATGAGCTTTCATAAAAGTGGTATTTGTTATTTGGCTTCTGTGTTTCTTTTCTTTTTAAAATATCCTCTAATTCATAAAAATGACAAAAATTAATTTTTCTTTGTGGATTCTCAATACTTTACTTTGTGTGTGTGTGTGTATGCAACATCATAATAATTCATTGTTTGATGAGCATCTAGGTTAAACTCATACTTGTTACTATTGGGACTGCATCTATCACTCCAGTATACTGACTTTATTTCCCTTGTACAGGTGAAGGAGGTTATGGGTAGATCATATAAAAATTTTAATTTTAGGAATTTATATATAAATTTATAGTTTTCTTTGGTGTTTGTACTAATTTACATTCCCATTAGGATGCTTGAGAGTTCTGCTCATTCAGTATTCCATCAGTGTTTGTTTTCTGGTGTCCCTTTTTAACAGACAATCTAAGGTGAACCATTATCTCATTGTAATGTTAAATTTCAAAACATGCTACCAAGCCATAGTAAGCAAAGCAGCACTGTATTATCCTGAAACAACAACATCAAAGGAAGAAAGCACAGAGCAAGCCTTCAAATCATTAGTATAGGTAACATCTTTTATTCATGTCCTCAATGTAAAGAACATAGAAACGAAAATACATAAAATCATCTATAGTTAAGAAACACTTTTTACTTTTTGAGGATAAGATTAAAGTGTATAATTTGTTAATTTTTAACTATGAGATTATAATACAGCTTCTACATTTGTCCCTTCCTTTTCCTCCCTACGAACCCTCACATGTATCCCTCCCTGCTCTCTTTCGTATTGATACTTCTTTCTTTATTAATTGTTATTACATAAATATATTTATATACATAAATTCTTAAATATAACATGGTCAGTCTGTATAATGTTAATCACACATATATTTTCAGGGCTGACAACTAGGTTTTGGATGACCAATCACTGTCTTCTTCCCTGGAGAAGACTATTTCTCTACTCTCAGTAATCCTTACCAGCATGTAGATCTTTGTGTAAGGTTTGTTTGCAGCAAGGGAATAACAGAATAAAGAAATTTCCTACAGATAAGAAGGAAATCATTGCCAAATGTCTTTCTATGCAGGTTCACTTTGGTGGCTTGATTTGAATTCTTTTTAAGGAACAAAAAAAATCTGGGTGTGTTGTGTTGGCATTTACAGAGGTAATTAGATCAAGAGGACTCTGACCAGATCATTAAATTAATCTCTTCATTTCATTTCCGTGTTGGGGAGTGGCAGAAAGTAGGGGTATGATTTAATTGGAGGACTTAGGGACCTGGGACTGCGTGCTTGGAATGCATGCTGGCCCTAGCTCCTTCCTTCACTTCTCTTCCACGAAAAATAGAAAGAGGAGCAGCTGCCTCCACATACACCACCAGCACCACCACCTTGATGTTCTGCTCAGGCAAAGCTGGCCAAGCAACAGCAGATTGGAGCTTGGGATCATAAGCTAAATCCAAAAAAGAAAGAAAAACTCACCCACCAATCTCTTCTTTGGGTTCTATGAGCTATTCTGACCGCAGTAATGCAAAAATAATGTATTATCTGGAAAATTATTACTATTCAGGGTACATAAAAAACTCAGCAAACTTTGTAACAGAATTCATTAAATAGAGAGGATGTGATCTTAACATACATTTCTCAAAAAATTCTGAAAATATATGAGCTACAAGACACTTAGTGTCATGTACAAGCCTTTACCCAGACCTTATGTACTAAGGGCTGTTATTAGGTTTTATCTATTGCACCCAGTTGGAAACAGGCTTGTTTCAGTTTTGAAACTAATGTGAAGGCAGAGCTAAGAATTATAGTCCTTATCCTCATGGTCAAACTCTCAGCTCCCACTAGGCCTGTCTGCTTTCTTCTGAACTCCAAAACCACCACCCTTACCTCTTCTGGGGCATAGGTTCCAAAACCAAGAACAGGAATGTGGTGGCCATCATTTAGCTCTGCACAGAGTTTGGGATTCATTCTGGAATGCTCCGCTTCTGTTTTCCCTGCTGTTACTGGGTGCTGAGTAACAGGAAGATACACCGCAACTGTGGGGGGAAAGTTTAATCATTACTCATTTCCTGTCAAACCCTTAGACAGCAGGGTGTGGGGAGGAAGGTAACACAGCTCACATGCTCCTGAGAAATGGAACCAGTTCCATGATTTCTTAGGAAAAAGAATTCTAGAGTAAAGTACTACATACTGATACATTATTTAGTCTTTATAATTTTTTCTCATTATAGTCTCCCACAAATTGTCCTAAAACAGAAGATTAATTGAACAATTATTGGCCATTTGTTACATTGAAAGCCTCTCTACATCTATTCCCTTGTTTGGACTCATGTTTTTCTGGCCATGATGAAGCCCTTTCTTGGTTATACATTATAAAAAGAGTAAGCTACCACACACCACACTTATAGTCACATTCAGAGAATTAAAGAAATGGGAGGTGGGTATATGGCTCAGTGACTAGGATCACTTGCTGTACAAGATGAGGACCCCCAGCTAAGATTCCAGCACCTACATAAAAGTCTGGGTGTGGCTGTGTATACCTATATTCCTAGAGCTGCCAGGTAGGGACACGGGAGGCTCACTGGGATGCTGGCCAGTCAGTTGGTTCCAGCTCCAGCAAGAAACTCTGTCTCAAACAAGTAAGGCAGAGAATGACAGAACAGTTCACTCACAATTCTCCTCTGGTCAACACATGTTCATACACCATACATGCATATAGTACTGCATATGAATAAACCTACACACACTAAGCACATACACACAAACACATACACATATACACACATACACATATACATTCAGGTAATGTATATATAACATATCTACACACATGTGCACATACACCATCACACATTTATACATGCACACATCAAAAACATACACACATAGACAAAACACATATACTCAAATACACATACATCACATTTGTTCACAAATGTATACAATCACTTTCAGTCACTGAGACACACACTTAACAAACAGTTATCTATTTCACACACATTAACACCTGGTCCTATAAACACACTCAAACACACATGGTAGCATACTGGCATGCTCACACTCACACACTTATAATCACATTCATTCATATAAACACACACTTTACAATGCATACTTAGAGAATAATAGTCACACACTGAAACACTACTATACAATCACAAATACACACACTTCACAACTAAAACACAGAGAGCACACATACCCACATATGGGAATGCATTACTACAAACTGATTCACCTTCTCACATACTCTCATTCACTTACTCACTAAATCTCTCTCTCTGTCTCTCTCTCTGTCTCTGTCTCTCTCTCTCTCTCTCTCTCTCTCTCTCTCTCTCTCTCTCTCACACACACACACACACACTAAAAGCACACTACACGCATATTGGATTCTAGGGGTTGACCTCCAGGCTGGTACGACAAGCACCCTTGCACGCTCAGCCATCTTGTCAGTCCAAATGTTAGCTATATATTCGCTCCTCTCAGTCTACACTTCTGCTAGGGAGAAGCTGATATCACCTTTCACTGTTAGTGAAGAAACTCAAGCTTCCCTAGGAGGTTAATTCATACTTAAGATGTACTTCAGGTAACTACCCATGTGTTTGCTGCTTGCGACTAATTCACAAGGAAAACCTAAACACCACACTAAGGGACCTTCTTACTCCATTCTTCAAGGTCTGAGGTCAACAAGAGCTGTAATCACTGGGTCCTATTTCTTCTTCTCATTCTTTCCTTTTCATTAGATTCAGACCGTCAGTCAAATGGAAGGTCATCATATCCCACTCTCTCTCTCTCTACAGATTTACTGGGGGGGGGGGGGCTGTCATTTTCGAATAGTGTCCCGCATTCATAGCACCTATATAGGACCAGTGTGCACAATAGAAAATTGCTTTGCATACAGGGACTGTTTTAAATAAAGCCAAAGCCCCTTCTGTTCTGTAGTAGATCTAGATATTTCCAGATCTTTAGACCTTGCCAAGCAGGTCTGACAACTCTTCTATAGGAATGAGGTCAGAGAAAGTAGGAGCTATTAATTATTTGAAATACAGGATTGTTGTATTGCATGAGACTCAAGTAATCAGTCTCTCATCTGCTCCCCTTCCTTCCTGTTCCTGCTTTCCTATCTCCTCCTTTGTCCCTTCCCTGGGTCCTTTTTGTTCCCCTCTCCTGTAAGACTCAAAATTCCTTAAGTCTCTTAAGATGAGCATCTGTTGTTCAGCGAATTGTACAAAGACAGAACTGAATCCTTGACAACTCTGTCAAGCCTCACAGACCAAGAAGAAAAACAGACCATCTCTTGACACTGAGGATGTCACAGGGCTTTTTGTTTTCCAGCATGTTCTAATCTGTACTGCATGCATGACTTCACTCAATTCTGCCCTGCCCTGATTACATGCTCGTGATTTGGCTGGATTCGTCTACACCCAAATCTTGCTTACTTGTGAAGAAATGATAACAAAAGGACAAAAGACTTGTAAGGTTGGCCCAAGTAGTCTGAGTTCAGACGACTGCCAACTTCCTCATAATCTAATCTGCCCATGCTTGACTTGTATGCCAGTGACCCTGAGCATCAATATTTTTCCTCTTGTTCCCTTCATTTCTTTTCACTTACTGCGGCTTCTCCCATGGGCCATTTGTGCCTGCTTTTCCTATTCTTTGGCCAAGAATAATTTCCTCATAGCTGAAGCTCACCCTCAGATACTGGTTCTGTGACTCCTTCAAGAGGAAGGCACCATATGTAGGATCGAACTTGGTCGCCATTCCATGGTTAGCCATTACAGAAAATGCTACATAGAAAGAGACAACTGATTAGAACTTTGAGTCTGAGCACTATTCAGCATATTCTGTATCTGTCCCATCAGAACTAACTCCAAAGATATTGAAAGTCAGCTCACTTGTGTTCAGCCTTTCCTTCCATGTATCTGGGTCCCCTAAAGGCAGAAGTGGGTCTGGGGATGTGTCTAGGTTAGTGCTGTCCTCACAGGTTCAAAGCCCTGTGTTTGATCTCTACCACTAGAGAAGTAGATATACTAATTCATGCCTATAATCCTAGCATTCAGGAAACAAAAATTCAAGTAAACCTTGGTTACTTAGAAAATGTAGAAGACACTCTAGGCAACATGAGATGCTACATCAAAAAAAAGTTTAGATAAAATAATAAAGACAGAAGTGGCCAAGTTTATTGTGGTTTCTTCTTCTTCTCTTCCCTTTAGCACAGAATTCTTTCCTTATCACAACCCAGAGTACATCACAAAGTTCTTTGTTCTGAGCTCAGCCTTTAATCTGCGTACACAGCTAGAAACAGCACGGCAATTGAGGTGACAGTGCCTGATAGCCACAGGCATAAACTAACTTCATAACAAAGTTTTCTAAATTGGAGTCAAGTACAGAGTGTACCCTGTGTCCAATTCCAGACTTCCTTGAGGAGTCTTCAGACTGGCTATGCACACAACACCCTCCCCCTAATCCATGAGCCCTTCCCTATACCAGTTCCAGCCTGTACTTGAGACAAACTCCGAAAACAGCTTATAGTAGCCAAATGTTTCTTTTTTGTCCCTGATTCTGCACATGAGCCCAGAAGTCCAAGCCTTTTGTTCTCATAATGGTCATAGAAGTTGGTGCTGATCTGGGCATGTTACCACCTACATTAACACTTTCAATGATGCATGCAGATATCAAAGTCTCAGAGTTTACTCTACAAATATACACAAATACCTGTCAATTGAAACATATTTAAAAGTAAATAGGTAATAAATGTCATAGCTGCGTTGACTGTGGCTACTTTGTTATTTAATATTTAAGAAGTCACTTTTAAGGACTTTGAGTATTTTATGATTTGGAGTTCTTTCTATTTCTTTATTCTTTACCTCAGTCACATGTTTGTTATATAGCCCAGAGTAGCCGCAAACTCACTACAGAGCTCAGGCTGACCTCAAACTCACCCCCATTTACCCCTTAGACTCCTGAGTGCTAAAATGCCTAACACTCACTGTTTTCAAGACAGTATTTATTTATTTCATCATAAGGAATTGAACTGCATCCTTCCAAGCACACTATCCACTCACCTTCTGTAACCTTTATCCTGGATTTATTTCATTCTCAATACAGGCAGGAACTAACATGAGTTTTTTGGTCGGGGGCTGGCCTTGCTGGTTTTGCTTCTTTGTCTTGAGAACTGACACAAAGAAAAGCAAAGAAAGCACTATCTCCCGGGGACGATATAGGTTTTACTTCAGAAGTTGTAGTTCAAACTGATGTTTTCTCTTTCTCTTTAGCATGGTAGAAGTGAGAAATTTTACAAACTAACAGATTGTGTGATGGCTATTCTTATTGTCAACTTGACCATATGTGGAATAAACTACAATACAGAAATGGAAGGCACACCTCGGAGAGATTTTCTGCTTGGTTATAAGTGGGTGACTCCATTTCTAATCCAGACTTCTGATGTAGGAGGACACACACGTTTAATCTGGATCTTGAGGTAAAAAGACATTTCTTTAATATGGTCCACACATTCTGGGCTTTTTGATCACAGCTAGGTATTGTTAGATTAGCTAGACTGTAGCCTGTAAGTCATTCCAATAAATTCCTTCTTTCTGTCTGTCTCTGTCTTTGTCTCTGTCTCCCTGACTCAAGAGAACCCTGACAAAAAGACTGTTAACTATTATTTATAGTCAATTTTTTATGTCTTGAAGGGTATTCTAATGTTCAAACACATCTGTCTGAAATCTTGCAGAATACCTAAAGTGTGTGCAGGTTCCCTGAGAGGCAGAAGAGATTGTCAGATCCCTTGGAGCTGGACTTATAAATGCATGTTAGATGCTCTCTGTTACCCCAGCAGACACCATCCACCAGACTCCTTCCTAGAACTTTGTAGCAAAACAATAGCTATAGCCTCGCTTTCCCCATCCAGATCTCCTGTGTGTCCCATAGAATGGGTGTTTCTTTGTGGTATTTCTTGGCTTATGATTGTCAGGATACCTTTCCCTTCACCCTTCAGAACTGTAACACATTGGCGAAACTTTTCCCCTCTGAACTGCAACACCTCCACTGGGGAAACCTTCCTCCTACGAGCTGCCACACATCTGACGGGGAAGTCTCTCCCTCCTCAGAGTTGTAACACTAATTCTGAACCTGAATTCTGAACCCGATAGAAGGGAAATGGGGAATAGCTTTGAATACACTGTCACAGGAGACAACATTCTGAAGGGAACACTAGTGGCACAGGCATTAAGATCAACAATTAATAAAAAGGACCTCATGAAACTGAGAAGCTTTTGCATGGCATAAGACACCATTACTTTGACAAAGCAGCAATCAGGGAGATTGGGAAAAGATTTTTTTTTTACCAACTCCACATCCAGTAGAGGACTAATATCCAAAATATATAAAGAAAATTAGACATCCAAAACCCCCAAATAATTAAATTAAAAACGAGGTACAGATCTAAACAGAGTATTTTCAGTAGAAGAAACGCAAATGGTTGTTAAACAGTTAAGGAGATGTTCAACATCCTTAGCCATCAGGGAAATCAAAGTAAATCAAAGCTACTGGGAGATCACATCCCTGTCAGAATGGCTAAGAGCAATAACACAAGTGACAGTTCACGCTGGCGAGGATATAGATAAAGGGGACACTCCTCCATTGCTGGTGGGAGTGCAAACTTGTACAGTCACTATGGAAGTCAATATGAGGTTTCTCCAAAAATTAGAAGTCACTTCACTACAAGACCCAGCATATACCCCAAGGACACTAAATCCTAGTGCAAAGACACTTGCTCAACTATGTTCATCGTGATTTTATTCATAATAGCTGAAACTGGAAACAATCTGGATGTCCCTGGAGTAAAGAATGAATTTTTTAAAAAAAATGTGTTACATTTACACAGTGGAGTATTACTCAGTTGTTAAAAAAAAAGACATCATGAAATTTGTAGGCAAATGAATTTAACTAGAAAAAAATCATTCAGAGTGTGGTAAACTAGACCCAGAAAGACAAATATTGTATGTATTCACTTGTAAATCATTATTGGCAGTTAAATAAATAATAACCCAGCTACAATCTGAAGACCCAGAGAGGTTAGGTACAGAGGAGGGCTCTAGGGGGAATACTTGGATCTTCCTGGGAAGGGGAAATGGGATAGAATTTTCTGGTGGACTGGGGGGCCAATGAGAATGGGAGTAGGAGTGACTGGGTGTGCAGAGGAGATGGGTTGGTAGCAAACGTGAGGAGAGAAAGGCGGATGCTTTTCTCTGCATATGTATGTTAGAATAATTCAGTCATACTAATGAGCATATCCAGCACTTCACCGTTCCTGCTTTCCTCAAAAGAAGAACAAAAACTCTGATTCTGGGCCCACTTAGGAATTTAAAAGGAAGGGGAAAGAGGTAGTCGCATTAGGGTGTGATCTTTGGTAGTGAACTCTAAGATTAAATTACATCATTGGTCCACAGCTTTCTTTACATTCTTATCTAGTGATGGAATCTCTGCTGTGGTTCCCCCATGCTGAGCCATCAGGCTGTGGTCCTAATCTGAGCTGTGTCTTGTCACCATCATGTCCTTCAGCCTCCCCAAACTCTAAACTAAATAAAAATAGGGAAAGTGGTTTACACTGTTCTACAGAAGGTACTTCTGGTACAATTGTTAAACGAAATATAAGAAGGTTCCTATGCTCTCTTATGAAATAAATTAAGATAAGTAGCAATTCAAAGAGTAGCCGGCCATTTCTGCACAGTCATAGTTACAGGAAGAATACAGAAGAACTTTTAGGAGAGGTAGGAATATTATGTGCCTTTGTTGCGTTGCATTGCAGGTAATATGGGATACTAATTTATTAAAACAAATTGAAAACCCACGAAAAAAACAAAGGCAGGATAGCACCGCCGCAGGTATCATCGAGTCAGAACTTGAAGTTCTGGATTCTGAAACTTGGGTAGTTGCACAGTTGCAGAAGTCCTGGCAAGAATGGCATTTGTGTGTTTGAAAGAGGTGCGCGCAGTGCATGTTGGGATCTGTAGTCTGCGCCGAGGTAGGCGCAGTTTGGGGTTGTTGAGAAACTCCTCCCCGGGCCGAAGAGTGACCTGTTGCTTTCAGACCCAAAAGACCCAGTATGGAGGCTTAGTGATGATGTCCTGTGATGCCCACTGTGACTTAGCTACTTAGCTCCCAGTATGTCCTTGTCACCGGCCGCCTCTCCTAGATCAGACTTTCTCGGCAACTCTCAAAGACCCCGATGGGACTGACCGACTTCCAGAACCCAAGCTGTATCAAAAGTGCCAAATTCCTAACAGAGAGCTCTCCCTGAGTGACCGAGTTAAACCCTGCCTAGTTCCGTGCTACCTAAAAAGCTGACTGCAGCTTTCTTGAGCAGATTATGGTCTCCCTCCCCCGCGCCACCTCCCCTCACCCCGCCATGCCACTTTGTCCAGCTGTGCTGATGAGCTAAGCGAGTGGCATTTAGGAAACCTACCACTGTTCGTCCTCAATGGAACTTGCAGCGCCAGAACTGGCTAGGAAGAATCTAGGTGAGGCTAAGCTGCTGGGAACCTGACATCAGAATTCCCTTGGTCGCCCCTTGATTGCGTGGCCGGGCTACTGTGCGACCCCTCGTGGCGCGACCGGAGCAACCAGCCGCCAGGGTATAGTTGCTAGACCTACAGCACCTATGAAGGTCTGAACTCTTTATGATCAGGCTACAAAATTCACATATTCTAAATATTAATCCTCTTAGAGCATCAGCAATACTTATTGAAATACTTCCCAAAAAATCCTATGTTAATTTTTACATAGTATATTTTCATGAACAAATTCTTCCACCGTGTGTGCGTGTGTGTGTGTGTGTGTGTGTGTGTGTGTGTGTGTGTGTTACTTTGGTTTGGTTTTTGAAATAGGTTTCTATGAAACTCAGCTGGCGACTTATGAAGTCCAGCCTAGCACCAAATTTGCAGTTCATCCTGCCTATGCCTCCTGACTATTGGGATTTCGGTGTGTGTCACCACACACAGCTTATTCTTGTTTTGTTTTGGGTTTTGTGTGTATTGAAATAGCCTCTCCTGTAGCTCACAGGCTGCCCTTGAACATGCCATGGAACTGAGAATGACTTTTAACTCCCGATCTTCCATTCTCTGCCTTCCAAGTGCTAGAAATACGCGTGACACCAAACCTGGATCTGCTGTTGTAATGAGATTCTTCGTGACTGTTCTCCAAACCTCATGAGTGTCATGACTTTTTCTACATAGGAAACACAAAAATATTCTTTATTACCTTTGAAAAATTAATATTAGAGTATTTTCTGCTGAGTAGATGTTTAATTATGCTATAACGTTAATTAATATGTGGAACAATTTTTATATATACACCTATGTTTACCAAAATTGTTCTAATATAATAAAATCTGGGGAGTCAGGAATTTAGATAAAGATCTGTCTGATAAACATCAAGGAACATCAGAGAGTCAATTGGCTGACCCTCTCTTCATGTTTTTTTTTTTCCATCTACGAGCCCCAGAAATTCTCTATTCTCTTTCCCTGTCCCTTGCTATCAGGCCTCCTAATTCCTCCAATGACTCAGTGGCTCATCCCAGTCAGGCAATTGCAGACTCTGTCCTTTAATTCAAGGTGGCTTTATTGGCACTGTGGAATGACCGGGAGAATAATTCTCCTGCAAAATACATGTGCCATTTTCAATTGTATATCAAATATTCATAGTTACTGTAGTATGTATCTGGTGTAGTGGGTTACCCTCCAGAGAAGACCACTCAGATAATCTATAGCCATTTGAAAGTCTCTATTCAAGCCAGCTGAAACTACACGCAGGTACTCTAGACTCAAGTGTAATGCGGAGCATTTAGAGTAAGGGCCTTTTAAAGACAAAAGGTTTATCCTGTTCTTTTACTGGGCAGCTTCTGGGGGAGGTTTGCACAAGCAGACAGTTTAACAGAAGCCAAGATAAGTTAGCTGGGGCATTAACCTTGGCTTCCTAGAATGGATCTGGATAATTTTCCACAGGACTTCCCATTAAGATCAAAATCTAGTTTAACCTAAAATGGTCTCAGCAAGAACTCAAGATGGAGAAACCTCTGCTCTATTTCCATGGCACACTGCTCTCTCTAGTTTTGACTGGCGTATTTAATTTTCGTTGTACTTGTGTCTGCATGTATTTGGGTTTGTGGAAGCCAGAGCACTGCCTTGGCTGTCATTTTTAAGGTACCGTTCATTTTTCTGTTTTTCGTTTTGTTTTGTTTCGTTTTCCTTGGCATGATCTCTCACCAGTCTGAAACCTGCCAAGTGGGCTAGGAGGGCATGGATACACCTGTCTTTGCCTCCCCAACACTAAATTTACAAGTATGTGTGTTACTATAGCTGGCTTTCTAAGTGCGGGTTTTGAGGTCAAACTCAGGTCTTCATGATTTCAAGGACAGCAGTGGTATGGCTGAGCCATCACTCCAGTCCTAATGTATTTTATTTCTGGATTTTCTTTGTAAGTCCTTCTTACATAATTCCTTCTGTTTAAGAGTAACTTTATTTTGTCTTATAAGTATGTCATATAAAGTTTATAACCACCTAATAAACTTTCACAAAAGAATATGTCTACAAATTCACTTGCTATTGCCTTGGAATATTTGGTTGGTTTAGAACTGATTCATTGACACTGAGACTATGATCATGATATAAATATCTAGGTTATTTTTGTTCTTGTCTATTTGTTTCTGTTTAAAGAGATGTAAATTAAATAATAATGAGATGATAATATTAGTAGTACGGAAAAATTCCAGAAAACTGACGACACCGAATGCTGGAAGACTCTGCAATGGATGTCGTCATTCATTGCTAGTGGAGGTGCATAATGGTACAGTCACCTTGGAAGATAATTTGATGATTTCCATTTTAACTTAACTCTTTATTGATTCTTTTGGAATTTCACATTATGCACCCCAATCTTGCTCATGGACCAGTCCCTCCATACCTGCCCCTAACCCTGCAGTAAGCCCCCAAGAAGTCCCCTAAAAATTAATTAAAAACAAAATAAATGACTTCCTGGTCTTCCTGCAGGGGCTATTCTCCCCGGATACTGCCTCTCTCTTCCTACCCCTTCCCAGCTTGCACCCAGAAGCCCCCCCCCCACCTCATTCTCCCGTCTTCGGGGCCATAAAGTCCCACAGCTCAGCCTGTTTGGGTGCTGGGACCGGGAATTGAGTGCACCCAGGCCGGTGGGAGGTCCTCTCTTTCAATAGCCTGCCTGCAGCAAGGTAGGCCCTTTGTCAGGGAGCTGCTTGGCCAGCAAGGAGACCTGATTGTCTACCAGAAGATCCATCATTCATTGGGAAGCTTCATCTGGCGATGGAGGGAGATAGAGACAGAGACCCACACTGGAGCGCAGGACTGAGCTCCCAAGGCCCAAATGAGGAGCTGAAGGAGGGAGAACCTGAGCAAGGAAGTCAGGACCTTGAGGAGTGCTCCCACCCACTGAGACTGTGTGGCTGATCCAATGGGAGCTCACCAAGGCCAGCACGACCTGGACTGAAAAACATGGATCAAACCGGATTCTCTGAAGGTGTCGGACAATGAAGGCTGACTGAGAAGCCAAGAACAATGGCACTGGGTTTTGATCCCACCGCATGTATTGGCTTTTGGGGAGCCTAGTCTGTTTAGATGCGCACCTTCCTGGACCCAGATGGAGTGGGTTGGACCTTGGACTTCCCGCAGGGCAGGGAACCCTGACTGCTCCTTGGACTGGCAAGGGAGGGGGAGGGGAGTTAAGGGAGGGAGAGGGAAATGAAAGGTGGAGAGGAGGTAGAAATTTTTAATAATAAAAAAAAATTTAAAAAAAGAAAAGTATGGTTTGATCAAGGAAAATGCCCTGAAAAATCTCCAATAGAAGTGGATGTCCCAGATGACGCTACATTATAGAAGACCTCTGCTGCAGTTTCCTCTGAGTTCTACATCTAGAACTGCTTCAAGACTGCTGGCTTAGACAATCGAGCCTCACAGAGTACAGTCAGGACTTGATCATATCCTAAATTTTCTTTGACTCTCCATAAGATTATCAACACTCCCAATCAGCAGGAAGTAGCCTAGCAAACAACTCCCATATTCCCCCCAAAATGGATTATGTATGTTTTTGTTGTTTGGTGTATTGGTTATTACTTTTTATGGATAATGATCAGAAAAACAGC
This sequence comes from Arvicola amphibius, assembly GCF_903992535.2. Lineage (NCBI taxonomy): Eukaryota > Metazoa > Chordata > Mammalia > Rodentia > Cricetidae > Arvicola > Arvicola amphibius. The sequence continues at coordinate 108,602,617 of NC_052052.2, read as the reverse complement.
TAAACAAAGAGATTAGATTCAGGTTATAATTTTGAGAAGAAAAACAGGGAAAATGCTATGGGAAAATGCTCTTTTACAATTTAAAGATTTGTCACTCCTACAGGTTTAGTCAAATGCTGATTGACCAGTAGCCAGGGAGGAAATAAAGTTGGGGGCAACAAGACTAGAGAAATTTTGTAAGGTGAAAAGCAGAGACACAGTCACCAGCCAGGTGTGGAAGAAGCAAGATGAGAATGCCTCAGTGAGAAAAAGTACCAAGCAATGTGGTTAAATATAGATAAGGATTATGGGTTAATTTAAGTTTAAGAGCTAGTTAATAATAAGCATTAGCTAAGAAAAAAATTAAAAAAAATAAACAAACAAAAAAAACCCACCTTGGTCCTCTGTCTTTGCAATACCTCTTCATTTGACCTAGTGGTACTGAGTGATGCAGTGTGTCAAACAATATATCCTTTTGTCTAAGCAATACCACCCGCAAACTGTTCATCGTGACGAGCCAGTGATCTGGTTCAGGGCCTCTGGCACACCAGCATCACTGGACCCTCACTGAAACTCCTCTCAGGTCGCATGCTGTTGCCGTGAGTCATAGAGATCTTACAGTTACTGTTCCTGAGGACAAGGCCCTTCACAAACTCCTGAGGTCATAGATGGGGAAAAAGTTAGGGCGGGCCAACCAAAGGCCAAGAATTCATGTCTTGGTGCTAGCTGAGCTGGTTGGACTGAGCCTCTGGGACTGCCCCCCTCAGGTGAGGGACAGAGCCAGCTCTCCTAGACCAATGCCCTAGAGACCAGCTCTCCCATGCCCCTAGTGAGGGATAAGACCATTTCTCTTGAGTGCAGGGACCAGATCTCCCATGTGGAGTAGGAGCAGCTCTTTTGCTGCAGTGTCCAACTAGGGGCATAGCCAGCTATCTCAGGGCAAGTGAGGATGGTACCAGCTCAGCACAGCCTTCAGAATTCAACAAACATATTTCATATGAACCTATGAAGTAATATAGGCCATAGGCATCATCACAGATACCAGTGGCAACAGGACCACAGATGCAGACATGGTTATTTTCAACAGGTTGGGTCCAGACATCTTCATGGCCCCAGTAGGTGCACAGGCCACCTGATTGGTATGGCCCGTCAAGGCCCTCAGACATGAAAATGGTCTCAGGCTGCTGTCCAAACTCCAGACATCAACACAGCCCCTGGTGGCAGCAGGAGCCACCGACATCAACCCAGACCCTGGCTACTGCTGGACCACAGACCCAGACAAGACCAGCAATAGCATCCTGGGCCCAGATAACACCCTGCTGCCATGTGGCAGTGCAGCCCGCCCAGATGGGCATAACCCTAGTGGCAAGGCAGCCCTCAGACACTAACATGGCCACAGACAGCCCCTGGGCATCTATGTGACCTTTGGTGGCACCATGGGCCACAGACATCAACACAGTTACTGGCTTTGGTAGCACCAAGGACATACATATATATGGTCCCTGGTAGCAGCCCAGGCTCAGATGTGACCATGGTTTTAAATGACAGCCCAGAACCCTGGCATCAGCATGGTCTTCAACGGTATCAGGAGCCACAGACATCAACACAAACCCTGTCTGTGGGAGGTCAATAAAATGTCTAGTTTTTATATGTTGTTTAATTTCTTTAAAGCAATTTCATACTCCCCATTATAACATATATTTTCATTTATTAATAAGATTATAATAGCTTTATTGTAACAACACATTTCATAGGATTATACTTCGTTATTGATTCATATTTTGTTAGATTTATTAATAGAAAGTAGAGATTTTATAGCTTTTTGATGATTTTTCCCTTTCTTTAATAGACTTCAAATATGTAGGTATAGTGGTATGCCTTTTATCTCAGCTTTCTAGGGGAATGAGGGGTGAACATGGAGTATTTAATGAGAAACTATCTCAAAAAATTCTTAATTGAGATATTTATTAACAAAATATGTAAGTTCAGCTGTGTCCTTGAAACTCGGTAGATAATTTTTTTTAATTTACCTCCACATTCTTCTGGACCTTCTCTGAGCACAGCACCATCACCCTTCCTCTCTGATTTCTTTAACATATTCTTTGTGCAAAAGATATTGCCTATACTTAACAATTCTTAAAACACTGTGCTGGTCAAATACAATATTTCAGATAATTTCTGAAAACTTATAGAATTTTTCTGACCTTTGCTAAATATTTTAATATTAATTTGATAACACAATTTAAAATCTTAAGATATTTTATATTTTATAAGTCTTACTTGTTTACCTATAAACACATAAGATCATGTTTCACAAATCAATTTTTAAACCTAAGAAAATTTGCTGAGTATTGAGTTTACACTGATGTGAATTAATTTTTCTCACCATAGCTCTATAAGGCAAAATGCTGAAACCCTTGAAAGTCTAGATCTCTATCTTGGATAAAATACATAGAATTCCCTTTTACCTAGGATAAAATGATCAAAAACAAGTGATATATTTCCCAAGCAGAGACATGTTTGGCTTTCTTCTGTCTTCACGTCTATGTCATGATGACTCTTTTAGAAGAGTTCCCTTCTTACCCACCTCCCAACCTCCCAACTTTCCCACAGGGAAATCTTATCTCCATGCTCTTGGAGCCCTTGTTCCTGGGCTGGTAAAGGAAGCCCTGGGACTCTTGGTCACCCTTGCCAGATGTGCCTCACCTCCAAACTAAGAGCGGGATAAACTGCAGAGTACTTTCTTCTTTCTCAAAGAATTTGAGGAATATTGGCTTATCAATAATTTATCACTGTTAATTCACTAAATGATAAAATTTCTTCCAATTCCTACCCAAAAATGTCTACTAAATGATGGTCATCATCTCATGCCTTCAGTCCAAAACTTCTAGGCAAATCAGGTTGGTGTCAGAAGGAGTCAGAAGGAAATAAACCATTGAAGTCACAGAAATAGAAGCAGGCAAGAATCTTTAGGGTAGGACCTGGTGAACTGCAAAGTGTTTAAAGGCTTGCTGCTCTTACAGAAGACTAAGATTTAACTTCCAACACCCACATTGTGACTCATAACCATTGGTAACTCTAGTTCCAGGTGATCTGTTGCCCTCAGTGAACAAGAATATTTATGAGGTCCACATACATGTAGGATACTCACATGTATAATAAAAAATAAACGAATTTTTCAAAATGTAAGAGTCATTGGGATAAACATCTTCATGTTGTCTTTCAGACTTCTCACACAGCCCTGGGGACTTAGCTTTAGCTGACTGTGAATTGACAAGACAAGAAGGTCTGATAAGAAGTGATGTGTTCAATGGCCAGTGTCCAGGACATGTCTCATATCATGACGCATAAACAGATCTTCTGGTGGAAATTTGACACGGGTCTCCATGTTAATATTCATCAGTAAATGGATGATTGGGATGTCCGTTAAAACTACAATTAAAAAAAAAGAATGCCTAATATAAGAAATTGATTCTTCCTCGTTTTAAAGAAGGATAAATTCAAATGTTGGTCAGTAATAAAGGTTAGTTTAAGATGTACTAGTTACTGCTAACAAGTTCACTTTCTTTTTACTATCAAACACAGTGTTGCATATTGTACTGGCTAGTTTTATGTCAACTTGACACAAGCAAGAGTCATCTGAGAGCAAAGAGCCTTAATTGAGAAAATGTCTCCATAATATCCAGCTACCAGAAAATGAATAGAGCATTTTTAATTAGTGATTGATGTGAGAGATCACAGTCCATTGTGGGTGGTGTCATCCCTGGGCTGGTGGTCCTGGGTTTTATAGGAACCCAGACTGAGCAAGCATGTAGAGCAAGCCAGTAAGCAGCACTCCTCCATGGCTGCTGCATCAGCTCCAGCCTCCAGGTTTGTGCCCTGCTTGAGTTCCTACCTTCACTGCTTTTGATAGGGAACTGTTATATGAAAGTGTAAGTAAAATAAAAACTATCTTTCCCATGTTGCTTTCATCATGCTGTTTCTTCATAGCAATGGTAACCCTAATGCATGATTTACAGGTAAAGTTTATAAATGGAAAAAAATTTCAATTTTTTAGACTGGGTCTCACATATCCCAGGCTGTCCTCAAACTCACTATATAGCTAACAATGATTGGGAACTTCTGAGCCTCCTGCCTCTATTTCCCATTGTTGGGGCTATAATTGTGTACCACCATGCCCACTTTAACAATGTTAAGACCCTTATTCTAGATGCATGCTTTGTAATTTGGTAATTTGCATACTTTACTAGTGACACAAATATAATTAACAAAGATCATTCTTTTATTTTATATAGTTAAGCATAAAGTACAGCAATAACACCTCTATGTTTGCCATTCTCTCTATCTCCCCTAATTCTTAACTTTTTTCTATACATAGAATAAGATTATTAACTGTGTAATAATATTACACAGTTAATTTAGCACATAAAATTTTTAATTGGGCTATTCTCATTTCATACACCATTCCATTATTTACATTGTGAATTCAAATTCTCATGGGCAGGAAAATTACACACTGCTGCCTACACTCTTTTATAGGGTATTTTTTTTCACTTCCCACAATCTTACAGAAGGAAGGAAAAGTAGAGATCATTTGTTGGCTTCAAATTTCTCCCAACAGTTGGGTAGTGGAGACACACACCTTTAATCCCAGCACTTGAGAGGCAGAGGCAAGTGGATCTCTGTGAGTGTTAGGCCAGTCTGGTCCACAAAGTGAGTTCCAAGACAGGCTCCAAAGGTACACAGAGAAACCCTGTCTTGATAGAAAGGGGGAAAATCTCCTAACAATAGGAACATTTCCAAGATCTTTCTTTGCTTTCTTAGCTCACTAACCTGAGACATCTCTGTCCTATGCACTGAGGTCTCTGTATTTCTTAAAATACAAAACAATAGTTTCTCTTCACCTCACAAAGAACAACTGGTTTTATTCAAAGGTAGAATTTGAGGGCTGAGTTCAGGAAAAGGTATTGCATATCGAGAGACTTGAATCTATTTAAAACATCAAGTTGACAAGGTGTAATTAACAATTGCATATGGAGTGGATATGCGAGTCTAACTAAGACTATGGTATTGAAAAGATATCTTTGATCTGGTTAGGAAAACACCCTGAGGTATGTGGGAGATGATGGATAAGCTCAGGAATTTAACTCAGGTAGATGGTAAAGTATATGTTCTATGACACAGCTGTAGAAAACAGAAGCTTACACGGAACTTCAGTTTGAACAAAGGCCTTGTATTATCCAAAAACTTCTGTGGCTTGAGATGGGCAGAAGGCACATGTGGAAGTCAAGCTGACCCTGGTTCCACCATGAAACAGAGCCCTAGAGACAATCTGTAAGAACTCCCAGAGCAACTCATCCCCAGCTCACATTAGCTTTTGTCTTCTGCATATCGAGGTAACATTTAACACATTACGTTTCTACTCAACAAACTGAAGAAATGTATTGATCAAAGGTACTTACTAATCTCCAGAATTGTATCTTAAATTTCTGTTCAAACCATCTAGGACTTTCATGTCCTCTGAAGTCAACTGGAATTCAAAAACCTATCACAGAAGTAGAAATTTTATTACTTTTATATTACATATTGCAAGTCTGGGAAACACAATTATATTCAAAAGAGTGGTACAGAGACAATATTAAAAACACAGGAGACATGTCCCAAATCTCTTGAAGAGATCACTCACAACATTTACACTATTAAGAAATAACAGGGAGCAAGGACACAGCAAGAGAGAGGCCCTCGGCTGCTGAGCAGTCCCTGTCCTAACTTAATCCTTCACACTGAGCATCTCCCTCACAGTTTCCATCCCAGACCCCCAGAATAGCAGGAGGGGCTTAGGGAGCCCTACTCTCTTGAATACCATCAATAAAGTTCATTGCACCCCTCAAAAAAAAAAGAAATAACAGGCAGAAAAGAAATAAAGCAATATTCTTATATAAGAGATTGAACCACCCAACTACAAACCAAGGAACATCTAGGAAAGAAACAGAGATGTTGTTATTGCGACATATCAACTTAAATACTGAATAAAACACTAAAAACTGAATTTTAATGCTATGGGACAACGGTCTTTTATTCTGTCATTTGTATTATTTTTAATAAAATGCTGGTTGGCCAGTAACCAGGCAGGCAGTATAGGAGGGATGATCAGGAAGTAGAAGAGGGACAACAAGAACACTATGAAGAGGGAAGTGCAGTCTGTAGTCATAACCCAGACACAGAAGAAGCAAGATGTGACTGCTTCACCGAAAAAGGTAAGAAGCCACATGGCTAACACAGACAAGAATTATGAGCTAATATAAGCTATAAGAGTTAATAAGAAGACTGAGATACTAGGCCAATCAGTTTATAATTAATGTAGACCTCTGTGTGATTTTTTGGGGGGGACTTAATGACTGCAGGAACCAGACAGGACAGAAAACTCAGTTAACATTTTAACAAAAGAATTTACTAAAATGTATGAACAGAGACTCCTATATCCCATTAAAAATAAGAAAATAAGTTTTATATAGTTTAATTTATAAATTGTCAAATGGTAATGAAGTCATCAGCAAATAGAATAGGAACTGGCTTCCAAAGATCTTATCTAAATTAGAGATCAGTTAAACATACAAATTATCAACACTAGCTCCCAGTGTATTCAGAATAATGATTTTATGAATCTATAGTACTACTGTAAAGTGTGGTAGAAGAAAAGAGAAAAGCAGTATCTAAACAGCTGATAAAGCTGTTGAAGGCCGGGTGGACGGTGCTGTTGCAGTGTAAGCCAAACAAGCCCTTTCCTCCCTTTTGGTCACAGTTTTAAGCCAGCAAAGGAAAACTAACTAGGACATCCTGTTCACCCAGTGTCAGCTATGTACACGAGGACTCTGTGTCAAAGTAAAAAGTGACAACTAACATCCAAGATTGTCCTCTGACAACCAGACACACATCAGATTATGTCCACATGCAAAACACACACACACACACACACACACACACACACACATGCACACGCAAACACACATGCACACGCACATGCACACGCACAGAAAGATGGAAGGGGGATAGGGAGAGAGAAAGATTCTTAAATGACCTTATAGATGAAAGGAAATAACAGACATTTCTAGGCTACTCCACCCCCACAAAAATTGTGATGTGTAATGAAGTGCAGCCTAAGCTAGTTACCGAAAGAATAAATAGAAAGCCAATGAAGGAGAGCAGCGCTACAACAGCCAAATCAATAGTAAACCCTCACTGTCTTGCAAATGAGAAAACTCAATCCAGAGCAGCAAGATGGTACAGGAAGTAAAAACCTTTGTGGCACATGCCTGAAGACCTGAATTCAATCCCTGAAATCCATAGTGGAAAGAAAAGCTAACTCCTGAAAAGCTGTCACCTGACCTCCACATACACATCATGGGCACATGCATGCATGAACACACACAGAGACATACATACATGCATATATATGTGTATATAAATATATATATATGAATAAATATAATTTTAAAAGAGCCTAACATGCACAAAGATGTTCTGAGAGATCACAAAAGACCCATGTTAAGGATATGTGCTGACTAGTCTATGTCAACTTGCCACAAGCTAGAGTTATCTGAAAGCAGGGAACTTCAATTGAGAAAATGTCTCTATAATATCCATATATAATGTATTTTCTTAATTATTGATTGATGGGAGATGCCTGGCCCATTGTGGGTGAAGCCCTCCCTGGGCTGGTGGCCCTCGATTATATAAGAAAGCAGTTTGAGCAACCATGAGGAGCATGCCAGTAAGCACTGCTCATCCATGACCTCTGCATAAGTCGTAGCTTCTAGGTTCCTCTCTTGGTTGAGTTCTTATCCCAACTTCCTTTGATGGTGAACTGTGTTGTGGAAACAAAGCCAAATAAACCTTTTCCTCCCCAAGTTGCTTTTGGTCATGATGCTTCATGACAGCAATAGTAACCCTAACTAAGACAGGATATTTCACAGATGCTTCAGTGCCTACATCACCTGCATCATCTCTTTGATCCTCTTCTCTTTGAAACTTTTGGCCAGGGTCACAATCCCACGCTGTAACAGGTAACGAAGGGCAACCAACGCTGGTGTTTGCTTGTACTTCTTTGCCATGGTACAAAGAACTGTATCTTCTAAAAGTACTGGGCTGCTTTGGTCCACCCTGCAAGGGAAGGTAAAATGCTAAACTATAGAAGTTCAAATTACCTTAAGGATAGGAGGCTTCCAAAACTGTTATATACTCTAGACCATAGATATGCAACTATTCTCCTTAGGCCAGTAGAGTCAATATCACCTCAGATCTTCTTGGAAATTTAAATGCCAACCTCTCTAAGTCAGCTGAGAGTTAGATCTAGAGAGCTGTTAAAGGACTAAATCTATTTCAACAATGATATTTGAGATTCGCTGTTGTTTTTGATACCTACCATATTGGGTCTCGTGAACTTCCCAATGTACAGTAGGCAACCAGAGCGATGTCCTTGGACTTACAATACTCCAGCATTTTGCTCTGGTTGAGGTAAACATGACACTCTACCTGATAGAAAATAATCAGATTGTAAGAAGCTTTGCATTAGCACCAAAGGAAATCATCAAAATGAAAGAACGTGAAATTTTAAAAAGTATAATTTGAAATTTGAAGCAAAAAAATAACATTAAGTAGCAATCACTTTAACAAAATAGATTCAATTGCTCTTTCTTATAGAAAGGTTTTTTTAAATATGTATCTGAGAAGGAATAATTCTATGGACCAGTCCTTGGATGCTAAAGGATCTTTTCCACTTCATGAAGGCTTGGCCAAAGGTTCTTGATGACATCTGTTATGACAAAAGAACCAGTTTCATAGGATCCATATTAATGTAGGAAACCAATAAGTCCATCATAATACAGAGAGAAAAGAAAGGGTAAACAAATCCATTTGCTCATGCTGACTTTCACGGTGATGGTTCTTTCAGAACATTGGTAGTCAAGGGCAAACTCTTAATCTCATATAAAATTGATTTTTATCTTGATGTGTAAAACTTTTTATAGAAAATATCATGTAAATATCCTAAAAGGGGCAGGTGAAATGGTGTACTAGGTTAAAGCACTTGCCTGTAGACCTGATGACTTGATTTCAGTTCCTGTGACCCAGATGGTGCAAAATGAGAACCAAGTAATTCCTATAATCCTCAGACTTACACATATTTCTGGCATGTATGTGTGTGAACAGTTGAATTGCTCTCAGAAAGCAGGAAGGAGTAGACTTCTCCTCTGATAGATGTGTGTTCAGGCAGAAGGTCAGCTCATAGTTCTCTGCCCAAAATTCCCATCATGATTTCACCATAAACAAGTAAGATATGTCGTGAATCTAGATGAATTTGATAGCTTCCTGTTAACTTCCCTATAGCTATACCTGAAATCAGAGGTTGTCGGAACCAAGGGCACAACCATCTAATATTCATATTATTAGCATCTATATTTTACTTTTGCTCCATCATTCTTTATTGCCCACCCTGTCTTTCCGGGACCTTTCATTATGTGGACCATTCCCTCCACAGCATCTTTCTTCTTCCAATTGTTTCTCATAGATGGAGAAGAAGTTGATCTTCTTCTCAATGGCCACCAATGGCCACACTATAACTCCTGTCTCCTTTGGTTGCCTTTCCTTGTTCTAATTATTATATCCTATGAGGCCTAAATTAGCCTCAGTGTTCCGCTGCCTTTTTCATAATTTTAATGAATGTACTCTTATGTCCTCTCAGAGAGACTGTACTTTTAAAATTTCCATCCCATGAAGGTAAAAGAAATAGGGCTAAACAACAAACATATGTGAGTCAGTGGTGCAGGAAGAACAAATTAAGAACAAATTAAGGCCTAAAAGGGCAAGGAGTGGAAAGGGCTCACCTGGTTGCACACAGGCTTGTACTTGAGCCCTGGCTTGTTCAGGATCATCTCCAGCTGCCTGCGGTTAAAGTTGGATACCCCAATGGACTTGGCCAGTCCTGCATCCTTACACTTCTCCATGGCCTATAGTGGAAGAGATAGTGAAGGATAAATTGCACAGTTGTTCCAAGAATTAGTGTTAAAGGGGATGCTCCAATCAATGCTGGCTTTGACTATCTAAGGATGGAGAATTTGTAAAGAAAATAAGGAGCAGAGGAAGGGAAATTTAAAAAAAAAATCCTGAGTCCTTAAGAAATAGGTGACATGAGAAGCCAGGCCAGCTTGCTGAAAACAAGCTTAACTCCAGTCACCCCTGTTCTCCCTATCACCTTATTCCAGACCACACTACTGGCAGAAGCCTACCAGGCCATCAGAGGCCAGGCCACCTTCCTGAAAACCAGGTAAGCCACCAACCCAAACAACCCTTACTTATCCCACCCAGCATGAGCCCAAGTGCCCCTCTTTTCCTTGTCACCTGATCTTGACCACAACTCTGGCTGAAACCTTCCATTGTCCAGAGGCCAGGTCAGCATCCTGAAACCCAGGTAAAACCTCCTTCCACACACCCCTGTTTCTCGGACTTAACTCCAACCACCCCACCTCTCCTCATCACCACTTCCTTGACCTCACCCCTAAGCTGAATACTTCCACTCACCAGATGACAGACCAATACCCTGAGTGCCAGGTAATATTGCTTCCTCCCCTACCTGTGCTCAACCACCATAAATTTAACTGCCCCATTCTCTCCTTATCATTATATCCTGGCCCACATGTCTGGTGGAAGCTTTCCATCCCATCAGAGGCCAAACCAGAATCCTGATCCCAAGAGGCTAGACCAGCATCCTGAACTCCAAAGACCAGGCTTACTTACTACCTGAAAAAAAAAAAAAAAAACAGGCAGAAGTCTCCTACCCCACCAGAAGCCAGGCCAGCATCTGAATCTGAGAGGACCCCTGGTCAGATCAAAAGTCACAGACATACCTAACCAAAACACTAGCCCCAAACTTGGGCAGCAATCCCCTGCTGGAACAGAAGCCATCCAGGACATCAAGAATTCCAGCCTCCAGTATGAGTGGAGACCCTCTTATCAACCATAGTTCATGGGATCCAGAAGACCAGAAAGGAAATAGAAAATAAGGAAGAAAACATCCTTCCAACAAAGGCAAATTGAGAAACCATCAACTAGACCTATAATTACTCCAAATCTAGATGCCTAAAAGTGTAAGAACACAATGAACAAAAACCAGGACAATATATTACCACCAGAGCTCACTTGTCCTACTACTGCAAGCCATGAATATTCTAACACAGCCAAAGCACAGGGAAACAATCTTAAAGTAAACGTGATGTGATGATAGAAGTCCTTTAAACATAGATGACAAACTCCGTTAAACAACTCAAAGAAAAAATGAAAACCAAAATGTTAGAGGAAATCAACAGATCCCTTAAAGAATGGCAAGAAAACTAAGAAGAAGCAACTAGGTGGGGAAAACAATTCGAGACATTAAAATTGAAATACAAGCAATAAAGAAAACACAGAGTGGATATAGAAAATGAAAAATTAGGGTAAGTGAAGAAAACACAGATGCAAGCATCAGCAACAGAATTCAAGAGATAGAAAAGAAAATGTCAGTGAAGATACAATAGAAGAAATAGTGTCCTTAGTCAAAGAAAATGGTAGAGCTAAAAGATTCCCAACACTAAACATCCAGGCAATCTGGGACATTATGAAAAACCCAAATTTAAGAACAATACTAATAGAAGAAGAAAAAGAATTCCAGCTCAAAACCTGGAAAATAGAAACGACACCATAAAAGAAAAATTTCCTAACCTAAAGAAAGACATGCTATCAAGGTACAAAAACCTTACTGAACACCAAACAGATTGGATCAGAAAAGAATTTTCCTTTGTTACACAATAATCAAAAGTCTCAATATACAGAACAAAGAAAAATATTAAAAACTGCAATGGCAAAAGGCCAAGTAACATATAAAAGCAGACATATAATAATTACGCCCAGCTTCTCAACTGAGACTCTAAAAGCCAGAAGGGACCTGGACAGCCTTGCAGACTCTGAGAAACCAACAATGCCAGCCCAGACAGATATACCCAGCAAAGCTTTCAATTGATATAAATGGAGAAAACAAGATATTTCATGACAAAGTTAAATTTAAACAATATCTATCCACAAATCCAACCCTTCAAAAAGTACTAGAAGGAAAACTCCAGCCCAAGGAAATTAACTACACTCTTGTAAACATAAGTAACATGATCTCACTACAAAAAATCTCAAAGAAGGGAAACATACTACTACTACTAATACTACTAACAACAACATTATAGGAACAAACAATCAATGGTCATTAATATCTCTCAATATCAATAGACTCAATTCAACAATAAAAAGACACAGGCTAATAGAATGGATACAAGCTAGAATTGATACTTCGGCATACAAGAGATACACCTCAACATCAAAGATAAACATTATCTCATAGTAAAATGTTGAAAAAATTATTCAGTCAAATGGACCTTACAAGCACTCAAGTATAGCTATCCTACTACCTAACAAAACAGACTTCAAGCCAAAATTAACTGAAAAAGCAGAAAAGGACATCTCATACTCGTCAGGAAAAAGACTACCAAGATGATGACTGAATTCTGAACATCAATGCCCCAGGGTACCCACATCTGTAAAGAAACATTACTAAAGCTTAAATCACTCATAGAACCTTACACAGCAATACTGGGAGACTTCAACACTCTACTTTCAACAATGGACAGGTCGTCCTGACAGAAACTAAACAGAGAAATTACAGTCCTAAGTAATAGGACATAAATGGACCTAACAGTTATCTACAGAACATTTCACCCAAACAGAAAATAATACACCTTCTTTTTAGCACTTCATAGAACCTTGTACAAAATTGACCACACACTTGATCACAAAGCCAGTCTCAACATATACACGAAGATTGGAACAATCCCATGTATCCTATTAGATTACCATGTATTAAAGTCAGAGGGCAACAGCAACAGAAACAACAAAAAACCTACAAACTCATGGAAAATGAACAAGTCCTTACAGAATTAACATTTACTTTATTAAATGTACTGAATTTTCATGCAAGAAAAAAAGAAAGAAATTAAAGACTTCCTAGAATTCAATTAAAATGAATACACAATATAACCAAACCTATGGTATACAATGAAAGTAAAACTAAGAGGAAAATTCAAAGCACTAAGTGCTTACATAAAAAAATTCAAGCCGGGCAGTGGTGGCGCACGCCTTTAATCCCAGCACTCGGGAGGCAGAGGCAGGCAGATCTCTGAGTTCGAGGCCAGCCTGGTCTACAAGAGCTAGTTCCAGGACAGGCTCTAGAAACTACAGGGAAACCCTGTTTCGGGAAAAAAAAAATTCAAGAATCCTCATACTGGTAACTTGACAGAACACTTGAAAGATCTAGAACAAAAAGAAGTAGATACACCCAAAAGAAGCAGATGGCAAGAAATAAACTTAAGGCTAAAATCAATAAAATTCAAAAAATAGAACAATACGAAGAATCAATAAAACAAAGAGTTAGTTTTTTGAATCAACAAGACAGATAAATCTTTTTCCAAACTAACTAAAAGACAAAGAGAAAATCCAAATTAAAATCAGAAACAAAAAAGGGAACATAACAACAAACACTGATGAAATTCAAAGAAACAGTCATATTTCAAAAACCTCTACTACACAAAAGTGGAAAATGTAAAAGACATGGACAATTTCCTTGATAGATACCACTTACTAAAGTTAAATTATAAACAATTCAAATAGACCTATATTTTCCAAGGGCAAACAAGCAATCTTTGAAAGTCTTCCAACCAAAAAAAAAAAAAAAAAAAGCCCAGGGACAGATGGTTTTGGCACAGAATTCTACCAGATCATCAAAGAAGAGCTAATACCAATACACTTCAAATTATTGCACAAAATAGAAACAGAAGGAACATTGCCAAGCTCATTTTATGAGGACACAGTCACCCTGAAACCCAAATCACAGAAATACTCAACAAAAATGGAATTACAGACCAATCTCATTGAAAAATATAGATACAAAAAATACTCAATAAAGTGCTTACAAACATAATCCAAGGACATATCAAAAAATCATCTATCATGATCAAGTGGGCTTCATCCCAGATATGCAGGGATGGTTCATCTTACAAAAATCTATCAGTAATCCACCATATAAACAAACTGAAGGAGAAAAAAAAACAAGATAATCATCTCATTAGATACAGAAAAAGTCTCCAACAAAAATCAACACCGTTTAATGAAAAAAGACTTGGAGAGATCTGGGATACAAGGAACATACTTAACATGATAAAAGCAAAATACAACAATTCTATATCCAATGCCTAATTAAATGGATAGAAACTCAAGGATATTTCACTAAAATCAGAAACAAGGCAAAGCTGTCAACTCCATATCTATTTAATATAGTACTTGAAGTTCTAGCTACACAACTGAAGGAGATCAAGAGAATACAAATTGGAAAGTAAAAAGTCAAAGTACTATTATTTGCTGATGATATGCTAGCATACAAAAGCAACAATAAGAATTCTACCAGGGAACTCATACAACTAATAAACACCTTTAGTGAAATGACTGGATGCAATATTAATTCAAAAAAATTCAGTAGCACTCCAATATACAAATGATCAATGGGTTAAAAAAGAAATCAGGAAAACAACATGCTTCACACAAGCTACAAATAATATAAAATATCTTGGTGTAACTCTAACCATGCAAGTTAAAGACCTATACGACAAGAACTTCAATGTCCATGGAGACCTTCCCGGATGGAGGGAGTTGGAGGGGAGGTGAATGGAAAGGACTGGGAGGAGAGAATGGAGGGGAAAATGAAGCTGAGATGTTCAATATATACATACATACATATGAAATGGGTAACATTCCAACATTTTCTGGAGATTCCTAAACCCCTGCCCTCCATTCTTCTCCATTATTATTATTTTCCAATAATGAATTCCCTCAATAATTCCATCAAAAACATTCTTATAAAAGCTAAAATATTTTTAGACTGAGCTATGTACATTCTATTCTCTCAGGTGAAGGTAATACCTGACTCAAACTCTCACTATAATCCCTCTGTATTCTCTCCTCTAAGAACTCACCTCCCATGTGTCACAGAGATTCACCGGGTCCACCAACAGATTTCCATGTTCATCTCTTGGAAATATCTCAGCTCCAGGCTGGAATAGAATCATCCATTTTAAAGACTTTACCACAGTCATGTTACCACATTTGGTCACACTGCCAAGTCTCTCATGGTCTGGGCCATGAAACCTTCCCAAGTAAGCAGGACATTATTTTAGATACTTTGCAATTGGAGTGACAAAGGACGAAACTTTAAAGATTGGCATCCCCTAATCTTTATATTTTTCTTTTGCTTAAATAGTGCTTTCTTCAAAGTCCTAATGGTGTCTTGCATTACTTTTGTTATTATTTCAGACCCAATATTTCCCTATAGGAAAATGCCTCTACCTTTTTGATGAATCTAGTAATTATATGAACTTGGTCTCTGGCAATAACGGATTATGATTTGAACAAAACAATTCATTATCACAGTGGACAGAATATTGTATAAGGGCATGCACAATTAAACTGGGCCATCAGTCAGACTTTCTTTTCAGGATTAATGTGGGTTAGAAAGCCAGAGTAACTCTCAAGTTTTACCAATCACGAATTTTGAATTGCCACGAGACCATATCTTCTACCAATAGCAATGACAATCCCCAACTAAATAGACAAGAAGTAGAGATAAGGAATGGAGAAAATATCTCTGATGCTGATGCTATTCATACCTTTAAATGTAGTCATGGCTCAGACATCCCAGTTATGTAACATAGTAGCCTCCATTGCACAAATTAGCTTAAGTTTTCCATGTAATTTTATAGCAAGAAATCTGCACAACACTGTTATTAATGGCTAAATGCCATCTACAAAATCCCACCACCATGAAATATCAAGACAAATAATCCCCAGTCACCAACTCTCCAAGGGCAGTAGTATGAGAACCAGATGCAGTAGTTGGCTTTCTGCTGCTATTGTAAACAGCTGGGGAGGAAAGGGTTTATTTAATGTCTTACACTTCCAGACCACAGTCCATTATTGAGGGTAGGGACTCAAGCAGAAACTGAAGCAGGAAACATGGAGGGATGCTGCTCCAGGGTTCACTCCCTTCCTCATTCATCAGCTAGCTTCCTTCCATAGGCCAGGTCCACCTGCAGAGGGATGGCACTTTCCACAGTGGGGTCGGCCATCTCACATCAATCCATAGTCAAGACACTTTCTCAAAGACATGACCTCAGGCAAATCTGTCCTGAGCAATTCCTCAACTGAGACTCCCTCAGTTGACTTTGGGCCCTGTCAAGTTGACAGCTAAAACTAACCAGGACACCAACACAGACCGAGTACCAGCAGATCTGCCTTCAAAGTGCAGTTATGAAAGATGTTGGAACCTCATTGTGAAGCATATGTGTGGCAGTTTTATTAATCTCCATGTAATCTGCATGTAAACACCTTCAAAAGACCAAGGGGAACTGAGGAGATGGTCTAATGGGTAAAATACTGGACTTGAAAGCCTATGGACCTGAGTTTGACCTTAAGAACTCATGTAAAACAGCAAACAGAAAACAAGATTTAAAGCCAGGTGTGGTTGTACATGTTTGCAGTCCTAGGACTGGGAAGGTGGAAACAAGCAGTTTTCCTGGGGCTAATTGTCCAGTCAGTCTAGACTGTTCAGAATTCTAGGCCAATGAAAGACCTTGTCTCAGATATATTGTGAATGGCATCTAAAGAACAACATCAGTGACTGCTTTCTGTCCTTCATATGAATAAGCACACACATGTGCACTAACAGATACGTGAACACACATGCACACACACAAAAAAAAATCACAAGGACTAAAACCAGAACTATGCATTGAGTATGGGTATTGGGTTTTTTCCACATTCTAATACAAAAGACCACTAATTTATTTTCTTTCACAGGCAGGAAACACTGTTTCAAAAAAAACCTATGAAATGGAACTTGGGAATTATTGTTTAAGATTTTCATCAGAATAATCCATACATCCACCCAAGAACAGAAATCATAAATTGTCACATAACTCTTAGTTATACGGGCACCACTAGTGAAATAATGGTAAGCACAGTGATTGCTCACCTGCAAAGCCATTGGGAAATGAATAATATACAGATCGACATAGTCCAACTGAGCTTTCTTCAGTGATGCTTCCAAGCAAGAGCGAACCAATTCTGGTCGGTGGAAAGTGCTCCAAAGCTGCCGAAGTAAAAGAATGAAACTTGGAACTCAGAGTTCATTCACTTTTCCTCGATTACTTTATTTAACAAGGAGACATTTTCCTACAGCTGGAAACACCCTCCCTGCTTTTCTTTATCTTCATTGGTTTTTTTTTTTTACATAGAAACTCCATTGTGACTATAGTCCAGTGCCTGCCACTGAGCTATGTAGCGAGAACATCATTGCATGCTTGCCTATTATCAGTTTATCTACTGAACACGGAATGGAATATTTAAAGAGAAAGGTTGTTTTCTGTAATAATAATGCTGAGTTTACAAAGTAACACTCAAGACTGGACAAAATCACTTATCCATTCAACCACACAGGAAGAGCTAATACTCATTCAATATACATAACTGTAGGTTGTAGGAAAACCCTTTTGCGGGCATGTTAGTGTGTGCTGAACTTAACTGAATACATTTTTAACTATGCCTCTTGTGAACAAAATCTCCCGAAAAGAAGTTGTGTCTGCAGAGACCGACTGGCCGACTGGAACTTTGGTCTGTGGTGAGGCTGGAATGCTGCGGATCCAGAGGCGAATTATCTTATCTTGGACTAGTCATCTGGAACAGTCACTGCTTGTGCACCTTTGCGTCAGAACTAAGATCTTGTGACTAATGGGTAAAAACAACTGAGACTAAATTAACTTATCAGGCTACTAACTTCCACCAATCCAAAAGCTAAGAATGTCATCAACAGCATGGTAATCCTGTAAAAGATCTCTCTCGTCTCACTCTACCTGTCTCTCTGGTGTACCAACCAATGTATTTTAAATGTGCAGTTCCTTATGATTTTCTTTGTTCTATAAAAATAAAAACACTTCATGATACTACTTTCACACTGGAAAATAGAATTTGAGGTAAGGTAAATTTGTGTATCCTAAGCCATGTTTACTCAAAATGGCTCCAAAATAAACTGTCTTTTATTTACTTCAATATCAGAGCTATGGTTCTTAAGACTCTATAGCCTGAATAATATAGACTTTCCTATACTATCCTTTTGTGTAAAATCTGTCCTCATAGAACACTGTTTACTAGCCTGGGACAAATGCCTCTACCAGCTTAAGAAATGTCTCAAGCAAGTACCTCTTTCTTCCCCTCCTCAGCAATGAAGCTTAGTGTGCTCTGAGCTCATTGGTGATGAGAAATGTTTTGTTTTGTTTTTCATTGTTTTTCTCTCTAGTTAACTGGAATAAGAGCTCCACAGAATGCCAGTAAAGGCACTCCAGAGCACCACAACTTCCAGTCCCCTGGTTTTGTTGAATCTCAAGTTCTACTTCAATTCCTCAGCAATGATCACTGTTAAGTCATGGTCTAGCTCTAGCTCTGTTTCATTCTACATTTCATGATGAACCACACTGTTTTGTCCTAAGATTCAGCACGGTATACTTACATGAAAGTCATAAGGTTTAACTCAACAAAGAAATATTTATCTGCTGTTATCCTATCTTTAATACATCACTGTGTGAATAAAATTTATACCAATAAGTAATGATGTATGAAACAGGTATTGATCCAAAGACATATTGTTTCGTCAGTTGAGCCACATTAAATATGTCCACAAACATCCCATGCACAAAATACCTTTGATGTATAGAATATATCTTCTCTCTTCACAGTGCCATCTGCAATCTTGCTTCTAATGGCTTGTCCTGCTTCCTCTTCTATTCCATACAAATAAGCAGAATCAAAATGGCGGAACCCAGCATCTATAGCTATTTTGATAGCCTTGATAAGTTCATCCTTAGGAACCTAAAAGAACAAGCAAAAATAATATCTGTGTAATGAAAGACATCTCAAACACAAACAGTGGCTTTCCAGTGAATCAACTTCTCTTTCTTGGAGTTGCTCACAGTGTGTGGGGATAAGTCAATTCCAATTTTCCTGGATCTCTTCCAATCAGCCTCAGAGTGAAACATTCCTCAAATCTGCTCAGTCTAGAGCAATCAGCACAAAACTGCCCTTGAAATCCTGAAAAATATCTCCTAATTCAGTGATTTGATCAAAGGACTCAGAGGTCTAATTGAGGCAGCATAGAAAGATAGAAAAACTTATAGGAATGGGATACAGCCTCTCCCTTGGAGTCTGGTTGAAGCCTCTTACCAGCTAAGAATCAAGAATTCCAGCACAGTTAGCAATTTGTGCTGTGAAGTCTATAATATTATAGCATTCCTTTCATATTCAAATATTTTGTATTAAGTAGCAATAAGCTTGCCTTATTATTATCCTGGTGTGTCTTTGCCTTGTAGACATTGCTTATTTCTCAAATTTTTGGGGCATCTCAAACAAGACTGTTAATGTTGTGTACAGTAATGATGTCCAGTTTCATGGATCCCTGTGAAATAGTTGCACTTTATCAATTATGATCCTGCCATGTGTCATTCAGAAGCCACTCCATGAATTCATTTAGATATCTTATGAATCCTTTGAAGATAATTACTTCACTTAAATGGAATGTATGACCAGTACTATAAACAATTTTATATACTTAAGATGATGTGTGTTATATTCATAAGAATGTTTTCTCTCACAATAGAACCAGAACAAATACTTACGTAAATAGATATTTTTATGTGATACTAGGGGGTTCATGTGTCTGTTTTAATAACTCATAGCATTATTTCTTTTATTTGTATTAAATACAACATTTTGAGTTTCACATAAATGATATCATTTAAATTAATGTCATCATTTCTGATATTTTGAGAGATTTATTTTAATTTCAATGCATGTATATATGTATGTATGTATATGTGGGGGTACAGATGTGAGACCTCAAGGTCGGAAGAAGGTGTGGAATTTTATGGAACTGAAGTTATAGGCAGTTGTAAGTCATCTGACAACTGAAGGGTGAAGGGAGACTAGATTCAGGTGTTAATGAGATACAGTATCATTTCTGTGAATTGTACAAATATATGTGCAAGTCAAATTAATAAATGACATACTATTATTCTGTATCTAGCTAATCCTGTTTTGCTAAGCAGTGTGAATTTGATAAGAATTTTTTCAATGAAATTACAAATGTCAAATAATGTCTTAATACCTTTTCTCTCCTCTCTCTCTCTCTCTCTCTCTCTCTCTCTCTCTCTCTCTCTCTCTCTGTTTCTTTCTTTCTCTTTTTCTAAAGCAATTACTTTTAATTCTATAAAACCTACAAAATTCATTCTGCAATTGCACCTACATCAACAAGTACAAGTGGGCAATGGTATTTGATGGTTTTGGGGGCCCACAGATGTGAGTCCTGTTCCATCTTGACTAAATGTCAGAGAGTTTGAGCTTATTTTTACTCTTCAGTGTGGCTACAAACAAGGTGTCCTGCCCTAGGATGTGGTTACTTGGTGGTTTAAACATTAAGATAGCCCATAGAGGTGGATCTGCTCCACCCTGACCTAAGGTCAGAGAATTCAATCCTATTCCTGTTACTTCACTTCTAAAATAGGAGGTTTGACATAAGGAGTGGCTGCCTACAAGATACTAATGAGTATTTGCTACATATCCTGTCCAAAACATCAGAATGCTTAACTTGGGAAATAGTGACCTGATGTCTCAAGTATTGAAACAAGTAACTGTTCCACTTCTTTATAGGGTTATATAATCATAGAGCAAACAAATGTGAGTGGATACAGTATTCATTTTTCACTGAGTTGCACTCTGGTACTATCCTATGTCTCTGTATTTCTTTTGTATCTCTGTCTATTCTGCCTAACATTTCTAATCCACATGCCCCTACTGTGGAATATACAAACTCATCAAAGCTAGACCCCAACAAATGGTAGTGCATTACATTCTATCCCAAGACTCCTTCACGTAGAATAAATTATGAGGGCAGCGAAATAACAACAGTTGGACAAGCACAAAATAATGAACTGCTCATAAAATCATCACACATTGAAATCAACTTGATATTGATGATTAATGAAATGTCCCTTTACTGAGAAAGCCCAAACCTTTGAGTCATTGTCAACATCCTCTGTCTGCTGATTCAGAGCTAAAAAATGAATAAATAAAGGAGACAGAAGAGTGTTCTTTTAATAATTTGCTTTCATAGTGTTGGAGGGAGGCCACTTAGCCCTGAAATAATCAAACAGAAACCATATTAATGAAACACTATTTGGCTCATTTACTCTAGCTTCATATTGGCTAATTCTTACATATTAATTTAACCCATTTCCATTAATTTGTGTATTGCCATGTGGCTGTGGCTTACTGGCTAAAGTTCTGGAATCTGTCTCCAGCAGGACTACACGGCCTCTTTCTCTCCTTACACCATATGGATCAATCAAACTGCAGTCATTAAAGACCCCACACAATTTTACATGAATTGTTTTCTTAAATGTAGTCAATCTTCCTAAAATATTATAATGTTCTTCTTTGACAGTTTTCCATTTAATTGTTTTCATCTTATGTGTGTGAATGTTTTGTCTGTATGGATATCCATGTCTCACTTTTCTGGTGCCAGCAGAAGCAAGAAGAAGAAGTAAGGTTGTTGGATGCCCTGGAACTGGAGTTACAGACAATTGTAAGTACAATGTGAGTGCCTGGGACTCAACTCCTCTGCAAAAGTAGCCAGTGCTCTTAACCACTGAGCAACATTTCTACCTCCAACAATTGTCCCTTTGAACTCTCTTAAGCCTATCCCTATCCTTCTCTAAGTTGTACTGACATCTACAAATTTATTGAAACCACAGCTCTTGTAATGTTTGCTCCCTACCTCTCTCTCAAGCTATGCATGCTATGAGGTAAAAATTCCTACCTAAACAGGTAAAAATATCTCTGCAATTATGTCTTCTGCAGGAGAAAACTACCACTCAAGCTTTAAGTGTTGTCCTTGACACTCACTGAAAAACCAGAGGATAAAACCAGAATGTAAGCATTTTCCCATGAGAACCTCCTGTGGTATTTTGATTCAAATGTCATAAACAGGAACAAGGAACAAGAATTTAGAGTTGCTTTGTTAAAGTATAGTACACCCATATAATGTTTTATTTATTTCTTTATTTGTTTGGTAAATGTTTCTACAGTGAAAGTAGAAAACAAATCTTATTTCATCACAGGTCTGGAATTTGTGCTGTGGTGCTCATTCCCTGCTGCTCAGCAGAATGCAATAAGCTCATCATTTTTCATAAGCAACATCTCTAGTAAAGTCTATCAAAATATTTTATCTGGATCATATCTATCAGAAAAGGAAATTGCTTAAATCACAGAAATAATACACATCACTAAGCCCATTACAATCAAACTCAAAGCACAATAGTAGCACTCATAGCTGCTTTCCACTTATTGCCAAACAGAATAGAAACTAAAGGAAAAACAGAGTCGAGAATAAACAGTACTGTCCGCATAAATCTCCAAGGAACAGTAGCAAGACTGCCCTCCCTATTAAACGTGGATAAATCTAATCTGGAGATTCTAGAGGTCTACTTCAAACAGGAGAAAATCTGAAAGTACCCTTCAACTTCCACATATCCTTGATTGTTTTTAATAAACCCTTATACCCAAGACACAAATGTTACCTTATCAGGCACAGTGGTTCCAAACCCCAATACAGGGATGAAGTGACCATCATTCAGAGCCACACGCAGAGGCACAGAACTCATAGCTTGTCAATCATGCAACTAAGCAGGTCTTGAGTCTTCTGCTTGCACAGGATGCAGTCCAGCCAAATGTGAAAGCTCCTTAAATATCTAGTGGAAAGTTAAACAGTGGCATATGGGAGGGGCTGCTTAAAGCAACAGTCCACAAAGTATAGAGTTAAACAGTGGCATGTGGGAGGGGCTGCTTAAAGCAACAGTCCATAGAGTATGGAGTTAAACAGTGGCATGTGGGAGGGGCTGCTTAAAGCAACAGTCCACAGAGTATAGAGTTAGACAGTGGCATGTGGGAGGGGCTGCTTAAAGCAATAGTCCACAGAAAAGAGAACTAAAGGCTGCTTGCATTTGTATGAAAGTAAAGAAAGTGAACTATAATAAATTTTAATAATATAATAATATAATAAATTTTAATAATATAATAATATAATAAATTTTAATAATATAATAATATAATAAATTTTAATAATATAATAATATAATAAATTTTACTGGTGAGTAAAAATAAAAGCATGAATTTCTTGTAGAAGAAAAGAGTCTGTTGATAACCCACATTGACTTCTTTAAATTGAAAACAGGAAACTGGTGGGTAGTAACTGATCAATCACGTTACCTACAACTGCTGGTGGGAGCTCAGTTTCTCTTGAAAAGGCTATCTCTTCTTCTCTACTTTGTAAACAGTAAGATTCCATTGTGACTTTTCCACACTGACACATGATATCTTGATCATACTGCCTTATCCACAATGCCTTTTGTTCTCTCTTTGATTCCCTAAAACAGCCCCCCTTCTACTCTGTCTTTCTGAAAATCTAGACACCATCTATGGAGAACACATGAGCTATTTACCTTCCCAAGTTGTGATTTTTATGTCTATTGAGATCATTTTCACCTGGCTTCATCCACTTTGGTGCAAATAAGATGATATTTTCCTCCTTATATCTTAATAAAAGTCCACTTTATATGTATGCCACATTTTTTTATCCATTCATCCTCTGATTGGCACCTAGACTGATTCAATATATTGGTCACTGCAAAGTACCTTTAAAAACACAGGTATGTAGATATTGCTGTTATACTCACCTTGATTCATCTGCATACACTTCAGGAGCAGCATATGTAGACCAAAATGAAGTTTATGTTTTAGTTTGCTGAAGCTACTCATACTGATTTTCATTCTGGCTGAAGCAACTGACATTCTTACCAGCATTACAGAAGGACCCCACCACCCACTTCTTCAACAGCATTCATTGGTCTCTATTTTCTTTATTCAGTCATCTGATCAGTGACAGGATCTCTAGCTTGGCCTTGCATATTCTTGATTGCCATAAACAGTGAACATTTTTATACTCTTATTGGTCATCCTAGAGCTCTTTACTTTCTTCATTTATGGTTGAATTGTTTATTATTTGGATTGTACAGTTCTTTTTTATTTTTATTTTTATTAAAAATTTCCATCTCCTCCTCTCCTCCCTTCCCCCCCTCCCTCTCCATTCCAAAGAGCAGTCAGGGTTCCCTGCCCTGTGGAAAGTCCAAGGTCTCCCCCCCTCCATCCAAGTCCAGGAAGGTGAGCATCCAAACAGACTAGGCTCCCACAAAGCCAGTACATGCGGTAGAATCAAAACCCAGTGCCATTGTCCTTGGCTTCTCAGTCATCCCCCATTGTCTGCCATGTTCAGAGAGTCTGGTTTGATGACATGCTCTATCAGTCCTAGTTCAGCTGTGTAGTGATGAGCTGCGGGCAGGCCTGCTTTTTATCCTGCCCAGCTCCCGCATAGCTAGCTTAGCCCCAGAAATAACAACACACAAACTGTATTCATTTAAACACTGCCTGGCCCATTAGTTTCAGCCTCTTATTATCTAATTCTCACATCTTGCTTTAACCCATATTTAGTAATGTGTGAAGCACCACAAGGTGGTGGCTTACCAGGAAAAATTCAGCATGTCTGACCTGGCTGCTGGCTCCATGGCGTCTATCTCGGATCAGAGAATCATGATGACTAACTCATAGAGGAAAGACATGGCATCTGAACCAGAGAGGAGAGACATGGCAATTGCATCACTTCCCTTCTTCCCAGCATTCTGTTCTGTCTACTGCACCCACCTATGTTCTGACCTATCAGGCCAAGCAGTTTCTTTATTAATTAACCAATGAAACAACAGATAGATAGAAGACCCTCCTACATCACAGCTGGCCTTGGTGAATTCCCATTAGATCAGCCCCACCGTCTCAGTGGGTGGGCACACTCCTCACGGTCCTGATTTCCTTGCTCATGGTCTCCCTCCTTCTGCTCCTCATTTGGACCTTGGGAGCTCAGTCCAGTGCTCCAATGTGAGTCTTTGTCTCTCTCTCCATCCACCACCAGATGAAGGTTCTATGGTGATATGCAAGATATTCATCAGTGTGGCTATAGGATAGAGCCAGTTCAGGTATCCTCTCCTCAGCTGCCCAAGGAACAAGCTGGGGACATCTCCTTGGATACCTGGAAACACCTGTAGAGTCAAGTCTCTTGCCAACCCTAAAAGAACTCCCTTAATTAAGATATCTACTTCCCTGCTCCCATATCCACCCTTCCTCCATCCCAACCATCCTATTCCCCCAAGCTCTACCCATTCTCCCCTTCTCCCTTCTCTCCCCCTCTCCCTTTACCCCCATCCCACTACCTCCCCCAACTTTCCAATTTTTGCCTGGCAATTTTGTCTACTTCCAATATCCAGGAGGATAACTATATGTTTTTCTTTGGGTTCACCTTCTTATTTAGCTTCTCTAGGATCACGAATTATAGGCTCAATGTCCTTTATTTATGGCTAGATTCCACTAATGAGTGAGTACATACCATATTCCTCTTTTTGGGTCTGGGTTACCTCACTCAGGATATTGTTTTCTATTTCCATGCAAAATCCAAGATGTCATTGTTTTTTACTGCTGAGTAGTACTCTAATATGTATATATTCCACACTTTCTTTATCCATTCTTCCATTGACGGGCATCTAGGTTGTTTCCAGGTTCTGGCAATTAAAACAATGCCACTATGAACATAGTTGAACAAATGCTTTTGTAGTATGATAGGGCATTTCTTGGGTATATTCCCAAGAGTGGTATTGCTGGGTCCTGGGGTAGGTTGATCCCGAATTTCCTGAGAAACCACCACACTGCTTTCCAAAGTGGTTCAATGCAAGATTGTTCAGTTCTTTAAATGTTCTGGATGCTCACACTTTGGAAGATGAGTATCTGCTAAAGGTCCACTTGCATTCCGTAGGCTGTTCCTTCACTTTGATAATTGTTTCCTTTTCCTACTGCTTGTATGTTTCCATTTTTTTCTATAAGGTATGCTGAGATTTGCATAGCAGTTAGGAAGGATATCTTTCCTATTTTTTGTAAGTACCTGCTAAGTACCCAGCCTTCTCTTTGAGTCTTCATCCTCCATGCCACTCAGAGAAGAGGAAACAAATTAAAGAAACAATACAGCATTTTACAAAGTCAGATAGCCGAGTTTGCCATGTTTCCCGCATGTGATGATGATGGATGATGGCACACAACTGAGTGGAGCACCCTCAGAGCCTCTGAGGTTCATCCACCCTTCTCTTAGTGGTGTGGAATGGCAGGATTGCTTGCTACACTAGCAATTGTATTGTCCTTGGAACAGATGAAAAGACAAACACAACTAGCACTGCTTCAACTAAAGAGGGAAGGAAATTGAAACATGTTCATCTTGTACTATGTAGTGTAGATTGGAATGTCTCCTTGAGGTATGGGCTGTGCAACATGATTATAGAGGTTCCTCCCAAGCCTCCGAGAGACTAGATAATATACTACAACCCCTGAAAGTAACAAATATGGGATGGGATTGTAAACAAGCTATGATGTCAGTTGTGCAGCCCTTGCTCTGGGCAATAAGACAAGTAACTGAGCTAGCAGTCGATAAAAAAAATCAAAGCTTGCCTGAATAAGAGAGGAAGTCCAATGAGAAAAAGACACGTGGATGATGGGTTACCTGTATAAACAATGAAAGGTCCTGACACAATATTCAGAGTACAAATCTAAGCTGTGATAATGAAAGGCGTGATTAAAGTAGTGGGTAACCTAAGACAGGATTACAGCAGCCTTTAACATATCACAGAGGTGGTTTCCAACTTGGTAAATGAGATGAAAGCTTAAGGGTTCACTAGGGTCTGGAGACTATATTCACTGCTACTGGTTGGGCTTCAAAAGCATCATTGTTTCTCCTATTGAAAGTCGCACCCACCCTTATTTGAGGAGCTATTGATAGCTGATGGCTGGTTAGGGAAGGAGAGTCAGTTTGCATTAAGTGCGTGGCACCTGGTAAGTGAGTCATGCTGAATATATGAGCAGCACAAACTGAACTCCTTTTGATATTAAGAATAAAAAGAATACATGAGGTTGGTAGGTATTCGTGGATCTAGGTGGAGTTAGGGGAAGTAGAGGAGTCAAATATGATCACAATATAATAATCATTGTGACACTCCCAAATAATTAATAAAAAGTATTGTGTTAAAAGAAAGAGAATTGAGCATAGTTGCTCACACCTTTAATTTGTACTCAGGAAGTAGAAGCAGACAGACTCTGTAAATTTGAGGCCAGCCTGCTCTACAAAAAGAGTTCTAGATCTTGCATATCACCATAGAACCTTCACCTGGCATTGGATGGAGAAAATGACAGAGCCCCACATAGGAGCACCAGACTGAGCTCTCAAGGTCCTGATGAGGAGCAAAAGGAGGGAGATCATGAGCAAGGAAGCCAGGACCGCAAGGAGTGCTTTTACCCATTGAGACGGTGGGACAGATCTAATGGGAGACCACCAAGTCCAGTCGGAATGGGACTGATGGAACAGGGGACCAAACCGGACTCTCTGAATGTGGCTGACGGTGGAGGAGGACTGAGAAACCAAGGACAATGGCAATGAACATGAACTCTACAGCATGGACGGGCTCACTGTGAGCCTTGTCAGTTTGGTTGCTCACCTTCCTGGACTTAGGGGGAGCTGGGAGGACCTTGGACTTAACATAGTGAAGGGAACCCTGATGGCTCTTTGTCTTTGGAGAGGGGTGGAGTGGGGGTATGGGTGGAAGGGAGGGGAGGGAAGGGGGAGGAGATGGAAATCTTGAATAAAAAAAATGAGAAAAAAAAGTGTTCTAGAACAGTTAAGGCTTTGTAGAGGTGCACTGTTTCAAAATAAGAAGGAAGGAAGGAAGGAAGGAAGGAAGGAAGGAAGGAAGGAAGGAAGGAAGGAAGGAAGGGAGGAAAAAGAGAGGGAGGAAGGATGGAAGAGAAGGAGGAAAGAAGGAAATAGCACCTAACATGCCCACTCTGCTACCATTCTTCCTACTCCTCAATTTACTTCAAATAATTGTCAAGAATATGGAAGATCGAGATTATAATCTTACTTACAAACTAATAAACTAGCTAGATATGTTTTGTACATGTTGGTAGAAACCCTGAAACTCCTGGGTTAGGGTAAGTGAGAATTCATTGCTCATGACAATATATGTTGCCAAAGTAAGGTCACTCTTGCATCAGCTCCTACATTTCTAGGTTTCAGAGCATGAAGTAAAACAATTCAATGGCACATGAACATTCAGTAGGTTGAGTAAAAAAAGTAAAGGAAACCCATATTATTTACAATGAACAGTAAGCATGGCTGCTTCTTTGACAAGGAAATTAGTTGTTTACTTTATTAGTCATGATTCCCATTTCCTTGCAGAGAGATGCTGTCTCTACATGTCAAGACTATTCAATATACAAACTTGTTGAATAAATGTAGAATGAAGCAGAGTTAGTCCCTCCACTTGTCACATGTAAAAACAATGTAAAAATCCTAGCAGGTAGATACTCATATGTTCCTACCCCTAGGCACAGAACACATGTCAATTGTTACTGCTAGAAGAGCATATGACAGTTTCATCTATGTGTGTATCCCTTTATTAGCTGACCACACTCCAGTGAAAGACCACACATCCAAAATTATTTTGGTAGCACAAACTTAAGAGGTTTTTGTTTTTGGTGTTTGTTTGTTTTTTGGTTGGTTGTTTGATTGGTTGGTTAGTTGGTTAGTTAGTTGTTTGGTTATTTGGTTGGTTGGTTGGTTAGTTAGTTGTTTGGTTATTTGGTTGGTTGAGTGGTCAGTTGGCTGGTTGGCTGGTTGGCTGGTATGGTTGTTTTTTTAGGACACTACATTGAATGGATTGGGAATGAGAATGGATCTGGGAAGAGCTGAGAATAAATATACATAGCCTGAGATTTCTGTCCTGTCTGGTCCTGCAACCGTTCAGTCCCAACAAAATACACAGAGGTCTGCATTAATCATAAACTGGGTGGCCTATTAATTCAGGCCTCTTATTAACTCTTACAGCCTACATTAACACAGAATTCTTGTCTGTGTCAGCAACATGGCTGGTACCTTTGATCTGCAAGGCTTTCTCATGTGGCTTCCTCTGCGTCTGAGTTATGACTGCAAAATCAGCTTTTGCTCTTCCAAGAATTCTGCTGTTCCTGCCTGGCTACTGGCCAATCAGCATTTATTTAAACCAGTACAACTTACAAAACTTTACAGGGTACAAAACCATTGTCCCACAGCAAGTATGAACACAATGCACACAAAATTCTCAAGGAACTTATTTTAAGAAAAAAAAGAGCTGCTCTTCCTGCAGGGGTTATTCTCCCCGGATACCGCCTCTCTCTTCCTGTCCCTTCCCAGCTTGCACCCAGAATCCTCCCCCCCTCCCCCTTCCTCATCCTCCCGTCTTTGGGGCCACAAAATCCCACAGCTCAGCCTGTTTGGGCTCTGGGGACCTGGAATTGAGTGCACCCAGGCCGGTGGGAGGTCCCCTCCTTCATTTGACTGCCCGGAGCAAGGTAGGCCTTTGTCTGAGAGCTGCTTGGCCTGCAAGGGGACCTCACAGTCTGCAGAAGGATCCATCATTCTTTGGGGTGAGTGAGGAGTGAGTGCCCGAACCGCGGCAGCTGCCCGGTGAGGGACCACCGACTCTCCACAACTCCCCCTGCCACCAGCACACTTCCTGCTCATCCTGCAGGGGTTATTCTCCCCGGATACTGCCTCTCTCTTCCTGTCCCTTCCCAGCTTGCACCCAGAATCCTCCCCCCCCTCCCCCTGCCTCATCCTCCCGTCTTTGGGGCCACAAAATCCCACAGCTCAGCCTGTTTGGGCTCTGGGGACCTGGAATTGAGTGCACCCAGGCCGGTGGGAGGTCCCCTCCTTCATTTGACTGCCCGGAGCAAGGTAGGCCTTTGTCTGAGAGCTGCTTGGCCTGCAAGGGGACCTGAAAGTCTGCAGGAGGATCCATCGTTCTTTGGGGAAGAGATGGGCAGGCGCCAATGCAGGAGCTCCTCCAACAACATGAAAGGCAACATGACATCACCACAAGCCAGACATCCCGAAACAACAAGAATTGAACACCCTACCCCAGAAGATATAGAAGAAACCGACATTAAACAGTACTTTATAAAAATAATAGAGGACCTTAAACAGGAGGTAAAAAACTGCCATAAGGAAATGGAGATGACAAACAAAAAGGTAGACGAAATAAATAAATCTCTCAAAGATACCCAAGAAAAACAAGAAAAACAAGAAAAAGCAATCAAACAGGTAAGGGAAACAGTACAAGACCTGATAAATGAAATGGAGGTATTGAAGAAAACACAATCTGAGGGACGACTGGAAATGGAAACTCTGAGTAAACGAACAGAAACTTCAGAGACAAGTATTTCCAACCGAATACAAGAGATGGAAGAAAGAATCTCGGACTCTGAAGATACTATAGAAGAAATAAACTCACAGATTAAAGAACTAAACAAATCTAACAAATTCTTAACACAAAACATTCAGGAAATCTGGGACACCATGAAAAGACCAAACCTAAGAATAATTGGGGTAGAAGAAGGAGAAGAATTACAACTCAAAGGCCCAGAAAACATATTCAACAAAATTATAGAAGAAAACTTCCCCAACCTAAAGAAGGATGTTCCTATGAAGGTACAAGAAGCCTACAGAACACCAAATAGACTGGATCAAAAGAAAGCATCCCCACGCCATATAATAATCAAAACACAAAACATACAGAATAAAGAACAGATATTAAGAGCTGCAAAGGAAAAAGGTCAAGTAACATATAAAGGGAAACCTATCAGAATTACACCTGATTTCTCAATGGAAACCATGAAAGCCAGAAGAGCTTGGATAGATGTGCTACAGACACTTAGGGAACATGGATGCAAGCCTAGACTATTATACCCAGCAAAGCTTGCATTCACCATTGATGGAGAAAACAAGATATTCCAGGACAAAAACAGATTTAAACAATACGCAGCCACAAATCCAGCCTTGCAGAAAGTAATAGAAGGAAAATCACAAACCAAGGAGTCCAACAACGCCGACAATAACTCAGGCATCTAGCGACCCTTCACCAGCACAACTAGAAGAAGGGAAACACACAAACTCTACTACTAAAAATGACTGAAGTTAACAACCACTGGTCATTAATATCACTTAATATCAATGGACTCAATTCACCTATAAAAAGGCACAGGCTAAGAGACTGGATACGAAAACAGAATCCAACATTTTGCTGTTTACAAGAAACACACCTCAACCACAAAGACAGGCACCTACTCAGAGTAAAGGGTTGGGAAAAGGTTTATCAAGCAAATGGCCCTAAGAAACAAGCGGGTGTGGCCATACTAATTTCCAACAAAGTTGACTTCAAACTAAAATCAATCAGAAGAGATGGAAAGGGACACTTTATACTCATAACAGGAAAAATCCTTCAGAATGAAGTCTCAATCCTGAATATCTATGCCCCTAATATAAAAGCTCCCACTTATGTAAAAGAAACACTTCTAGAACTCAAGGCAGCCATCAAACCACACACACTAATAGTTGGAGACTTCAACACTCCTCTCTCACCAATGGACAGGTCAATCAGACAGAAACCTAACAGAGAATTGAAAGACTTAATGGAGGTAATGAACCAAATGGACTTAACAGACATCTATAGAACATTCCATCCAAATAGGAAAGAATATACCTTCTTCTCTGCGGCTCATGGAACCTTTTCGAAAATTGACCATATACTTGGTAACAAAGCAAACTTCCACAGTTACAAAAAAATATTAGTAACCACCTGTGTCTTATCGGATCACCATGGATTAAAATTAGAATTCAACAACAATGCTACCCCCAGAAGGCCCACAAACTCATGGAAACTGAACAGTCAACTACTGACCCACACCTGGGTCAAGGAAGAAATAAAGAAAGAAATTAAAGTCTTTCTTGAATTTAATGAAAACAAAGACACAACATACTCAAACCTATGGGACACAATGAAAGCAGTGCTAAGAGGAAAGTTCATAGCACTAAGTGCCCACTTAAAGAAAACGGAGAAAGCACTCATTGGTGACTTAACAGCACACCTGAAAGCTCTGGAAAAAAAAGAAGCAGACCCACCTAGGAGAAGTAGAAGACTGGAAATAATCAAACTGAGGGCAGAAATCAACAAAATAGAAACACAGAAAACAATCCAAAGAATCAATGAAACAAGAAGCTGGTTCTTGGAGAAAATCAACAAGATTGACAAACCCTTAGCCAAACTAATCAAACGGCAGAGGGAGAACACGCAAATTAACAAGATCAGAAATGAAAAGGGGGACATAACCACAGACACAGAGGAAATTCAGAAAATCATTAGATCTTACTACAAAAGCCTGTATGCCACAAAATTGGAAAATGTAAAAGAAATGGACAGTTTTTTAGATAAATACCATATACCAAAGTTAAACCAGGACCAGGTAAATGCTCTAAATCGTCCTGTTAGTCGCGAAGAATTAGAAACTGTTATCAGAAACCTCCCTACCAAAAAGAGCCCAGGACCAGATGGTTTCAATGCGGAATTCTACCAGAACTTCCAAGAAGACCTAATACCTATACTCCTTAAGGTATTTCATAATACAGAAACACAAGAGTCACTGCCAAATTCCTTCTATGAAGCTACAGTTACCCTGATACCTAAACCACACAAAGACTCAACCAAGAAAGAGAATTACAGGCCAATCTCACTCATGAACATGGACGCAAAAATTCTCAATAAAATACTGGCAAACCGAATCCAAGAACACATTAGAAAAATTATCCATTACGATCAAGTAGGCTTCATCCCAGAGATGCAGGGCTGGTTCAACATACGAAAATCTATTAATGTAATCCATCATATAAACAAACTGAAGGAAAAAAACCATATGGTCATCTCATTAGATGCTGAAAAAGCATTTGACAAAATTCAGCACCCTTTTATGATAAAGGTCTTGGAGAGATTAGGGATACAAGGGTCATTCCTAAATATAATAAAAGCTATTTACAGCAAGCCGACAGCTAACATCAAATTAAACGGAGAGAAACTCAAGGCTATCCCACTAAATTCAGGAACACGACAAGGCTGTCCACTCTCTCCTTATCTCTTCAATATAGTGCTTGAAGTTCTAGCAATAGCAATAAGACAACATAAGGGAATCAAGGGGATTCAATTTGGAAAGGAAGAAGTTAAACTTTCATTATTTGCAGATGATATGATAGTATACATAAGCGACCCCAAAAACTCCACCAAAGAACTCCTACAGCTGATAAACTCCTTCAGTAACGTGGCAGGATACAAGATCAACTCCAAAAAATCAGTCGCCCTCCTATACACAAAGGATAAGGAAGCAGAGAGGGAAATCAGAGAAGTATCACCTTTCACAATAGCCACAAATAGCATAAGATATCTGGGAGTATCGCTAACCAAGGAAGTGAAGGATTTATTTGACAAGAACTTTAAGTCTTTGAAGAAAGAAATTGAAGAGGATACCAGAAAATGGAAGGATCTCCCCTGCTCGTGGATTGGGAGGATCAACATAGTAAAAATGGCAATTCTACCAAAAGCAATCTATAGATTCAATGCAATCCCAATCAAGGTCCCATTAAAATTCTTCACAGAGATTGAGAAGACAATAATCAACTTTATATGGAAAAACAAGAAACCCAGGATAGCCAAAAAAATCTTATACAATAAAGGTACTTCTGGAGGCATTACCATCCCTGACTTCAAACTCTATTACAGAGCTACAGTATTGAAAACGGCTTGGTATTGGCATAAGAACAGAGAAGTTGACCAATGGAATCGTATAGAAGACCCGGATCTTAAACCACAAACCTATGAACACCTGATTTTTGATAAAGGAGCCAAAAGTACACAATGGAAAAAAGAGGGCATCTTCAACAAATGGTGCTGGCATAACTGGATGTCAACCTGTAGAAGAATGAAAGTAGATCCATATCTATCACCATGCACAAAACTCAAGTCCAAATGGATTAAAGACCTCAATATTAATTTGAACACATTGAGATTGATAGAGGAGAAAGTGGGAAGTACTCTACAACAATGGGCACAGGGAACCGTTTCCTATGCATAACCCCAGCTGCACAGACTTTAAGGGCAACATTGAATAAATGGGACCTCCTGAAGTTGAGCAGCTTCTGTAAAGCAAAGGACATTGTCACTAAGACACAAAGGCAGCCTACTGACTGGGAAAAGATCTTCACCAACCCTGCAACTGACAAAGGTCTGATCTCTAAAATATATAAGGAACTCAAGAGACTAGACGGTAAAATGCCAATTAACCCAATTAAAAAATGGGGCGATGAACTGAACAGAGAATTCTCAACAGAAGAAGTTCGAATGGCCAAAAGACACTTAAGGTCATGCTCAACCTCCCTAGCTATCAGGGAAATGCAAATCAAAACAACTTTGAGATATCATCTTACACCTGTCAGATTGGCTAAAATCCAAAACACCAATAATAATCTTTGCTGGAGAGGTTGTGGGGTAAGGGGCACACTCATCCATTGCTGGTGGGAATGCAAACTTGTGCAACCACTTTGGAAAGCAGTGTGGCGGTTTCTCAGGAAATTCGGGATCAACCTACCCCAGGACCCAGCAATTCCACTATTGGGAATCTACCCAAGAGATGCCCAATCATACAACAAAAGCATATGCTCATCTATGTTCATAGCAGCATTATTTGTAATAGCCAGATCCTGGAGACAGCCTAGATGCCCTTCAGTGGAAGAATGGATGAAGAAACTGTGGAATATATACATGCTAGAATACTACTCAGCGGTAAAAAACAATGACATCTTGAATTATGCAGGCAAATGGATGGAAATAGAAAACACTATTCTGAGTGAGGTAACCCAGACCCATAAAGATGAACATGGGATGTACTCACTCATATTCGGTTTCTAGCCATGATTAAAGGACATCGAGCCTATAAGTTTGGGATCCTTGAGAAGATAATAAGAAGGTGAACTCCCAAAAAAGATATAGTAATCCTCCTGGATATTGGAAGTAGACACGATCGCCAGGCAAAATTGGGAACTTGAGGGTTGGGCAAGACTGGGCCAAGGGAAGATGGGGAGAGAAAAGTGTGAAGGGGAGAGCGGGGGGAGCTCGGAGGAATGGGGTGCTTGGGATATAGGAAGGGTGGATATGAGAGCAGGGAAGCATATATCTGAATTAAAGGAGCTACCTGAGGGTTGTCAAGAGACTTGACCCTAGAGGGGTTCCCAGGTTTCCAGGGAGACGCCCCCAGTTAGTTCCTTGGGCAGCTGAGGAGAGGGAGCCTGAAAAGGCCAGTTCCTATAGCCATACTGATGAATTTCTTGCATATCACCATAGAACCTCCACCTGACGATAGATGAAGAAAATGACAGAGCCCCACCTTGGAGCACCGGACTGAGCTCCCAAGGTCCTGATGAGGAGCAGAAGGAGAGAGAACATGAGAAAGAAAGTCAGGACCGTGAGGGAACCTCCAGCTGGCGACAGATGGGGAAGGTGACTGAGCCCCACATTGGAGCACTGGACTGAGCTCCCAAGGTCCCGATGAGGAGCAGAAGGAGCGAGAACATGAGGGAGAAAGTCAGGAACGAGAGGGGTGCGTTCACTCATGGAGACGGTGGGACAGAACTAATGGGAGATCACCAACTCCAGTTGGAATGGGACTGATGGATCATGCGACCAAACCCGTCTCTCTGAGTGTGGCCAACAGCGGGGGCTGACTGAGAAGCAAAGGACAATGGCTCTGGGCTCTGATTGTTCTTCATGGACGGGCTCTGTGGGAGCCTTCTCAGCTTGGTCGATCACCTTCCTGGACCTGGGGGGAGTTGGGAGGACCTTGGTCTTAGCATAGAGTGGGGAACCCTGATGGCTCCTTGGCCTTGAGAGGGAGGGAGGGGAGGTATGGGTGGAGGGGAGGGGAGGGAAGGGGGAGAAGGAGGGGAGAGAAAGGGGAGAAGGAGGGGAGGGAGGGGGGAGGAGGAGGGAAGGAGATGGAAATTTTTAAATATAAAAAAAAATAAACCATGAGAAAAAAAAATGATTAAATGAGAAAAAAAAAAGAAAAAAAAGATAAAGAACAGAATAAATAAGTAAATAGAAAACAATGAAGAAAACAGAAAAACAAAACCACAAATAAACAAAACATCAAAAAGTAAAATTTAAAAGAAAAAAATGTAAGAGATTAAGAATTACTTTCCAAAAGATACTTATTAATTTTTTGTCTTATTTTTTTCTTTTTAATTATGTGTATGTCTTGGGGGATAGGTAAGTGTGCCCAAAGAGGCCAAAATATGGACTTACGTGTCCTGGAGGCAGAGTTACATGCAATTGTGCAGTACCAACATGTTTGCTGGGAACCACATTGCAAGAACAGTACACCCTCTTACCCTCTGAGCCTTCTCCAGTCCACCCCCTCCCCATTTCTCATTAAATACTTTAGGTTTTAATTTGTTAGTACCCTACTCTTTCCAGTAGACTTTTATATTCAAAATGTTCTTTCTTCTCGATATCTCTCTATCTCTCTTTTTCTCTCTCTCTACCCCTTCTCTTCCCCTGTGCCATTTATCTAAACAAAACTCCCCACTTAAAAACATTTATATGTAAACTTAGTCTAAATTTTCCTAATTTATTATAAAGCAATGCCTGGGGGAAAAACAGATATTCAACAAAATTTTGCTAGGGAATTAAAAAAAAAAAGGAATTCTTTCCTCTGCCAAACCTGCTGTGATAACTAAGAAATCAAGTAAGTTAGTAAGACCTATCCTTTACAACCAGAAAGGTGCTCTAAAATTCTTGAATAAAGTTTGATAATTTGTAAACATTACATTTAAAAGTATTTGATCCTTGTGTTGAAATTTATTTTAATTTTTTAAATAATAATGCAGTAATGAAACTACATAAAGGTCAAGAAAGATACATCAAATATTTCTTTTTATTTTATAAATTCTCTCTAATTTGTGTGGTTTTTTTTTAATCATCAGGAAAAACATTTAAGATTTTTGTAACATTTGACAAGCACCTGGAGCAGGAATCCTACTTCTCAACCACTCCATCAAATACAGATACACATTGTCTGGAAGGAGGAGAGTCTCTGTAATGTTTAACAGTTCATGCTCAATATTCTTCTAAAAATGGATAGTAAGGGTGATCCACCGCACTGAAAGAGAAGAAGAAACACTGGTTATTCACGAGTCACACTTCTGATAGACAAAATGAAGATAGGCATGAT
Organism: Arvicola amphibius; assembly: GCF_903992535.2. Lineage (NCBI taxonomy): Eukaryota > Metazoa > Chordata > Mammalia > Rodentia > Cricetidae > Arvicola > Arvicola amphibius. The sequence goes on along the minus strand of NC_052052.2, from coordinate 108,565,132 downwards.
TTGAGAACCCAGAAAACTTCTGTAGACCCTGTCTTGCTAAATGCAAGGGAATACATCAGCGATTAAGGTTGTGAATCAACTGATTTAATTATTTTCTTGTTAGAATTTTATTATTATTGTCTGTGTGCCAAAACATGCTTGTGGAGGTCAAATGACACCTCTGATGTAGCTTGGAAAAAGACTGTCCCAGGGGAAATATCAAGCTGAAAGAGAATGATGTTTTCCCTAGGACTTATTCATATCACCTTTGAGAGTCCATTTTCCACAAAGATTATTCAAAGTACATGTTATACTGCTTTTGGATAAACAAAGTTAGAATAGGTTTTAGTGTAAACAAAGTTAAAATAGTTTTGATGCATAGCTGTACATTCATTATTATTGAATTCTCTTTTATTTCTCTTTATTACAATAAACATTAATGATAAAGTATTTTCATGGGCCTCTTATATCATGAGCCATAGTCTGTTCTCTGAGTCTAATGGGCAGGTGAACCCTGAAGACATTTATTTTGGCCGAAGGTCACAGCGTATTCTTTAATATCAGTTCACAGTGATGTAACTTTGACCATTTGGGGGACAAGGTCACATGTATCCTGTGTTTCAGTTGAACTCACTGTGTATCAAGGATGACCTTAAACTTCTCATCCTCCTGTTTCTGTCTCCCAGGGGCTGAGGATAATGGTTTAGACTATCATGTCTGTTTTTATGTGGTGCTTAGGAAATGCTGAACCAACCAATCTACAGACCCAGATTGGCCAGTTTTGAAATGGGATTGTCTTGAGTCTCACTGCATATCTGAACTTCAGAAGGAATTTCTCTCTTCTGAGGTCCATAGGGATGCCTTCCTTTGTTGCAAACCTATTCTGAAAATCAGGTGGGTCTTCTGCAATGACACTGTATTAAAATACATTCATGTGTTGTTTCAGATCACTGAAAAGCTGGCTCTGGAAGCAGAGTTGCCACTTCCTGCATTTAAGACCCAAAGTATTTTTGTCTCTATGTATCCTCCAAGGCCCCTTGTCTAGGGTTGGATCCCCCCACCCCTGAAAAAACTCTGACAGGGAATGAAGAAAGCAGTAAAACAGCCCAAAAATGAAAACATCATGCTTTTGAGAACAGCGAGAGGTTTCCATAATGTAAATTGCCTGCCATGGGAAAAGAAGCTGGAAGATCGGCCATGGGAACTGCCTCATCTTCCCCTGTGACCTGCATATAATAATATACTGTCCTGCTGTGTGAATTCTGTTCCCATAGCACTTTGTTTACTCCCAAGAGGAGAATGCCTTCCACCTGCCAAGGAATGTCAAGGATAAGATGTGTCCCCTCCCCTTATTAGCTGTGCAGCTTTGTGTGCTCAAAGACATTATTCAAACAACCCCCTACAGTCAAGAGATCTCCTGTCTCTTGAGCACTTTTAGTGATAAGAAATAGTCTGAATGTTTTCCATCATTTTTCTCCTCCTTCTTTGAACTCTGAGCTTTCCATAACAAAGAAAACTTCACAGAATGCCAGGAAAGGCATTCCTGAGCAGCAGATCCTAGAGTCCCTGGTTCTGTTGAATCTTTAATTTGACTTCAATTCTTCACCACCAGTCACTGGTAGATCTCCATATTCCCGGGTCTCTGCTGGATGTTATCAGCAGCCATTTGGATAATGTTATCTTTCTCTTCTAGGGTTTGTTCTACTTGGAATCCTCACCCTAGGGGCTCACTCTTCTCTGCTCAAGACTGTCTATTAGGAAGTGCCTCGACTTTCCCAGTTGGATTTTGCTGGATGTTTGTAAGCATCCAGTTTAGTAACAACCTTTCTGCTGTCATATGCCCTTTTACCTAGAAGCCTCACTGAGTAAACCCTGTTCTCTGTTTGAGACCCTCTCTATTAAGAACTCAGGCTAAATGTTTTAAAGTTGCTGTCTCAAGCAGCTTCTGGATGTTTTGAGTGTGAAATTTAATTATGTTTGCAACCTTTCTATCTATCACTACTTACTATTTTACATACACACTCATTCAAAAGCATACTTAGCTACACTGATCATTACCTGGATCCTCTAGAACATCTTCATGGTTCACCTCCATGATACAAAGAGCAAATAACCCATAAAACATTCTCGAGGCATTACTCACAATGAAAATTTAGAATATCGGAAATTTCTGTTGAGGCCGTCAATCACTTTCATGTCTTCTGGGGTCAACTCAAAATCAAACACCTAGAATGAAAGACAGATTCAGAAAACATAAAAACAGTCAATCAATCAGTAAATAAATAAGCCATTGAAGTGTTCCTCAACCTAAAAATATAAGGGTGATAGCAACAAGGGTGACTTTAAGAGAAGAATTTTATTCACCATTGGCCTCCAGATGGCCCAGGTCTCAGAACTTTTGGCTGAATATGGCAGGCCCCTCCTTTCCCATTTCTTTCCTACTTTGATCCACTTAACAAAAGAAAAACTCATCAACCCCTAACCTTAAAAAAAAAAAGGCAGGGAAAAAAACTCCCAAATTAATATTCAAATCTAGATGAAATACTAGAATTAGTCTCACCAAAATTTGTTGAACATTTCTTCCTTTGCTACCCTGGAGTTTGATCTAGCTTTGAATAGACCCCCTCTCCAAGTCACAGAGCATAATCTAACTCCTCTCCAAGACTTGACTGAGTGGAAGAATATCTTCCCCTGATAAACCATATCACTTGATCATCTTGTGTTCTCAAATATTATCAGACATTATTCTTTTTTATCAAAAGAACTTTTCTGATATTATATATAATTTATATTTATTTATATTATGTAAATTTAAGTATATCTGTATAGTCATCTATATCTATTAAATGTATCTGTGATGGTTAAAGTTAATAGTCAACTTGACAGAATCTAGAACCGTCAATGAGATGAGTCATAGGGCATGCCTGTATAGGATCACCTTGGTTATGCTAATTGATATGAGAAGACCCATCCTGATTGTGGGTAGAATCATTCCCTGAGCAGGGGATCTCGTACTGCAAACAGCAGAAAAGAGCTGAGCTCCCTAAGGCTCCTGACACTATAATTTCTTTGCGGTGGTAGACAGTACCCTTGAAGTGTGATTCAGAATAAACCCTTTTTTCCTAGAGTTGCTTCTGCCAGGATAGTTTATCACATCAGTAGGAAAAGAAACCAAAACACTGTCCATTCATCTGTCTGCCAGAAGTCCTTCTGAAAAATACATTCTTTGAGTAATATGGCTGCCATGAGGCATGTAATGGTGCTTGCTGACACTTTGTTCCACCCCTGAAGTCCAGTGGTAGAAGGAGAGAAACAATTCCCACAAGTTATCCTCTGGCCAGCCACTGTGGGCTGGTGAGTGTGCCCTCAAACACACATACATACAGAAAATAAATATAGGGTAATTGTTCAACCTTATGGGATTCTAAACAAAACAAATGAAAAAAACCACTGACTGATAGGAAAGACTAGCTGGTGCACATAAGAAAGCAGTTAAGGAATAACTTTAATAATTGACTTCTTCATATAGTCAATGTATAAATTTATCTAGCTTTTTTCTTCATAGAGAAAAAACAATGATTAAAGGGGAAAGGGCCATATATAACAGCCCATACCTCAGAAAGCACGCCAGTATATAACTAAATAATTGTAAGTTAATGGAAAACACACAAAAAACCATGGCCAGAACTATGAAAGTTTAAAAAAAAAAAAAAAGCAAAAATGTTAAGGCTCACAGTGAGCCCGTCCATGCTGTAGAGTTCACATTCATTGCTGTTGTCCTTGGTTTCTCAGTCCTCCTCCACCGTCAGCCACATTCAGAGAGCCCGGTTTGGTCCCCTGTTCCATCAGTTCCATTCCAACTGGACTTGGTGGTCTCCCGTTAGATCTGTCCCACCGTCTCAATGGGTAAACACACTCCTCACGGTCCTGACTTCCTTGCTCATGATCTCCCTCCTTTTGCTCCTCATCGGGACCTTGGGAGCTCAGTCCGGTGCTCCTATGTGGGGCTCTGTCATTTTCTCCATCCTCACTGTGAGCCTTAACCTTCACCTGGCGATGGATGGAGATAGAGACAGAGCCCCACATTGGAGCACCGGACTGAGCTCCCAAAGTTCTGATGAGGAGCAGAAGGAGAGAGATCATGAGAAAGAAAGTCAGAACCATGAGGGATGCGTTCACTCACTGAGACGGCAGGACAGAACTAATGGGAGACCACCAAGTCCACTTGGAATGGGACTGATGGAACATGCGACCAAATCGGACTCTCTGAAAGTGGCTGATGGTGGAGGCTGACCGAGGAGCCAAGGACAATGGCGATGGGCTTGGTCTCTACGACATGGACGGGCTCTGTGTGAGCCTTGTCAGTTTGGTTGCTCACCTTCCTGGACCTGGAGGGAGTTGGGAGGACCTTGGACTCAACATAGTGTAGAGAACCCTGATGGCTCTTTGGCCTGGAGAGGGAGGGAGTAGAGGTATGGGTGGAGGGGAGGGGAGGGAAGGGGGAGGAGGAGGGGAGGAGATGGCAATTTTTAATAAAAAATAAATAAACTGGAAACAAAAAAAAAGCAAAAATGTATTGGAATAGGGCAGTGAGTTAACCAACCAACAATCGTATTTGGATTTAATCTTTAAAAAAAAGACTGATTGATTGATTGATTGATTGATTGATTGATTGATTTATATACTATGTTGCCTTTAGGCCAGAAGAGGGCACCAGATCTCATTATGGGTGGTTGTGATCCACCACGTGGTTGCTGGGAATTGAACTCAGGACCTCTGGAAGAGCAGTTGGTGCTCTTAATCACCGAGCCATATCTCCAGCCTTTGGATTTAATCTTAATCCAAATTGTAGTCCTTGATACAAACAGGGATTTGAAAAACATAGAATACAAAGAATAGAAATGAAGGTATTTAAAAGTTCTCTGCCTTCTGAAAGGACTCCCCTAAACAACTGAAGTAATGGAGATGCAATACAGCTTGTTAAAGAAATTGCAAAAGGCAAAACTAGTATGGAGGAAAACCAGGTTTATGCC